>NC_051085.1:52109348-52425181 GCF_004664715.2 Peromyscus leucopus
TGAACAGTTGTGGAGAGAGGGAACTGTAGAGACTTGCCACAGCTCCACCAGCAACATGTCTACAATTGTTGGTTGTTTTTACTCTTTTGGGGTCCCACTACCAGCTCCCAAATAATTCCTACACAGAGGCTTATTCTTTTTTTTTTTTTTTTTTTTTTTTTTTTGAAGGGGAATTTCTCTGTGACATTTACTTATGGCATATAAGTTATGGGGCATACAGTCCAACATGGCAGGGAAGCCATGATAACGGGAACATGAAGGAGCCTAGTCACGTTGGCATCCATAGTCATGAACAGAGGCTTATTCTTAATTATAAATGCCTGGCCTTAACTTGGTTTGTTTCTTGCCAGCTTTCCTTAACTTATCCCATCTACCTTTTGTCTCTGGGCTTTTACCTTTTCTTCTGTATATCCCCCCGACCCCAGGTGAGGACTGAACCCAGGGCCTTGTGCTTGCTAGGAAAGCGCTCTATCACTGAGCTAAATCCCCAAATCTTCTTCTGTATATCTAATTTTCATTCTTACTCTGTGGCTGGCCCCTAGCATCCTCTCCTTGTTCTTCTGCTCTTTCTTCCTATTCTCTCTGCCTGTCAGCCCCGCCTATCTTTTCTCCTGCCTCACTATTGGTCATTCAGTTCTTCATTAGACCATCAGGTGTTTTAGATAGGCTCAGTAACACAGCTTCACAGAGCTAAACAAATGCAACATAAACAAAAGTAACACACTTTAAAATAATATTCCTCAACACACAATATATTAAGTTTGCTAAGGCATTAGTGATCTTTAATGCAGGGAGTAGGCAACTTTAGTTAGTCTTCATACTATTATTTGTTGTTATGGAAAGTCATGTGTGATTTTTATACTTATAAAGAAATTTTAGCAAATTGGAGTGTTTCTAAATAAGTGGAAAGGCATAAAACCATGTTGGGTAGTTCACAGGTACTTAAGATATACCTTAGAACTTTGCTGAGTATTTATGAGGCTCCTAAGTGGCAGTGAGTGGCTCATATTTTAGGAGTGAGAGTTATATAACTCAGAAAAACAAATTTAATGCTTAGAACTCCAGAGATTTTCTTTTAACCAACTGTCTTTCTTAATCATAGGACTATTTAGTTGGAAGATAAATGCCCAATTTAGGAGTTATTGTAGGTAGAAATTTTAAATACTAATGGTACAGAACTTTGTTCCCTCTGTTCCCTCTGAACCATTGCTGTAGCTTGAATATCATGTGGATGTATGTGAAGCATTTCAGCACTATTATGTAATATTTGACACGAGAATGTACAACACAATTGTCATGAGTCATTCATTTGCTTTATAAAGAAACATCTGTGAGTCTACCACAAGGATAGCCCATTGCATATTTCTGTGGTGATCTGGATAGGATAGCATTAGCAGAATCTCTGCTAGGACTTAGGTAATGAAATTTTGAGCATGGTGGTTTGGGAAAAAATACTAGGTTGAATAATTTAATGAGTTGTAATATGTGAGGCACCAGTACAGAGAGATTGAATCAGAGACATCCCAAATTAGAAAGAGTTCCTGTTAGAACTGGAATCAGAACTTTTTCTGGCTGGAGCTTTATGAATATTATATCCCCAATTGCTCAGGCTTTTCTGGCTAGTATTCACTCACCTGCTTAGATTCAGCGATGAATTAGTTCGTAATCTGGAAGACTGCAAATGTGTTTGTTATTCTTACATTCCTGTCAGCACTATTCTTGTATATAATTTGTATGCTATTATTAGAGTGATAAAATTTTAAGACTGAACAGTCAGAGTGCAACACCTACTTTAGACTTAAGTTCTTTAGAAGCTTAGGACCATGGTTTGTGCAGCTTTAATTTTAACTTTAGCCTAGTCTGTTCTTCCCTTCATTTTTTTTCCCCACCCATGTATTCAACCCACCTAGTCCTTATTGAAGACCCACTATGTTCCAGGCAGTAGTCTAGGAGTTTGAGACACAGTGGGTGGCAGGAACTTGGAAAACTTTCAGTTGTTGATCAAAGAATTGTGCAGCTATATAGAAATACAAGTTAAGAGGTAGGTGCTGTTTATCACCTAATTGGATGATGGTCTGTATGACATTTGTTTTATTTATATGAATATTTTAATGCCATCTTACTTGAATTTTTCTAATTATATGCAGTTATTTCTCTTTATTTTTCTAAGTGTGTTTACATGGAAAAGTCATGTTTTTTTCCTCCTTTTTCTGATCTATTACAATTGTTTCTTCGAATTATCCCCAGAGAAGTTATTTTGCAGTAGATGGCAGTCAACAATACAGAAACCCTCACCTAGTTTACTGCACAGAGAATAAGAGCCCGTGGAGTGGTCAACCCCAGATGGGATGTGCATATCTCCAAGGCTGAAGGGGAGTGGGGTGGTGGTGGTGGAAAGATACCGTCGAGGAAAGAGTGTTCTCTTTACGCTGTCACCACAGCCATTGCTCATACGAATGTAGAGCTGTGGTGACAGCTTAAGCCAGATAGAATTCCAGAATGGAGGAGGGAATGCAGGGAAATGCTACTACAAGCTAAGGACCTGTTTAGCATCTAATAGCGGTCACTCACCAGGACAGGGTCGCTCCCAAGAAGTAGTTGTACTTGATGGGTTAAAAAGAATAAAAAACCCTACAAGTTGGGTGGATAGGGAGCTGAGGCTGGAAAGGTTGGATCAGGGAAGAAGGAGTATATGGGAATATGAGTTGTATGAAATTTTCAAAGATTTAATATAAAATTATTTTAAAATAAAATATTTTCAAATACTGACCTATTCTTTCATTTATAATAGCAAGCTCCCCTCCCCTGAGATTGAATCTAGGGCTTTGCACATGCGGTGTAAGCACTCTGCTGTTCTACCACTTCTCCAGTCTTCCCCTGTGATTTGGTGCTGTCTTTTTTTGGATTATTTAGAACTGCTTTTCCATTTATAGCAGTTAAGTACCATTTCCTCACTCTCCATCTCGTCATGCCTCAGTGCTGAGAGTTGAACCAAGGGCCTTCATCACTGGCTTACAGCCCCCAGCCTTCCACTTGTTTCAGTTGCTATTTTTCTTTTTTAAATGTCAACCTTACTTACAGCTTTCCCACCTATATTGGTATATAAATTTTATACATACTTTTAAGATTTAGTTTTAATTATGTGAATGTGTCTGCATGTTAGTATGTGCACTTGAGTGCATGTGCCTGGATGCCGGGGGTGTTTATTTCCTTGGAGCTGGAGGGTACATGTTGTGAGGTGCCTGATAGATGCATGCTGGGTACTGAACTCAGGTCCTTTATAAGTAGGAGTACATGCTCTTAACCACTGAGCACTCAGTGGTTAAGAGCATTAAATTTAATTTAAAACACACCCCTTTGTGTGTGTTTTAAATTGATTAAATTTTCTATTAAAAAAAAGATTATGTGTATGGGTGTTTTGTCTGCCTTTATGCTAGTATACAATGTATATACTTGGTGTCTGAGGAGCTCAGAAGAAGATAGAACTGGAGGTTACAGTCTACTCTTTCTTAACCACTAACTCATCTACATCAGTGGTTCTCAACCTTGCTAATGTTATGACCCTTTAATACAGTTCCTCATGCTGTGGTGACCCCCAACCATAAAATATTTCATTGCTACTTCCTAACTGTAATTTTGCTATTGTTATGAATCGTAATGTAAATATCTGATATTCAGGATATCTAATACACAACCCCCCAAGGAGTCATGAAGTATAAAAATAACTTAGAGGGATTCATTAAAATATAACTTTCATAATTTTCATTAATATATTTTTACCTGAGAATTATAATACAGATTTTTTGGGTACAGAACATTGATTTTGGTTTTTGTCTGTATATCTGTAAACCAGTGTGGTTTGCTTTCTGTTAAGGTGGTCTAGTCCAGGTTACCATCCTCTGACTCAGCAGTTTTTGTAGTGTCTTGATCACTGTGGCGTACTAGGAATTTGTCTCCCTGAGTTCTTGGCAGCTCTTGTGTTGTTTAGGTGCTGTTGTCCTCTTCCCTGGAATGTTGCTTTAGTTAGGGTTCATTTAGTTCTGTCATTTGCACAGTCAGACTTCGGCTGAACTTGGTATATGTTGTCTGGTGAGCATCATGAATGTGTTACAGATACCTAAACTATTCAGTAAAGTGGTGTGCAGTTTAAATCTTTATTTTGTTTTTTGTTTTTTTTGGAGACAGGCTTTCTCTGTGTGCTTTGGAGCCTGTCCTGGATCTCGCTCTGTAGACCAGACTGGCCTCGAACTCACAGAGATCCACCCGTCTCTGCCTCCCGAATGCTGGGATTAAAGGCATGGGCCACCACTGTCCAGCTCCAGTTTAAATCTTATAGAGACAGATTATTTATGAGGAATAAAAGAGCTTTTAGTATTTTGTCTTATGTATTTTTATGACAAAGCTATCATTTAAAACGACTGGCCTCATTTTTAAGCACGAATATTTTAGCTAAACTAAAATCAAGATGATTACAGTGACGAGTCTTTGCTCTGAACTATGTTTTAATAAGATGTGTAATTTGGCTGGTATAAATTTGATTTATGGTAGAAATGAAGGCTGTTATCTTGTAAACAGGCTGAATCCAGAGAATGACAGGATAGGTCAACAGTTATTCACTGGAGTTAATATTTTATCAGTGAAGCACACAGCCTCCTCCCCCCTTTCCTGGATTAGCAAGACTATTTTTTTGTCTAACACATTTAAAATTTTTACTTTTAACAGAAATTAGCAGAGTACGGAAAGACATGTACAATGACACATTAAATGGCAGTACAGAGAAAAGGAGTGCAGAATTGCCTGATGCCGTGGGACCTATTGTTCAGTTACAAGAGAAACTTTATGTGCCTGTAAAAGAATACCCAGATGTAAGTATATCTGTTGTTTTGCTCATTTTTTCTGCTTTACACAATGTGCAATGAAATAACTTATATTATCAGCTGCTTTAAAAAAGTTATGTATGAAATTGGAAATGGGAATAATTTTATGTGGCTAATTAAATTTTTTTCTCTTTAAAGTATATTTCATTTGATTTTTGCTATGTCACTTTGGGAAATAACTCATGGTAAAGACTTTGGGATTTCAGAATGAGGTCAAGAATTGTGGGAAGACTTTTGTCCTGGTTGTTAAAGATTACATGCAGCTCTGGTGGTCTCCAGTCTGATCACAGACCATCCCCAGCTTGGACCATGTCACTCTTTGTGTAAATGAGAGTGCTGGGTTTCATGGTTGCTTCCAGCTCTCTGAAGTTTCTATGAAAAGGACTCTTTCAATCTGATTCCTCCTTTTCCCCCAGTCTTTCTTACTTAGTCAGTTGCTGAACCAGTCTCTAGTATATTTGTGGAATTAGTCTCCTCTTATACCACCAGGCTCTGCCTTTTTCCTTTCCTTTCCTTTTTCCTTTCCTTTCTCCTTTCCTTTCTCCTTTCCTTTCTCCTTTCCCCTTTCCCCTTTCCCCTTTCCCCTTTCCCCTCTTTCCTTTCTCCTTTCTCCTTTCCTTTCTCCTTTCCTTTCTCCTCTCCTTTCCTTTCTCCTCTCCTTTCCTTTCTCCTCTCCTTTCCTTTCCTTTCCTTTCCTTTCCTTTCCTTTCCTTTCCTTTCCTTTCCTTTCCTTTCCTTTCCTTTCCTTTCCTTTCCTTTCCTTTCCTTTCCTTTTTTCTCTTCTCTTCTCTTTCTTTCTTTTTTTTTTTTTTTTAAAAAAAAAACCCTCTGTGATACCATTGATTCTAATTCTCTGCCCACATCTTAAATGATTTTCCCACTTCTCTCCAGTGTAATCACATTGGCCTTCCTTTGACTTTGAGAATAAGTCAAATCTATTCCCAGCTTCAAGATCTTTGTGTCATTTATACACCGTTCACTGTGACTGGCTGCTGCTTTTTCCTTAAGTGTGATTGAGTTTAAATATCCCATTAGCAAGGCTTTCCCTGACCAGTTCTAGTAGAAGCCACCTGGTTCTGTCTATTTCCACCCCTCCACCAAACCCTAACCTCCCACACTCCACCTCTATAGTACTGTTATCTAATGTTTTAGTTTTCTTTCTACCTAGCACAGCAGGGGTGGGGGACTGTCAGATGACCCTTTCACAGGGGACACATATGAGATATCCTGCCTATCAGATATTTATGATTAATAACAGTAGCAAAATTATAGTTACAAAATAACAACAAAAATAACTTTATGTTTGGGGTCACCACAACATGAACTGTATTAAAGGGTTGAAGCATTAGGAAGGTTGAGAACTGCTTTCCTACGATAATATATTATACATAAAACAAGAATCTTGTCTTTTTTAATTCACTGCCATAATTTTACTAATCACTCTGTGTATTACAGACACATAGTAGCCATTCATCACTTCCTGAGTATGTAAAGACAAAATGATGGCTGTTACATTTAAGAATACTTACTGGAAAACAAATGAAAGAAAGAGTGACTCTAATGTTAAAAGTGGTTTTTAGACCCATTAGTTGTTATTCAGACAACATTAGTTTATAGATGGAGTATAAATGTCTTAGTTTATACATTTACTCTATTTTTGAAAGTAGTTTTAGTTGCAGATACACAATTCTGGATAATCTTGCTAAAAGAAGGCTTTGTTGGATAATTATAAGGTATTATAGGAAATTATGTAAGGTGGGAAGCAAGGACACTTGGGAAAGAACTTCATTGACAGGATTTTGTGGATCTTGTCTCTGAACAATAATCTGTTAGATTATTGAAGACATCCAAAGTTAATCTCTGGCCTCTTCAGGAATGTGCATGTGTAAATGTGGGCATACATATGTATGTACACAATAAGAATTAAACATTGTCTAAATAGAATATCTTTCATGTTTTTCAGGGCTGGTTGATATTTTAATTGTATAATCATCAATGCAGAGAATGCTGT
Organism: Peromyscus leucopus; assembly: GCF_004664715.2. Taxonomy (NCBI): domain Eukaryota; kingdom Metazoa; phylum Chordata; class Mammalia; order Rodentia; family Cricetidae; genus Peromyscus; species Peromyscus leucopus. Next base: position 52,116,237 of record NC_051085.1, read on the forward strand.
TTTATTTTAAATACATAGTACAAAATTGTAGAAGAATTTTGGGCGTTTCATAAATTGTTGGAAACTCTGTCCCAATTTCAAGCCAGAATTTATTCATCAGTTAAAACTTTCTTAATTTATTTTTATGTGTAAGGGTGTTTTGTTTGCATGTATGTATGTTCATCACATGCATGCAGTGCCTCTGGAGGCCAGAAGAGGCCATTAGATCCCTTGGGAATGGAGTTGTAACTGGTTGCAAGCCAATATATGGGCACTGGGAGTTAAACCTGGGTCCTCTGGAACGGCAGGCAATGCTTTTAATTGCTGATCCATCATTTCTCTAGGCACCCCCCCTCCTTTTTTTTTTTTTTTTTAAATGAAACTCAAACAGTTTCTAAAATCAAACATTCTAAGAAAATACAATATAAAGATAGAATTAAGTCTTACGTACTGAGGAATGACACTAGGAAAAGAATTGTCTTTGTTATGCATATATTTCTATAAGAGCAGTAAACTTTGTTTATATAGTAAAAGCACTGCAGTTCCTAACTGTAGATTTTAATCTTCCCTGAGGTATTTCATGCAGCGTTCATTGGGGTTGCATAAACTAATGGCATGCACAGTGTAAAATGTGTATATTCTGTCTTTAGAACCAAGGCTGGGAACATGGCTCCTTGAGTAAAGTGCTTTCTGCACAAACAGGAGGACCTGACTTTGGACCCCCATACCTACGTAAAAGCCAGGCAGGATGTGTAGCTGGAGAGCTTCTCTCCAGGTCCCACCCAGACACTTATAAAATAAACAGGCACTTACATTATTTAAACTGTTTGGCCTAATGGCTCAGGCTTCTTGTTATCCAGTTCTTACATCTTAAATTAACCCATTTCTATTAGTCTATAAGTTGCCACGTTTCTCGTGACTTACCAGTACTTTACATCTCGCTTTTCATGGTGGCGGCTCTCTGCCTCAGCCTTTTCACTTCCCAGAATTCTCCTCTCCTTGTCCCGCCTATACTTCCTGCCTGGTTACTGGCCAATCAGCACTTTATTTATCAACCAGTCATCCACAGCAAGTATGTGCCGATATCCCCACACTGTGGCACAGGAGTGGTGGCACATGAGGATCCCAGGGACTAGTTGACCATCCAGTGTAGCTGGAAACACAAGTTTCTGTTTCAGTGTGAGATGACTCTTTCTCAAACAAGTAGGTGGAGAGTGATAGAGGAAGACCAGTGTCAACCTCTGAACTGAGCACACAGACAGAGTTGTACACATAGGCATTTATACACATACAGGACATACAGAATGAAAATAAGATGATGTTGTTCCCTGGTGTTTTTCTTTTACCTAAAGTTATGAAAGTTTCAGATTACATAGTGATCTGTGGTAGTTTTAATTTATTAGTGTCATTTGATAATGTAAAATATGTTTATGTTTTCGGTACAGGAACTATTATTGACTTAAAAACTTCAAATAATCAGTCAGAGAAGGCTAATTTTATGACTTTTCAGTGATATATATATTATATATATTTGGCTTCACTCTAAGGTTATATTCCACCTGTGCCTATTTGGCTATACTGAATTTCTGAGGATAGTAGTAGATATTATTTCAGTGAGTTTCAGGATACTCTGAGACTAGTAAATTTTCTTTAGACCTGTTTTGATTTTTTTTTTTGAAGTTTAATGATTTCTAATGTCATAAGCCTTTTCATAGTCTTTAAAATAGCAAGTGCTTTTTTTTTGTGAATTATATATCTCAATATTTAAAAATAACTAGTATTCCAAACAATAATTAAAAGTAATTTTTGGAGGAGATTTACTTGTAAGAAATTGATTGTCATCCTGAGTTGAGATGGAATGTTTGGCTTATCTTACAAATGTATTATGATCTGCTGTGTTAAAGCTTTGTTCAGTTGGACTTACCAGTTAAATACAAAAATCACAGGTATCTAAACACTACATTTCTTTCTTAAAGTCCTCACTAAACTAACCAAAGGAGTCTAACAGAAAAATTGGGAAGAACCCTGTTCTCAGGGACATTCGTCTGTTTGTGGTAGGTATTAAAGGGGGAGAGTTGCTTGTCTGATTTATGCCCGTCCTGGGCAAACTGCATCTTTTGTAGGTGAGAGCCAAGTAGTTCATCAGGGTTGTTCCTGTCCTGACCCCTCCAAGTAGGCACCTGGAGTGGGCTATGAAGGAAAGTTTATTTTCCTTGAGCCTTGCTAGTCATCTCATAGCCTGGTGATTCAGGTTGAGTACTAATTACTTGAAAGGCTTGGATCTAATTTTTTTTTTTAGATTAGAAATATTTGCATGTATAAAAACAGATATGGGACCCATACCTGAATATAAAATTCATTTGTTTTACATGCATCTTAAAACACACATTCTGAACATAATTTTACACAACATTTTTAATGGAACTGCATTTTGGATACAGACAAATGAGTTCGGGTATAGAATTTTCCACTTTTGGTAGCATTATGTCTGTACTCTAGTAGTTTGGAGCATTTTCAAAGTTAGGAATATTCAGCTTGTAGCAGTTGTCCTGAATTTTGTTTATAAGTGATTGAGGCCATTTATATCTTCTTGATTTAATTGTCAGCAGAAATCTGTCTTTAAAAAAGAGAGAACTCTTCTTATAGGGACATCAAGTAACCTTGGAACTAAATTTGGTTGTTTTGTTGGGAAAGTATAATTTGTCTTAACGAACTTAGCCATTTATAACAGAGCAGTTCAATTGAGACTTCCTGGAATCAAGTTTCTTTATCATTAACTTGGCCATGTTTTCACATTAGTAAGATTCATTACTTGGTTAGGAATTTTTTTATCTTAAAAATTTATGCTGGTGGTTGCTGTCTCAGCAGTTAAGAATCCTTATTATTCTTCCAGAGGACCCAGATTAGGTTGTCAGCACCCCCATCCCCCACTTCCCCAGTTCTCTGCAAGCACCAATCATACACATGGCACAAAGCTATGCATGCAGGCAAAACATTCATACACATACAATTAAAAATAAATCCTTTAAAAATTTGTCGATGCTCTATTATTTGTGGTTAGTGGAAGAGAGGATCATTTTTACTAGGTTCTAAACTTTATCATTTACGATTGTATCTAAGTAGTATAAATCAACCATTTTGACTTTTAAAAGAAATTAGAATTGTAAGAGTCTAGGTCTGGGCATATAGTCCAGTGGAAGAGTTTGTGCTGAGTGTATTTAACGTTCTAGACTCAGTCTCCAGCATAAACCAACGAACCAACAAATTGTAAAGCTACCACTACCACTAACAAAGCTTAAAAGAAGGTGTAAATGTAAATCAAACATTTTGTATCATTTAGTCTAGAAATACTCGTGTGTAGTCTGTGGTAAATAACTGTACAAAACAATATGAAAAGATATAATCTTTTTACAGAATGCTTAAATATGTGAGCAGCTGTGGACTAATGAGAACGTGAACTTCGACAGTGATTGTTCAATGAAGAACAGGGCATGGAGTTGTAGTGAAGCATCTAAAGGTTTCTGCCTCCATTATGTGTGGAGACTGAGGAGGAGGAAGGCCTTTCCGCAAAATGAGTTACTTAGAGTAATGTAGAATATTGAACAGGATAGTGTAAAAGACAGTTGACAGTAAACCAGATGCAAGTGAAAACTTGTGCTGTAAAAATTAGTTTTCCTGTTAATTAATAAAACTTCTATTAGACTGATGTTTATGTAGCAAGATGTTGGCTTTAAGAGCCTTCCCTTTTTATGGTCACAAGCATACTTTGTTTCCTAGACTCATCTGTAGTCTTTGGTGACATTTGGACTCACTGTATTTTTATTTTTAAAGTTTATTTTCTCTATTTTAACAAACAACTGTCATAGAAATATGCTGATGAATACATCATAATGATTTGCATTCTTAGGAAAGGTTTGCTTGGAGTAAGAAAATCTGTGAGTTCAAAGCTAGCCATGGTTATACAGTGAGATCCTCTGTTAAAAAACAAAACAAAAAGATGTGATCCAGTGATAGGAAGACTGAAAACATATAATAAGTCAAGGCACCATTTTCTCAAGTAGTGCATTTTATAGTGTAGTTAGGGAAAAATTAAGGAAGTAACACCTGAATTCATTCTAAGAAACTTGAAGATTTTAAATGTAAACTACCTATTAGTAATATAGAATCCTGAGGTTGTTAAAATTTGTTTACTGACCTAACAAGGAATACATAATGTGGTATTAAGTGTCTGAACTTGATTCAGTCTAGGTATATTAGGATTTTGTCTATTTAGTAACTTCTTGTATTTTAAAGGTAGATAATACTAATAGTAACCATTATTCAGTGTTGTTTTACGAACTCAGTAGTTTAGTGCATGTGCCTTACCCAAAATAGAATTTGGCTCATTGTTTTGAACATAATACTCTGCATTCTTAACACCTAAAAATTGTTGCAGCCCTTATACTCTAGTTGAAGTGGAAAGTGAAGATAACTGATTTTTATTTTTCCTACAATGTCTTTTACTTTGTTCTTTGAAACAGAATGAGGACATGAGTCAACTTTATTGAGGAATTTCTGACTGTGGGTTCTGTGCTGAATATAACCTGCTATCTAATTTTTATTGAGGTATAGTGAGCTAGTAAAATTGTGTACTTTTAAGATATATAATGGAATAATTAATTTTTATTTGATTTATTTTTATTGAAAATTTCATATAGTATATTTTGATCACATTCTTTCTCCTTGCCCCAACTCCTCCCAGATTTCTGTCTACCTGCCTACCCAACAAAAAACACCAAAATAAACAACTTAAAAAAAAAACAAAAAACCAAAACAACAACAACAACAAAAAACCCAACCCGGGCAGTGATGGCGCACACCTTTAATCCCAGCACTAGGGAGGCAGAGCCAGGTGGATCTCTGTGAGTTTGAGGCCAGCCTGGTCTACAGAGTGAGATCCAGGACAGGCACCTAAACTGCACAGAGAAACCCTGTCTCGAAAAACCAACCAAACAAAAAACCCAAACAAAATTGTAACAAGAGTCTCAATGGTCTCTATATATACCAATTTATTAAGGGTTTCTCTGGGGGAAGACAGACTTCACTGATAGAAAATGAAGCGACACTCTTGTCTCTGTATCCCTAGGAAAGCTCATGACCTGGTTGCTGAGCCATGTGCCAGGAAGCCTTTCATGTCCAAGAGAGGGAAATGTGACATCCTCCTCCTCCCTTTTAAGAGGTCACTTAGGCAGACAAGAAGCAACATTTCTCTCAGGTCAGCTAGCCCAAGGTCTTAGGCAGAGCAAATTCCCACTGCATTTCCCTGTTTTGTCTAAATAAGGTTCTAAACCTAATGCAAAAATTATATGCAGTAAGAACGATTATCAAGTACTGCCCAGGATAAAGAAAGGGTAATAACAAACAAGTGGAACTACAACCAACAAGTACAATGTCCAGACCACAGGTAAATGGAAAATTACAGAGATTACTCCAAAAGCTGTCCTATCCTGAAGAATCTAAATCTAGTACCTGATATGCTCTTAGCTAAGATATGAAATTATTGAAACTATAACTGTAAGTTTCAACCCCATCAAAGACCTGAGAAGGAAAATTATTACCTGAGTAAACAGGAAGTGGAAGCAATCAACTTCTGAAAAAATGCAAGAAAAGACAGAGACAGCTGGCCTCCTGGACAGTCACCCAAAGTTTCTCTGCAATGTTGTTGCATCCATTTTTGGCTATAGGCCTAGAATATCTGACAGACCATTTTTAGAAGCAGGATATTTTAAAAGACCATCTTACCCTGTCTTAGCAAAGTTCAGCAGTCACTTTTCCTTGTCCTGCTTGTCCGGAATGTAGAGTGTGCTTACTGTCAGCAGCCGAGTCAAGGGCAGCTCTTGGCCCAACAGGTCACGGATAGCCCAAGGTTATGGGTGGGGTGAATTCCCACTACACACAATAAAAGGCACATCAAAAGCAGTGGAGTCGGGTTCTTTTTTGGGGGGTCCCTGCACATGGACATTGGACCTACCATGAACTCCATTGGAGAAAACTGATTTATTTTCTCTTTCTTTCTTTCTTTCTTTCTTTCTTTCTTTCTTTCTTTCTTTCTTTCTTTCTTTCTTTCTTTCTTTCTTTCTTTCTTTCTTTCTTTCTTTCTTTCTTTCTTTCTTTCTTTCTTTCTTTCTTTCTTTCTTTCTTTCTTTCTTTCTTTCTTTCTTTCTTTCTTTCTTTCCTTCCTTCCTTCCTTCCTTCCTTCCTTCCTTCCTTCCTTCCTTCCTTCCTTCCTTCCTTCCTTCCTTCCTTCCTTCCTTCCTTCCTTCCTTCCTTCCTTCCTTCCTTCCTTCCTTCCTTCCTTCCTTCCTTCCTTCCTTCCTTCCTTCCTTCCTTCCTTCCTTCCTTCCTTCCTTCCTTCCTTCCTTCCTTCCTTCCTTCCTTCCTTCCTTCTTTCTCCCTCCCTCCCTCCCTCCCTCCCTCCCTCCCTCTCTCTCTCCCTCTCCCCCCTCCCTCTCCATTTATTTATTCATTCATTTATTTATTATGTATTATTTATTAATTAATTATAATGTTCTGCCCGTATGTATCACTGCAGGCCAGAAGAGGGCACCAGATTTCATTCTAGATGGTTGTGAGCCACCATGTGGTTGCTGGGAATTGAACTCAGGACCTCTGGAAGAACAGCCAGTGCTCTTAACCTCTGAGCCATCTCTCCAGCCCCTGATTTTATTTTTCTAAGCAGGTATCAACTTTAAGTAGATTCTTGGTTACGGATATGGACATATGTGAATTAGTCCTGCTGTGTCTAGATGATACTCTTAGAGTCAGCTACCACCTCTGGAGCTTAGAATCTTTCCTTTTCCTCTTGCACATGGATCTCTGAGCCTTGAGGGGGGGATGTGCGGAGTGCTTCAAAGTCAGTCTTTCACTCTGGCACACTGTCTAGTTAATGGGGCCTTTGTGTCAGTTATCAACTGCTGTACGAAGAAGCTTCTAATGAGGGTTTAGAAATCTGCCATTAGGAGTCAACTTTCTTGCTATGTTCCTTTAGTAGAACAATAGTAGTGTATTATCCCTTAGTTCCATTACCTATCTAATCTCAGGTTCTTGGCCGCTGTCAATGTCAGGTAAGGGTTTCATCCTATTAAGTGGGCCCTAAGTACAACTTAAAAATGGTTGGTTACTCCCATAACATTTATGCCACTATTGATCCAGTATATCTTGCAGGCAGGTTGCTCCTGTATATTGCAGAGTTTGTAGTGGGTAATATTGATGGTCATTTTTCTCCTGGTGGCGTAGAGAATACTAAATCAAGTGCCATGAATGCTAGTCAGTATGGGTGAAGCCTCTAGTTGGGCATCAACTTCATTTCTCTGTGTTTGATGGCATAAGTGTCTTCAACCTTAGAGTCTTACCATCAGGTTTTAGAGAGTAGCCAATAGTAGCCTTGGCAGTAGCGGGTCATGTTTGAGGAGGTCTGTGGGATCCCATCTAATGGTACATTTTGATATACATTGTGAAATGATACCACACTCAAGCTAAGGAACACATCCATTGCCTCACAGTTTTGTGTGTGTGTGTGTGTATGTGTGTGTGTATGTGTGTGTGTGTGTGTGTGTGTGAGAGAGAGAGAGAGAGAGAGAGAGAGAGAGAGAGAGAGAGAGAGCGCGAGCGAGGGAATAAGTACTCAGAGAACAAATCCTCAGTCATGTTATATCTAGAGCTCAGAATTTAGTCATGGCATAATGAAAACTTTATACCTGTCACTTTGCTACAGTTTAATATTACTGTGTGTATGTGCATATTTGTGATAGGAGAGCCATAAGTGGTTGTAGAGCCACTGGAGTTGGAATGACACGTGGTTGTGAGCCATCTCACCTGTAAGTACTGGGAGCTGAACTCTGGTCCTCCAAGAGAGTAGCAAGCACTCTTAACTGCTTCTCTCCGACTCCCAACTCTTTGTGCTGGATTCCAGGTGAATTGATACACCCATCTGGCTTTTTAAATAGTTTTTGGTAGTCCGTTCTCCAGTTCTCAGACATGTTGGGCAGATGGTTTACCTGTTGAGTTATCTAGAGATGGACAAAGCCTCTCAGAGCTTTAAATCTTGCTTCTTTCTATTTCTACTATTTCAAGTCAAGCATTTAAGACTTATTTAAATTTAATTTTTGTATGTGGTCTAAGGTCAAGGTCCCGTTTCATTCTGAATGTGGAAATCCAAGTTTTATTGGTATGTATACCCAAATTGGTTAATGAAGACTTCTCTTTGATCTGCTGTGTGTAGATTCTTGATATTCTTGTTCAATTTTTTTTTGAGTATTTCTACTTGTGTTTATTTCTGAGCTTCATTAGGTGTTTGTGATTTTTAAAAAAAGTTCTAATTATTTTAATTACTTGTCTTTGTAGTATAGTTGATTAAATGAGTGTGATGCTTCTGCTTTGTTCTTTTATAAGATTGCTGTACTTTTGGGGGTCTTGTATAGTTCCATGCAAGTTTTAAAAAGTATTTTTTTTCTGTTTCTATGAAAAATGCAGTTGGGATTTTGTGTAGGGTTTTCATTGACTCTGTAGATCATTCTGGTTAATTAGCACATTTCCAGTACTAATTACTTGAACTCACTAGTGTGTGTTAGCTTTCTTTTTGATGGTATTTATTATATGTGGAATAGCCTTCTTAATTTCTCTCTCTCTCTCTCTCTCTGTCTCTCTCTCTCTCTCTCTCTCTCTCTCGCTCTCTCTCGCTCGCTCTCTCTCGCTCTCTCTCGCTCTCTCTCTCGCTCTCTCTCGCTCTCTCTCTCGCTCTCTCTGTTATTTAATCTGATTTTATGTATGTAAGTGTTTTGCCTACGTATATGTCTGTGTACCACGTCCTGCCTGGTGCCCAAGGAGGTCAGAAGAGGGTGTTACTTTTCCCCAGAACTGCTGTCACAGTTGGTTGTGAGCTGCCATGTGGGTTGCTGGGAACTGAATTTGGTCCTCTTGAAGAGGAGCAAATGCTCTTAAACATTGAGCCATCTCTCTCAGCCTGTTGCTGGAGGGCTTCTCTCCAGGTTCCACCAAACCCTGCAGTCCCACAATCCACGTTTAAAATAATCACTCAGACACTTATATTATTTATAAACTGTATGGCCGTGGCAGGCTTCTTGCTAACTGTTCTTTTATCTTAAATTAACCCATTTTTATAAATCTATGCCTTGCCACGTGGCTGGTGGCTTACCAGCGTCTTTACATGCTGCTTGTCCTGGCGGTGGCTGCAGTGTCTCTCTCCCTTCTTTCTGTTTCCCCAATTCTCCTCTCTCTTTGTCCCGCCTATACTTCCTGTCTGGTCACTGGCCATCAGTGTTTTATTTATATAGAGTGATATCCATAGCACCAGCCTTGTAGTTTTTTGTTTTTTTGGCTATTTGCTGTTAATGTATAGATATGAAACTAATTTTTTTGGTATGTAATTTTATATCCTGCAAGTGTATTTAATTTATCCTAAGTTTTGCTTTTTAAAATGAAATCTTTTAAATTTAAATTTTAATTTTTAAATTTTAAATTTAAATCTTTGAATACATAGAAGATTGTGTCCTATGCAATTTTAGGCCATGTTGTCGTCGTTGTTGCCCGCCCGCGCCCCCCCCCCCATTTCATTTCCTTGGCCTGATTGGTAATGGTCTGGCTTGTACTTCTAGTACTGTGTTTAGAAGTAGTGAGAATGGGCATCCATGAATTGTCTCTAATCTTTGAAGAGCAAACTTCAGCTTTTCAGGATGATTTTGCTTGAAATTCTTGCATCTTTCTTTATCAAGTATATTAGCTTGCAACTTTTTGGCATTCTTGTGTGTTCATATGTTCTTGAAGAACTTGGAGGTGCTTTTTGTTCAGTTTTGTTGAAGAATTTGGGACAGATTAGTTTAATTCTTTAAACATTTGGAATTTATTTTTATCTCGTCATTAGGCTTCCCTTTATTGGGAATTTTTGAATTACTTTGTAATCTTATTCCTTACCATATTTAGATTACTCTTTGAGTCAGTTTGGTAAGTCTTATGCTTCTTAGGAATTGAGAGATTTATTTTGTCCAGTTTGTTGATGGGATTATTTATAGTAGTCTTTAATTTCTTCTAATTCTTTCTTGTTTCACTTATCTCCTTTGGAGGTATGTTGTTGTTTGAGTTCTCTATTTTTGGTTAGTTTAATGGTTTGTTAAATTTATTTAATTAAGCCTTTGAAAAGTAACTTTTCTTAATCATCTTTTTAGACCCCATTTCTCTGCCCTTTGCTTCCTTGTTTATACATGTGGCATCCATTTCCAGTTGATCTCTTACTCATTTTTTAAAAAATTTAAATCTCATGCCAGGTGGTGGTTGGAGCACACCTTTAATCCCAGCACTTGGGAGGCAGAGCCAGGCAGATCTCTGTGAGTTGGGGGGCTAGCCTGGTCTACAGATCGAGATCTAGGACAGGCACCAAAACTACACAGAGAGACCCTGTCTTGAACTCCCCCCAAACCAAACCAAACACCCCAAAACAACTTAAGTCTCACCTTTTTTTTTTCCCCCTTTGGCAATACTTATTAATTTTTCCTTTCTCAGATTTCAATTGTTTGGGATGGTTTTTGAATATTTACATGGATTTGACCTGGTTAGCTTTATCTAATCTAAAATGCTATAAAATGCAAGATTTTTTTGAGTGGGTTTCTGGTGCTTAAAACACATTGGATTTTGTGTTTTCAAGTTGGAGACACTTTCCCTGTTTGCTTTTTCATTGTCTAAAACTACTATTTTATTTATTTGTTTAAGCTTGCATTATGTTGTGTAAAGCACCATGGGCTTAATAAACCTAGATAATGGCCTCTAACTTCAGGAATGATGGAAGAGACTTGTAGATTATCATAAACCACTTTGATAAGGGGTATATGAGGGGCATGTCAAATTCTTCAGAGGAGGGAAACATTTGCCTTTCAGTTCAGGTCCCTCAAAGGAGGTCACAGAAAGGGAACCTGTGTTCGTTAGTGTGCGATGAGTGAGAAGTCAGGTAGGAATGCAGGAGTGAAGGGAGAGGATGACAGGACGAAAGGTTTAGAAGTACCTGACAGCTGGAACAGAAGTCACTTAAAGGTTTGCATAACGGAGCAGTAGCAAAACTTAAACTTTGGGAAGCATGTGGGGTCTTTTTACAAGGCTTTGTGTATAAGATTTTTTTTTTTAACATACACTGTCAGAGATATCTTGTCTGCTTGTGGCATAAAACCTTGCATACTCAATTTTATTTTCTGACCTACATATTTTGCTTCTAAAGATCATCTTATTGAGTGAAGATTTTCCTTAAATTTAGAATATCTTATTCATATGCCAATTTAAAATCTTGTTTTTAACTACTTAGCAATTTTTCTTTGTAGTAGCAGTTGGTGTCAGTGACTTGACTTGAATAGTTTTATAAGAAGCCTTTTATTACATAGCACTTGTAAATCATGGGACATGAACACAGATGTTTACAAATGGCTAGTATGTGAATGGTTTGTTAAATGGTTCCTATATGTAATGTAAAGTGGCCTTTTCTCCAGGAGACCTTGGCTACTTATCCGGAATTGATAAGAATGAATCTATAAACAGGTTAAGATACACTAACTCACTCCCCATAGATCTTGATATATTTATTTAGGTATTTTTTGCTAAAAAGTTTAACCCGGGTAAATAACCAAAATAAGTTCTCTGTTGTTGCCTAAATAAATTACTGGTGTCCCGGTTCTGTTTTCTGCAACAACTACATATACATACTTTTGACTGGGTAGGCTTAATGCCTGCTCTGTTGATTATTTAGTATAATATAAGGGTTTGTAAAATACCTAGTTAAATTATAGAAATGGTAGACAGAGGGCTGAGAATATAGCCCAGTGTAGAGTGCTTGCCTAGCATGTGTGAGGCCCTCAGTTTCATTTCCAGCACTGCTAAGATAACCCTCAGAGCCCAGAAGAGTATGTCTGAGTCCCTGTTGCTGCAATTAGAGATAGTTTTGAGCAGTCTGACCGTGGTTCTGAAAACCAGACTCATGTCCTGCCAGAATTGTATTTGTTCTTAACCACTGAGCCATCTATCTGGCCCCTAGATTATCTCTTGTACAAAAGAGCAAACGGCAGTGCTAGGTGATGGTGGTGTGGTGCCTTTAGAGGCAGGCAGATCTCTGTGAGTTCACGGCAAACCTGGTCTTACAGAGCAAGTTCCAGGACTACCAGGGCTGCATAGAGAAACCTCCCCCCCCACACACACAAACAAAACCAAAATTAAAAAAGCAACCCAAAATTTGCATGTTGTTTTATAACTTTTTATTCTTAATTCTAAAATTTTAAGCAGAGATTACTGCCTAGTAATTCTTAAAAGTGCTTCTGAGATGCTTTTGGAAATGCAGTGTTTTTTTGTTTGTTTGTTTTGTTTTGTTTACATTGAGTTTCTCTGTGTAACAGTCCTGGCTGTCCTGGCACTCTCCTTGGTAGACCAGGCTGGCCTTGAACTCATTGAGATCCTCCTGCCTCTGCCTCCCAAGTGCTGGGATTAAAGGTGTGCGCCACCACTGCCTGCCTTTGGAAATGCAGTTTTTATCAGTCATTTATTTTGGTAATGTCTTACAAGGAGGCTTTGTTTTTAATTGTACTCTTTAAGGAGGTTCCTGGAGTTTTTATTATTTACTTTTGTCACTGGAAAAAATCCATTATTTGTATTTAAAATGTAGTGAGCAAAATTAATAGCATTAGATATAATTGTTAAACTTTTAGAAATTAACATGCCACTTGGTAGAAGTATAATTGGTAAGTTGCAGCAAAGGTCTGTACTTAAACAGTAGGGTTAATGACTATCTTTTATTTTTTTTTCTCTTTTTTTCTTTCCCTTCTGTTGGCTTTTCAAGTTGTACTTAGCTTAGGCTCTTTGAAATGATTTTCTTTGAAAGCATTTTGACATTGTTTTAATTGAATGAAGCTGCAGAACTGACATGATAAATCAACACAGAACGAGTTTTAATGCAAGGCATAGCACATTAACCTGGAAATTGGTTGCAATAGACAAAGCAGCTGCTATGATTATTATTTTTTTTCATTCTCTGCTTACAACATTTTGAGAAGGATGACCTTGACAGTTTCAGTTGCATTAGAATCCCTGTGGTGTGCACGTTAGTGGACTTGAGCTCTTTGTTGGTTCATGGGTGTAAGAGTAAGTGGTTTTTAAAGTTAAGGAAATTTTATCTCTCACAGATTCAATGTTTCTGTTTTATCTGCCTTACAAACAATTTTAAAGTAAGAGTTGTACAAATTAGGTTTTCCCCCCTTCTAGGCTCATGGCTGTAGCTGTGGCAAAGATATTTAATCTGTCAGAATGGTAAGATGTGCCCTCTCAGTGGACAAGTGATAGGGTAGACCAACTGGTTTGATAAATGAAATGATGCAGGTCAGACCTACATAAGTATTAGTTAACCTGCGAAAATGTCTCCGTAGAGGCTGGGAAGATGGTTCCGTAGGTAAAAGGCTTCCTGTGCAAGTATGAAGACCTATGGTGAAACCCCAGAACCAAGGAAAGTTGTGCCAAGAACTCAAATCTTTAATCCCAGTGCTTCTGCAGGGAGATAGGAGGCAGAGGACAGAATCTTTAGACAGTCATAGACCAACTCTCCTGGTACAGAGTGGCAAACAGCAAAGAGATACCTGTCTCAAGGTGGAAGGCACCTGACACTCAGAGTTGTCTTGTCCTCTGACTTTAACTTAATAAAGAGTTGTCTTGTCCCTTAACTTAATACCTAATACCAAGTAATCAGCCCAGAAAATTTATACATGAGCACATCAGGGAGAGGTAGGGATAGGTTGTGTGTGTCAATAGTCATTAATTAAAGAGCCATGAACTGGGGGGGGGGGGGGGGGAGGGTACAGGAGGAGTTGGGGTGGTGATGTTAATACAGTCAGTGCTCATGAATTTAAAAGACTTAAAAATTAGCAATGGATTTTAAAGCATATAACTTTTAAGACAGGTAAGCAGGTATGTAACTTCCATGCTAATGGGAAAAGGAAATATATACTTTGTTGTGCAAATTTCTCTCGTTGTGAGAAAAGGAGAAGGGGCAGAAAAGAAAAAGCAACACAGAAAGGTAGGATGTGTAGAAAAGCACATATTAGAAAGACAGTAAATAAAATCATGTGGTGCAGATGGGGTAATTTAATACACAAAAATTGATAAATTTAAAAGATTAAAAATAACACAGTCAAGAAATACAGTACAGAAAGACAAGCAAAAATTTTGTGTCTTTATTAATAGCAATGTAGGATTAATGGTGGAAAGCCATTAATGAAAATAAAAAAGCCTACTACAGAATGATAAGATTTTTACATTTGTACATGTCAAATAACATAGCTTTTAAAGACATAAAGCCAAAATAAAAGTAGAAGAACAAGTAAACTTAGGTATAGCACAGTGGTAGAACACTTGTTAATGTAGCTGAGGTCCTGAGTGGATCTGCAGCATAAGAACAGCCATAATCATAGCAGACAGTACCTCATTTCCAAGCATCCATTAATATTAATGAAAACTTGACTGTGGGGGCAGTTAAAGAGATGCTCGGTGAGTAGAGTGCTCACAAAAGCCAAAGGACCTGAGTTGGGATCCTTAGCACCACATACACAAAAGTTCCATGGGGGAGAAACAGACTGAGACAGTCAGATCCTGAGTGGCTTGCTGGTCCATCAGCCTTGGTGAGTCTTTGAGCTTTGGATTCAATGAGAGATCCTTTCCGAGGAAATAAGGTAGACAACAATAGGAGACACACACACACACACACTTTTATTTTTAATTGACTAAATCCTGTGTCTGAACAAATCCAGGTCTGAACAAACATTAAAAGTTTTATAATTTATATAGTGTGTATATATTAATATATATATATATATATATATATATATATATATATATTTATCTAAAGTATAAGAAGGTAGAAATCAAACCAAAGATAATTGGGAAATTCTTAACATTTTTGAGAAGTCATATAATTTGTAGCATGTGGAAAGCATGCAATAAGGAAGTATCTATTTCAGGGTTAGAAAACCAGATTAAACCTTACAGGAAGAAAGAAAAGAAATAAAAAGCTAAGAAGAGATATCAAAGGAAGAATGTATGAAATGAAATGAACCAAAGTAAATTAATAAGCAAACCCCAAAATGGCAGTTTCAATGAATCATTTACTGAACTTTTACCTTTGCAACTGAGTTCATTAGAGCAACTGTGGTTCGTGTCTGCAGTCAGCTTTTGGACCCACTAGGCGGGTGGTTCTTAAGATAAACACTTCTGTCTTTTAATTAATATAGCATTTCTTCTATTGCATTGTACTTTCAAAACAAGTCACAGTGTTATTCTAACTCCTAGAGGTCAACAAAGGTACACCTTTATATTACAAATAAAAAAGAATATAATGAGGCTTGGGGAGTTGTAGCCATTTTATTTTAAATGAAATCTACTCCAGGGAGCAAAACTAGCAGTCGATGTCTTGGAAGACTGGTAGCATAGATAACCAGGAATAAAAAAATCCTCGACATAGAGTATTAGCTGTACTTTCAGAAACCCTGCACCCACAGAGTGGTTCACAACCATCTGTAGCTAGAGTTCCAGGGGAACCAGCGTCCTCTTTTGGCCTTTTCTAGGCACCATACCTGAACATGGTGCATAGACATACATGCAGGCAAATACTCATACACATAAAACTAATAAGCAAACACTGGGGTTAACAAATACTTAAATACATTTCATTCTATAGATTTGATTATTTAGGGAATATAGTCACATTTGTAAGAAAGACAACCACAGTACATCAAAATGGATAATACTAAGGTATAAAAATAACAAAATCAATGAAGCTGAGTCTATCACCAGTGAGTTCTAATTGGTATTTAAGAAAAAAAATTGTATTAATTTCATATAAGCTTATCCAGAGAGTTGGAAACATTCCAACATGTTTGGAGGCCTGAATAACCTTAATGTCTAAGCCTGAGGCCCTTATTATTGGAGAAGAAAATTATAATTAGGTTCCATTCCTGATTGTATTTTTATTTTTGTGTATATGAATCTTTTTTTTTTTTTTGCCTGCATGTATGTCTGTGTACCACATGCATGACTGGTTCCTGGGGAGACAGAAGAGGGCTTTAGATCCCTGGGACTGGAATTACTGGTGATTATGAGCCGCCATGTGAGTGCCAGAAATTGAACCCAGGCTTTCTGGAAGAACAGCCAGTGCTAACTGCTGGACCAGTGCCTTAGCCCCGTGAATGAATGTACATATTTTTAAATCAGCCACCAAAATGTTGGGAAACTGAATCTAGTAGGGTATAAAAAGAAAAGTAAATGTATAATGTCCAAGTTGAGTCTGTTCTAAGATTGGTTTAGCATTTAAAAAAAATTAGTAACCCTCTGATCTGACAAAGTATGTAAGATGCTTAGATTGCCTAGAACTTCATCAGCCTTGGTCTTGAAACTAGTAGCAAGTTGAGAATGATACACATTTGCTTGTGTACTCGGTGTGCTGTGTGAGAAGTAAAGAAAAATATATAGTTGGAACAGAAAAAAATACGACTTATGATTTGCAAGTGACAATGGCAGTTTATATAAGCCCCTTCCCCCCGCAGGGAGCCCCCTGGAACAATTATGAAAATCAGTAATCAAGAAACAGTGTTTCTGGGTAAAGATTGATAAAGAAAATGAATTATATATTCACATTTTAGAAACAAAGTGGATTTCAAAAATATATGCAGGCTGATAGGAACACTTAAGTTTTTAGAACTAGCTTAAAAATAATAAAGGCACAACAAAAGCTTTTACATTCTTGAGAGATGAAAGAAGGTCCAACTAAATGAAGAAATTAGGCCATTATTCATGTTTTTAAAGTTCTAGTAGTTGATCCCAATGCATTCTCTAATGAGTATCTAAAAAAATTAATGAAATATATGCTGTAATGGAAAATGGAAAATACAGTTGCACCAGATAGTATAGTATGATGTAGTAGGAACTAATAGATTAATGGAATAGAAAGCCCCAAATACTGACATGTATACTCGTATGTAGCTTAGCGATGGGGTATGTCCTGAGAAGTGCATTGTTTGACAATTTTGCTGTTGTGTGGACAGCATAAAATATACTACAGGTGATACTGATTGGTCACCCATCAGATGTGTAAGGCTAATATAGGTGTAATGTTACATGTTTACAGGAAGCTAGTTGTTTTTATCTGGTGAGTAGAGGTATGTCCTTCCTAGTGACCTTTAAAATTGTGTAAATATGAGTAATAGAAGCTTCTATTGAGGGATGCTAAAGTTCTGTTTATACAATTACTTTTGTCACTGACTTTTTCATAGAAAGTTTAGACTCCTTGCCTAAACTTTTAGAAGTATAAGCTAAAAGTTGGACTGGAAGAAAAAAAAAAGGCAAATAAGGCCTTTTTAAGAAATATTTAAAAAAAAAAGTATACTGGGGAGGGAGGGAGGGAGGGAGGGAGGGAGGGAGAGAGAGAGAGAGAGAGAGAGAGAGAGAGAGAGAGAGAGAGAGAGAGAAAGTAAGTAAGTATAGCTCAGGCTAGAATCCTAGTTTGAACATTAATGTTCTAGCAGCAATGTGGAACTGTCACTTACAGAGGAGACAGAACTTTTCTAGTTATGAAAGTAAAGCAGGACTCTTACCCAAGTATTATTGTTAAAGGACAGGATTTATTTTGAAGAGAGGATCACAGTTTGTGTGATATTCAGTGTTTTGTTAACTCTTTACTTTACACTCTGGCTTAGATTATGTGTTGATGGATGACTCAGTAAAATACCTTTGTTTAGCTAGATTGTTCTTTATAGAGTTTGCAGTAATACATAAGAAATTCCTCGTAAAGCAATGACTTACATCTCATTTGGCAAGAAATAAATGAGTTCCAGGTTTCACTTCTCCTTGGTTCATGTTCAGTGGAGATGGAGTAAGCAAATGAATATGTATGCTTTAAAATAACTTTGATACGACTTTCAGAAAGTGAATAATATATATTATCTTTCCCCACAGTTTAATTTTGTTGGGAGAATCCTTGGACCTAGAGGACTTACAGCTAAACAACTTGAAGCAGAAACAGGATGTAAAATCATGGTCCGAGGCAAAGGCTCCATGAGGGATAAAAAGAAGGTAAGTCTGTGATAAACAGGCATGTTTTCCAGCATTTTTGCCCCCTTGATTATTAAATCAAGTTCCTCATCTCATAGACATTGTGATCCTCACAGTGAGAACTTTGAAATTGTTTTAAGACATTTTCCTGATTTCTATGTTACCATTTTAATTCAAGAACTGAAGTATCTAAATGATCATTACTCTAGTATGATAACCTGCTTTAATAACTTACAATTTAAGAACTGCCAATAAAAATTTGACTGCTGTGTTTTATGTAAAAATATCCAACTAAAATTTGAAGAAAAAAAAAAAACAAACAAAACCCAAGGCCTTGAGATGTGCCACAGAGTTATAGCACCAGGTCCTTAAGTTTTAGTTGGAGTTTAGTTGGAGGTTTCACATCTCAACCCCTCCACACTTCTTTTTTTAAAAGATCATACCATGATAATTTGCCCAGTTTGGCTACGTTTTAGCTCACTTTTTTGCATAGCTGGGGTTGCAGGTATAACACTGTGCTCAGTTCCTAAAGTGTTTGTTTTTATAGACCCTACATGAGCTTTCCTAGAAGAGTGGGGACAGCTCGTTTCAGCAATGTTTCTTGACTGAAAGCAGCTTTCTAGACATTTTAGTCTAGTAAATGAATCTACTTTCTATTTTTAACCCCTGCTCCTCCAACCACTTCTGTTATTTTGTGTGTAATTGAGAGAGGGAAAGAGAACTCTTGAGGGATTGTTTTGTCAGTTGAATTAATTATTTGATGCTGAACTATTTACTTTAAATATTGTTGTTAGGGAGATTTTATTTCTTTTATCTAGAATGTTAAAATTTCTGTCTGGAGAAAAGAAAAAAGTGATTTTAAATACTGTGAGTTCCATTACTGTTGATCAAAACTGTTATTCTTTTTTTTTTTTTTTTTTTTAAAGATTTATTTATTATGTATACAGAAGAGGGCGCCAGATCTCATTTACAGATGGTTGTAAGCCACCATGTGGTTGCTGGGAATTGAACTCAGGACCTCTGGAAGAACAGTCGGTGCTCTTAACCTCTGAGCCATCTCTCCAGCCCCCAAAACTGTTATTCTTAAGGGTGATTTTATTTTTTTAATATAGTATTTCTTTTAAAGAGCTATCACATGGTAAGTCTGGGGTCCATTTGTGTTGGAACACTTGGTAGAGTTTACATAGGAAATGACTGACCAAGGTTCTGGCTTGGTTCTGATGTGCTGCCACCTAACCACTCAGGTTGACTGCACCGTAGTCCTTAGTTCCCTACAAAGGAGCGGGCAGCAGAAGGTTAGAAGGAAAGCTGATCATATCTCTAATAATGTTTTTTATATAGTTGAATTTAAAGATAGTTTTGTGGGAGTTATAGGATGCTTTTTCCCTAGAACATTTGTAGGTGTTGTATTTATATTTTTTAAAATAAAAATTTGAAACAAACATATTCAGAATTAGATGCATTATAATCTTCTGAAATTTTGGCTCCCATGAGTATGTGGCCTTAGGGTGGCATTGGCTTTAAACAGTACTAATGTAGTTGCCTAAGGACATTGAATGAAGTTTTGATAACTTAAGAGTACACTGGTCTTCACCAGAAAAGTGATGTATATCCACTAGTTAAGAAATACTCTTTTGGGGCTGGAGAGATGGCTTAGAGGTTAAGAGCACTGACTACTCTTCCAGAGGTCCTGAGTTCAATTCCCAGCACCCACATGGTGGCTCAAAACCATCTGTAATGAGATCTGGTGCCCTCTTCTGGCTTGCAGACATACAGAACATTGTATACATAATAAGTAAATCTTAAAAAAAAAAAGAAAGAAATACTGTTTCTTAAAGAAAATATGATTCCCCTTTTCTAAGTTGCTGATAATTTGCGTTGGCCCTTTTAAGTTAAACCCTGGCCATACAGTACTCACAGATGAGAATTAGAAATTATTTTTAGACATGAGTAAAGAATATTTTCTACTGTCTTTGGCAGAATAGAATGATAAAGATTGAGCTTTAATCAGATTGTAGGTTTGAATTTGGTTTTGCCTTGTCTTGTTTGAGGGTTGAATGAGTTATGAATGTAAAGCTCTTAGAACAAGGAGATGGATATTAATAATTAGTCGAATAAATGATCATGGCAATATACACATATATATATAATATATTAAATACAGGCTGGTGGAGATACTTATGTAATAGGAGAAAAGACAATTATTTTACTTTTTTGTAAGTGATAGCATTTCCTATTGTCTGGTGTGGTCACTTTTTAGTGTCCCAGTCATTGTAGGGTTTCTCCAGTGTTGGGAGTTACTAATTCTTAACCTTATTGGTAGAAACCATCCCTAAAATTTTTTTTCCCCCTGTTGTCTATTGAGCTATGAAACCTCTAAGATTATACACATTATATATGTATATATTTTATATATGTATCACATATATAAAGCATGCCTGCCATACATATGCAGAATATATGTATGTATTACACACATATAGAAAACAATAGTAAAATAATGAGAACACCTGAATATGAATTAGTTGCCAAACACATTGTCAGTATTGTTAAAATGCTGTAATGAACCTGCTAACTTGAATGACTTTATGTGAATTTTGTGAGGAATTTATATATAAATTTTTTATCATCAAAATCTTTTCATAATTTTAATTTTGTGGCATATAACTTTTAACCATGTCATATTTGTTTATGATGTGATAATTCATATGTGCTTTTTTTTGCGTGTATGATGTGTATGTGTGTATACAGGCATGTGCTCACATATGTGGGTACATGTATATGACCCACATGGATATAGAGGCCAAAGCTTGATGTCTCAGCTTTTCTTTGATTACTTATGTATTGATTCAGGGTCTCTCACTTGAACTCTCCACCTTATATATTCATTTAGGGTCTCTCATTTGAACATTGAACACTGATTCAGCTAGTCTAGTTGTCTTCATTTCCTGTGTACTGTGATCATGGGTGGGTCCCGTACTCATAGGACTTTTCCATGGGTTCTGGAGATCCAAACTGTTCCTCACCCTTGAAAAGCAATTGCTTTACCACTGAGCCATCTAAGCACTGAGCCATCTTCTCCAACCCAGTGTGCTTTTAAATAAAATGAAAAAGAAAAAAGGTGTTTTCACTTGGTGCTTATCTGTTTGGTAAAAATATAACAAGCAGGAAAGTAATGACATAAATAAGTTAAAATAACAAGGCTAATAAGTATGTTTTAATAGTAAGAATGAAAATTTATCTGTCTTTAATGCTTTTATGTGTATGTGCTAAAATACTAAGAAAGCTAGAAAAACAATCCTTACTGCTTCGTTGACATTTGACAAAAACATTATGATAGAAATGATGTTTGTTGACGGAATCCTTCACTAAACACAACACATACTGTCTTTTATGGAATTCCCTTGCTATTTGGTGAATACTTGGCATTGAGTAAGCATTAGAAAAGATACCTATGAACAGTTGGTCCTGTAGTTCAGGTAATGAAAGAATGATATAGATGGACCCCTCCTTGGCTCCCCCTCCCCCAAAGGTTTGGCAAACAGTGATTATAGGCTGTCCCTGCTTTTAATTCTTTCTGGAAGATAGGTAGTAGCATGTAATTCTAAGATGCTGGTTTTAAGCACATGAGTTAATATGTCAATTTAGTTTTCATTTTCTTGCATTGATAATAATTATTATTGGTGGACTTACCAGCACTGTTTTATTTGTTTTAAAATTTAAGTAGCCAGCAGGATGGAGTCATAGAACCCAAGGACAGGGACTGATAGAATTTGGAATACTAGTAGGAATGTCTTTTCTGTACCAGGAAGCAGTGTCCCAGTTCCTTCATATGTCTGTGGTTGAGTATGCTTGCGATAACAGCATTGCTAGAAAATATAAGTAAAAATCAGCTACTTTGTGGTAATTTCTTCTGATTTAATTCTGTGTATTTTCCATTAGCTCAGTATTTGACACACACTTGTTTCAGATAATCTGGCTTTTATTATTTACATTTTGTAGGTGAAGAAACTTCTATAATGGAGGTTGAGCAATTTCCCAGAGTTGACATGCCAAAAAAGTGGTAGTCAGACCTTGAAGCGGAGCCTACACTGTCTGTCGTTCGATGGGCTACCTTTTAGCTGTAAACTGTTTCCAACTGCAGAAATACTGCAACATTGGAATTCAGGAAGCCAATTTATCGTATTTTATTAAATTCTTTCAGGCTTTCTTTTTTTTCCATGGGTGATAATAGGTTTAAATATTGTTTGACTTAAGGATGAGAAGAAAGCAAGTTATTTTTCATACTCGGAGAACAGGAAGCACCCCTGATATTAGATGTCTAGGGACTTCTTACATTATAATAATCAGCAGTCAGGTCTGTCGGGAGCATTTATTGATACCATGTAATTTGAGCACTATCTCTCTGGAGATTGTGTCCGATTATAGAAGCTATAGAAGTGAACTCCACTGCAGAGGCCAAGCACAGCCCCATCTGTGGTCTCTGTTGAGCTCTAAGCCTTTTTTTCTGATCTCTCTCTCTCAAGTTTGATTAATTTGCTAGAAAGACCTACCCAGAATACCATTTAGGCTTGGCAGTTTGCTATTAAAGGATATTGAAGGGACAGATGAACAGCTTTATGGAATGGATGTCCAGAGTAAGTCATGAGGAAAAGGTAGAGTCTCCATAGCATTTTCTGGGAGTGACACCTTTCAGGCTTTTCTGGTTGTTGAGCTGCATAGAAATTCCCCTAATTCTGTCCTTAAGAGTTTTTGAGGCTTCTTTGGGGAATGGTAATTGGTAACATCATTGGCCATTGATGGTAAAATTATCTTTTATTTCCTTTCTTTTTCTCTTTTTGGAAACAAGAAAGTGTCAGCCTTTTTGGTTAAAATGATGTTAGTTTCCCTGACAACCCACTCACATGCTGGGACTGTTCCATACCTTTTATCATCTATTAACCCATTAATTACAAAGAGTCTAAATGAAAGCTCTTTTGCCAAGAAATGAAGAACAGATATACTCATAATGAATCACAGTATCATACCGGTTATTTCTCATTTGAAATCTTCTAATTGTGTGTTTAAAAAATAGAATATTCAAATATGGAGTGGGGACAGGACCCAATCTAAACATGAAATTCACCTATGTTTTGTATACCTTTCTCTTATACCTTGAGGGTAGTTGTGTACAACTTTGTGTTGTTCACTTAATTTGTGACTACCATCTGTCACACGGGGTCACTTAGAGAATTTTCTGTTTATGACACGTGAATACTCAGGAATATCTGAAGTATTTTAGAGTACTTAATAATTTCTAAGTAGGGAGCTTCAACTTAGGCAGTAATTCTTTGATACTCAGTAGTTTAGGGAGAGAAAGTAATAGAACAGAACTGTATTCTGTACATAACTACTTAGTGATATTTTAATTACATCTATTTACTTAATTTATATCCTTACTGCAGTTTCCCCTCCTTCCTCTGCACTCATCTCCTCCCCCCAACTCCCCCCCCTCCCCCCACTCCTCCTATGTTTCTGTTCAGAAACGGGCAGGTCTCACAAGGGTATCAACAAAACATGACATATCAAGTTGCAGTATGTACTAAGGCTGGGCAACACAGCCTAGTATGAAGAGTAGGTTCCCAAAAAACCAGCCAAAATGTTAAGGAGAGCTCCTGCTCCCACTGTTAGGAGTCCCACAAGTAGACCAAACTACACACTGTCACATATATGCAGAGTGCCTAAGTCGCTCCCATACAGGCTCCCTGGTTGTTGGTTCAGACTCTGAACTCCTATGAGCCCAAGTAAGTTGTTTCTGTGGGTTTTTTTGTGATGTCCTTGACCCTTCTGGCTCATACGGTCCTTTGACTCTTTAGCAGGATTCCCTGAGATCAGCCTGATGTTTGGCTGTGGATCCACTATACCTGAGTTACTGGATGAAGACTGATGACAGTTGGGGTAGTCACCAATCCCAGCACATCCCATAGGCGCTTACTCATTTTTGTGGGATGATAGTTAGTATAGTGACCCAGGAAGTCTTTGTAGGAACACTTTAGATTTCTATTACCAGTCTACAGATCTGTGGGCTCTTCCTTGTCCTAAATGGAAGGGATCAAATGTCCATGCCTGGAAATTCCTGCCTCACATCTCATTCTGTTTAGTCAAATCCTGCTATGATTGACATCTTTAGAATTGATGAAGCTAGGTCAGTCACATCTGTCTTACAGAAGTTCTCAGACTCAGCAGTTTTAGTTAGATCCTGTTCTCTATGAAGGAGGATGTATGGGTGAGAGTCTGCCTGTCATTCTAGAACTGCTAATAGCACCAGCCCATGTCGCTGTCGTCAATACCTGATTCGGGCTCTACATCAGCCTCAAGAGCTAATGAGTGGCATTGGTCCTGTCTCACAGGCTTCGATTAAAGGGGGGTGTAGTAGCCCATTCATTCCCTTGTTTCAAACAAAATATTGCTCTAAATAGAAGCCTACTTATCTCCTTGGCAAATTCACCTGCACTATATGCCATTTCCTTTGGAATGTGAGCTTTCAAAACCACATAAAACTGATTAAAAAAAAAAACACTTTAATTTTTAAAATTAACCTTGTTTGTTTGTATATTTGACCATTTGTCTTGTTTTAGAACTGTGTCCCGTTTAACTGTTTAAGGATGTACAGTATTTTGTGACCGATTTATAAAATGTTACAGACATATTATGTAACAGAAACAGGTAGAATTCTTGAATTTTGTCTTAAAAAATTTAATAGAATATTTTATAAAGTCATTTCTAGGATAGAATTCTTAAATGGTCATGTACTTCTCAAATGTAATTTTTTTTACATTAGTGAGTTATTAACTTATTTCTTCTTCTTATTTATTTATTATTTGTTTGTTCGTTCGTTCATTCATTCATTCATTTATTTTTGGTTTTTCGAGGCAGGGTTTCTCTGTGTAGCTTTGCGCCTGTCCTGGATCTCACTCTGTAGCCCAGGCTGGCCTCGAACTCACAGAGATCCGCCTGGCTCTGCCTCCTGAGTGCTGGGATTAAAGGCGTGCACCACCACCACTTGTCTTTTTTCAGGAGGGCTCTTTCTTACCCCTTTCCTGTTCCTCTCCACTATGTGTTAGATTATTAAAGGAGCAAATTCTAGACATGCAGTTTCAACTTTAAATATTTTATTATGTAGCTCTAAAATAATCTCAATAATAATAATAATAATAATTTTTCTTTATATCACTAAATGTGTAGTCCATACTCATAGTTCTTCTCATGTCCTATAAGTATTCTTTTAAAAAAAATTCTCGTTTAAAGTATATCCAGTCACACACCTTTAATCCCAGCATTAAGTAGGTAGAGGCAGGCAGATTTCTGTCAGTTCAAGGTCAGTCTGGTCTACAGAGTAAGATCCTGTCTCAAACAAAACAAAACAGAACCACCCACAACCCATAAATTGCATCAAGTCTAGTGCCATCTACATCTTCATGGATTGATAGAGCCCTTAAGCCAGTTGTCCTGAGCCCTCAAGCCAGTGGTCCTCAACTTATGGATCATGACCTCTTCGGCAAATCTCTTATCTCCAAAAATATTTACCTTAGGATTCATTATAGTAGCAAATTTGCAGTTATGAAGTAGCAGTGAAAATAATTTTGTGGTTGGGAGTCACCATAACATAACACCATACAGACACTGTACTAAAGGGATGCAGAATTAGGAAGGTTGAGAACCGGTGTCTTACGCCATTCTTCCCTTCCACTCAGCCCCATTCTTTTTTTCTTGATGTTTATTTACAAATGCATGGAAAGGACTTAGTGGTTTTTAAAAACATTTGATTTATTGAGGTGCTGGAGAATGTACCCAAGATGTCTTCTCTACCACTGAACTATACTCAATTATGAATATTTCTAAAAGCAAAGATGGAGTTTATTGTGAGTTTTTAATCCAAATTTAAACACAGACTTTGAAAAAGGGAGAGAGAGACAGGGAAGAGGGTAGTGTTACCTTTCTCAGAATGAGTGGCAGGTCGGGGGAGGAGTAGGAGAGAGACTGGCCCTTTATATGAGGGACTGTGTGTGATCTGTCATGAGAGTTCTATGGCTTTTGATGGTAGCATTTTACATTGCTGCCACCTGTATTTCTTGGATGTTTGTAATGAGAAAAGTTTAGTCAATAAGATCTTTACCTGTCTTCATTTCTCTACTGTAAAAGACAATCTCATGGTGTCATGATAGATAGCAAGTCTGATTTATCCCTGATTGTTGCAATCACTGATTTCCTATTTTTTTTTTTTACTTGTGGCAAAACAGGCCCTGATTCTTACTAGCATGATAGAGTTTTTATGTTAAAAGTCTGAAGAAATGCTCAGTTCTATACTCACTAGCTCTTACATAATAAATCAGTTCCCAGAAATGCTCTAAAGGTGAAGTACGAGGCTTTTTTTTTTTTTTTTTCATTATCATTGTGAATGTATTTTAACAGTTGGGATGTATCTCAGTTCACTGTATCCTCTCTCCCCCTCCTCCCCCAACTGATGTAAAGTGATGATTCATTTGTCCCATGGTAAGATAAAATAATCTTAGTAACAGGAAAAACACTGTTGTCGGTGATGTAGGCAATGAAAGCAATTTACCCTGCTATTCTCATATCCATATAAATTACTCTCTTAAAATACTTAAAATAGTGGTAGTTAGAAACATCATACAGGTCCATTGCCTTGATTTATGCTTTAAAATATTTATATGCTTTCAAAATCAAATGTATCTGGTTGGTAAATTTTGAGAGAATTTTTGCTTTTATCCCACTTTACTAATTCTGTCCCTTACCATTGGATAGATTTTTT
Organism: Peromyscus leucopus; assembly: GCF_004664715.2. Classification (NCBI taxonomy): domain Eukaryota; kingdom Metazoa; phylum Chordata; class Mammalia; order Rodentia; family Cricetidae; genus Peromyscus; species Peromyscus leucopus. The sequence goes on from NC_051085.1 coordinate 52,143,142, forward strand.
TCTTTCATTTGAATTTTTCCTTTAATTTCATCTTGTAAAAAGCCTTTCTTACACGTATTTGTGTATAGGAGTGGGATGAGGTTGTGTGGTGAGTGTGTGCCACGATGCTCATGTGGTGTCAGAGAACACTTTATTGGAGTTGTTTCTCTGTTTCGCCTTGTGAGGTCTAGAGATTGAACCCAGGTCTGTACCCACTGACTACCCTCACTAGCTTGCCCTACCTCCTCCTCTTCTCCTCATCACCTGTCTTCTTCCTTATACTCTGCAGTTGTGGAGCAGTGGCACATATGCTTAGGTGTATCTGCTGCTGCACACTGGGTAATTTTTCATTGGTTCCATAGATGGCGAGATATATATATACACACACACACACACACATATATACATACACATTTTTTTACACCTTGTTTTATTACTATTTTTTACTTCACACCATTGTTTACATCACTTAGTAGGAACACATCTATTTAGATAATGTTTCTTTTAAGCTGCTTCACATTCACTTGTGGTATATCACCACTCTTTCTAATCTTTCGCTGTTGCACATACAAATGATACTGTATTAAATTTCTTTTATGTTTATTTGTACATGTAGTTACCAGTTTATAATTACATTCTGATATATATATATATATATATATATATATATATATATATATATATAGCTAATTTCTGCATTGTATCACCAACAGAATTAATTACAGACATTGAGGAGAAACCAATTATATATAGTTATGCCTTGGACTGGACATTAAGTGTTGACTTTTTCAGAGAATCCTTAGTTGAAAAAGGCTGTACTTTGTAAGGAATGTTTTTTCTCTCTGTACTTACATTCTTGTCTTACTATCCATTACTGATTACTTTTTTAAAAAAATATTTTGTACTTTCATTTTTGGCAATTTCATAAAAGTATACAACTTAACCTTGGTCATATGGGATTCAAATTATCCCTTCCTACTCACCCTAATTCCCTCAACACATCTCCTGTGTACTTTAATGTTATTCTTTTAAAACATTTGTTTTTATACATATCCTCTGGAACTAGAGTTCTGGGCCACTGTGAGTCTCCAGGTGAATGCTGAGAATTGAGCCCAGGTCCTCTGAAAGAACAACAAATGCTCTTAACCACTAAGCCATTTTGTAGTTTGGAAAGTTTCTCAGGTCCTGCCAGGTGCATCCTCCCTCACAATCCCCAGTCCTGTGGCCCGCTTATAAAATAATCATTCAGAAGCTTATAACTGTTTGGCCATTAGCTCAGGCTATTACTAACTTTTATACTTAAATTAACCCATAATATTTACTTATGTTTAACCATATGAATTCTCTTGTAGGTTGAAGATTTTATGGATACTGGATGATGAATTTCTAGACATTAGGAACAAGACATTGACTGTGGGTGGTTGAGGGTTGCCATAGTGAAAAGTTGGAGGTCAAAGGCTGTGTTGACATTGAATGCAAGGTTGAATGCTATGTTAAAGAAATTCATTTTCCTTTTGGAAGCAGTTTAATATAATATGCTAATTGTAAGAAATGGGCTGAAGGGAAGTCACAAATGATCTTGAAACTTCAGATAACCCACTTAGAAATTCTATTCTTGTAGTAAACTAAGATTAGTGTCTTTGAATTCTCAGTTCTTTGATCTTTTTGTGGATAGAAATTTTATCTTTAATTTACACATAGTTGATACTTTTATGGGGTACAATTTGTCATTTTATTAGGGTATACAATGTTTACCCATCCAGTCAGCATCAAGTTTCTTTGTGTTAAGAAAATTTGCTGGGTGGTAGTGGCACACGCCTTGAATCCCAGCACTGGGGAGATAGAAGCAGATGAATATCTGAGTTCCAGGCTATCCTGGTCTACAAAGCAAGTTCCAGGACAACCAGGGCTGTTAACAGAGAAAACCCTGTCTTGAAAAACAAAACAAACAAAAAAAAAAAAAAAGAAAGAAAGAAAAAAGAAAAGATGCATTCAGGATCATCTATCTTAGCAGTCCTTTGGCCGTACTACCATATTAAATTAATAGCACATCTCCATCCCTCAGAGCCTTTTGCTATACTCTACACTGCCAGTCTTAGATGTCTATGTAGCTGACAGCTAATAATTTGATTTAGTTATGTGCTGGCTAGATTTATGTCAACATGACACAGGCTAGAGTTACCTGAAAGGAGGGAACTTCAGTTGAGAAAGTGTCTCCATAAGATCTGGCTGTAAGTCATTTTCTTAATTAGCAATTGATAGAAGAGGGTTCAGCCCATTGTGGATGGGACCATCCCTGGGCTGGTGGTCTTAGATTCTGTAAGAAAGCAGGCTGAGCAAGTTGTAAGGAGCAACCTGGTAAGTAGCACTCTTCTATGGCCTCTGCATTAGCTTGTGCCTCCAATCCCTGCCCCTCATGAGTTCTGACCTCATTGCTTTTAATGATGAACTGTTCTGTGGACCTGTGAGTGAGACAAACCCTTTCCTCACCGACTTGCTTTTGGTCTTGTGTTTTTTGTCAGTTGGAGATATGGTGAACTTTGAAAGTGGTTGGTTTTTAAAGCAGAAAGAAACCTACCCTATTGGTTACTTTTAAATTACTATAGTCAGGTAATTGACAAATGTGATTTCAGAGAGGAAGGCTATGTACTATCTCATGGTTCAGGGGATGTAGTCTTTTCACAGCATCCATTTTGGAAAGTGCTTAGTGTGGCTTGCTTTTCATATTTCAGCCAATGAGGAAACAGCTCTGGTGAAAGTGGGGCCAGGATAAGCTCTCAAGCTCACCTCAGTAGTGTGTGTCTGCCAGCTGTACCTAACTTCCTAAAGGCTCCATATCCTCCCCAAAGAGGAGTGGGGGGAACAAGTGTTCAGACACATGAACCCTTGGAACATTTGTTCTTCGGCAAAAGACTAACTCCATTCTCTTCAAACCATCTATGATAAAAGACCACTGTAAGAAAAAAACTCACTGGAGACAATCTCTCTGTTAAATGCAATAAAATTACCTATCACAGAAATGTACTTTTTTTTTTTTTTTTTTTTTTTTTTTTTGAGCAGAACCGAAATTTATTATAAGCCACTGTCGTCCTAGGGACCTCCATACTATATATATATATATATATATATATATATATATATATATATATATATATATATATATATAGCGCCTCTATGGTTCTATGGGTTGTGGTCTGATTGTTCTTTATTTTATATCTAGAACCCACTTATGAGTGAGTACATACCATGACTGTCTTTCTGGGTTTGGGTTACCTCACTCAGGATGATTTTTTCTAGTTCCATCCATTTGCCTGCAAATTTCATGCTTTCATTGTTTTTCTCTGCTGAGTAGTACTCCATTGTGTGTATGTACCACATTTTTTTTCATCCATTCTTCCGTTGATGGGCATCTAGGTTGTTTCCAGGTTCTGGCTATTACAAATAGTGCTGCTATGAACATAGCTCAGCATGTATCTTTATGGTATGAATCAGCATTCCTTGGGTATATGCCCAAGAGTGGGATGGCTGGGTCTTGAGGTAGTTCGATTCCTAATTTTCTGAGAAACCGCCATACTGATTTCCACAGTGGTTGTACAAGTTTACATTCCCACCAACAGTGGAGGAGTGTTTCCTTTGCTCCACATCCTCTCCAATATTGGCTGTCATTGGTGTTTTTGATTGTAGCCAAGAAATGTGCTTTTTTAAGGCAATTTAATCTTTGAAAATTTGCAAACAAACAAACAAACAAACAAAATGGCCAGTCAGAATGCGGTCAGGGTTTTGTAAATCTCCTTGACTTACCCGTTTGCAGTCTACAGTGTAGCTTGTGGCATCTTCAGATTATTTCAAGGTTGTTAACTTGCTCCAGTGGTGCCTGTACACTGCTTTTGTTATCATGTGTGTTTGAAAAATAGAAAATAACTTTAGAACATTGACTAGATTTTTTAGCTCCATTTCTTTTTACATGTTCACTATGGAATCAAGGACTTGGAGAATTTCAAATAATTATTTTATTTTGATGTATAATCATTAAGATTGTGAGGCAATTTTTAAGGGTGAAAAGATGGGCCCAAAATAGAATTATCTTTGTTTATTAAAATGAAGTAACATTTTAAGTAACCTGTAAAACTTAATTACTCTGCCATAGATCTAATCACAGGGTAAGTTAATTGTCCATGTCTAATGAAATCAGACATGAGTTTCAGTAAAGGGAGAGTCCATCTTATCACTAGATACTCTTAATAAGCCTTTAAAAATTAAGTCTTGATTGGATTACAGTCTGTTTAGTTAGGGAATATTTGAATACCTTGTAGTTTGGTAACATATGGCACATATTCTTTCTAAAATGTTCAGTTTAGTGGTGACAGAATTGATAGGGAAGTGCCATTTGTCTATATCACTGTGCTGTATTGCTTGGTTTTCCTTTCCATAATACTGTAATGAAGAACTTAAGTTCGAAAACATCTTTAGCCATGTTAACAGCAAATTATTGGGCAATTTCATGAGCCTAGTGAGCCACTCTATATTCTATCCCTAGTAGGTTTTTTTTTTTTAATTTAGTCCTTCAGCTGTGAAACACTGCTATTGCAAATTTTGTTGTTCTTTAATTTTAAAATGTTTGAATTGTATAACACTCTTAGTTGCAATAAAATTAGCTATTAAAGAAATGGGCTTTTTAAGACAAATGAAATTCTTTTATTTTGAAGATGTTTTATTTATTATATATTTTAGAGGCTGGGTATTATACCTATGGTCTTTTACATACTAAGCATATGTTAGAACCAGGATGTTATCACTGCCTACTCTTTTTAACAATTGAAATGGGGAACTCTCAAGACACTCTAATGATTGTTATCTTTGAAACTAATAGAATTAATTTCTGACTGGTACTATCACCGTCTCATTCAAGTTGTGAGATCACTGAGCAAACTCCTAGGACTGGAGCTTGGTTCCCAGCACCCAAAGCAGGTGCCTCACAACTGCATGCAGCTCCAGCTCCAGGTATCTAAAGCCACTTCTGGATTCTGGGAGCATAAGCACACACGTGCATAGATAGATATACATTTAAAATAAAATACATAGGGGTCTTTTGCTTGTTTAAAATTTTTTAAGAAGTAGTACAGTGAATTTCTGCACTCTTTTAATGTATGTTTGGTGTAATTTTTTAACATTTTGTTTTTGGGGGGCACACATAGCTGATCATCATTATTTGCAATATTTCTACTTGTAATTTCACTATCTTGCTAAAACTTATTTGTAATTAAAAAATGAGTATTTGTGACACTTAGCATTTATTTAGTCATGAAAACAGGCATACTGACAGAGAGGAATCATCTAATTGTGATTATGGCAAATATATTACATATATAAATATAATATTTGCCATGGTGTTAGGAATCATTTGGTGGGAAATAAACATTGATAATTGTCAAATGAGGTTGCTGATAGTATTTTGAAATGGTGCATTCTGTATGCTGAGGTATGTATGTGTAAATCCACACATTATCTTTCATGCACTCTATTGTCCTTAGCTACAAGATAAATCATGGTAATCTCTTTGAAAAAGGTCAGGATTCCTGATGTTTGTCCCTGGTTTCTCAGATTGCCCTAAATCCTTGGTACTGACTTTGTACAATTAGAAACTAGTTTAAGTGCTCTATATTCACAAGGGTGTTATTGTTGGTTGCTGTTAGCTAGTCTAAGCCTGTGCTTTTTTTGTAAAGTAAAATTTTAGAACCATATTGTTCAGTAAGATCTGTTTGTGTCACTGTAACCAAATGTATTAAAAATAAGTAGTATATTATGAGTAGAAGCTTATTACTCTTGTTGAGGTTGTAAAATTCCCAAGATAAGGCACTAGCAGGCTCAGTATTTGCCGAGTGTTAGGCTCCATAGGAACCTCCACTGATGTTGTCCTCCACAGAAAAGAAATGTGGTTGAACAGATGGAAGGAACAAAAAGGGAGATATTTCCCTCCTTTTGAGGGCAGAATACCTCCTAAAAGATCCAACTTGCCGCTGTTGTATTGAGGATTTTCTTACTCTGAATTTGGGGCAGCAAATCCAGACTATATCATATCACTAGTTTACATATGGCTGTAAAAATGAAAGCCACGAGGAAAGAAAAAGCTAAACAGTTACATGATTTGGTTGATGTCTTCAGTGGTGACACATGGCTCCTTTTGTATAGGAAAAGTGAGGTCTATTTCCACTGATAACATTTTGTTGTTCAAGGGTGGCTTTTTCAGGGTAAATTTGTAAGCTTAGCAATATGTAATGTCTTTTTTAACTTGGTACTTTGAAATAATCTTAAAATTGAAAGAACTCTCCCAAGCCCATTATTTCACCTCATCACTAATGTATATACAAGCCTTTTAACTCTGGGCCTAAGTAATATTTTATAGTGTTTAAATATTTTTTAATTATTATTGACTCTGTATGTATGATATGTTTGTACAATGATTTGGTTTGGTTTGTGTGTGTGTGTGTGTGTGTGTGTGTGTGTGGGGTTGTCAGTGGGCAACTTGGTGCAGTTTGTTCTCTTGTTCCATCTTTAATAAAGATGGTTCTGGGTACCAAACTCAGTTGGCCAGGCTCATATTGCAAGCACCTTTACCTGCTGAGCCATCTTGCTGATCCTACATTTTATTGTGTGTTTTAGGTTATTAATTACTGATATCATTAAATTAAATCATCAAAAAATTATAATAGGAATAATTTTTTAAAGACAGCGTTGTATTCTTTAGCTCAGGCTAGCCTGGAACTTACTAAATAGCTCATACTGGCCTAAACTAAAGACAGTTCTGCCTCAGATTACCTATTATGTTTAAACTTCAGACATGGTGGTAGGGCTAGAATATATATGTTCTTCTGTTTGGTAGTTTTCCTTGCTTCCCATCCAGTGCTTCTGTGTACTCATTTAGGAAGTTACAAAAGAGATAGATGGCAGCTGCAATGTATTCGGGATGTTTATGACATTGCGAAAGTGGGTGGGGGAGCTTAAGGCAGAGATGCTCTGAGACAATAGTTGTTTAATGAGTTTGCTTGTATGTACAAGAGAAGAGAATGGGCCTGATTGCTCACAATCTGAAGCCTGAAAATGCATTTTTCTGGATCTGTGTATTTGCATATCTAATTGCTATGTAATCAAAACTAAGTGAACTGTAGCTACTTCAAACTTTAAAATGAAAGGCAATCATCCTTCTGGGGAGGAGGGGGACCCCCTAACTTCTAAGCTAGCCTGAATATTAGCATTATAGTGCTCTTATGCTTAATTATAGGTGTCTGGCTGAGCAGTAAATGTATGCTTGTGTAATAAAGAAGTGAATGTGACTCTGACACACAGTGGAGCTCTGTTGTAACAGCCTGAGCTTTGAAAGCCATTGCTGTGTATCCATTGTGTGTTTGGGTGATAAGGGATGGTGCTAGAATGACTATTAATTACCTGCTTTGTTTGACATGAAGAGCAGTGGTTACACCAATGACCTCACTCATCTACAACTAAAACTTGCATTGCACAACTAGACTATGCTTGGTTTTCTGGTGGGAGGACCCCCCCCACACACACACAGTTAGTTGATGGCTTTGTTTTTTGCAAACCCTTTGTGGTTAAACCTGTTTACCATAATATGAGTCTTTGGGTTATTGTACATTTCCCTTCTCACTGCATTATTAATTTGAGAGATGCTATATTCTTAAAAGTCCTTAAATGTCAGAGAGTTTTATAGCCATTAATTTCAAGGTTTTCAGACTACTTAAACCTCTTTTGAATTTACACATCTAACACAGGCTTAAAACATATTTTAGTTTCAATTAGTGTCAAGCCCATTCTTCTTAGTTATTCAGTCCCTGTGGAAAAGATACATTCAGCCTGAGACCAAAATCTTTAAGATTCAAGGATTTGCGTTGAGCCAGGAGACTACTGCAACCACCTCCCCCCCCCCAAAAAAAAAACCATAATCACCTTAAACTATTTTTTCTCATTTCAGAAGTTTCCCTTTTTTCTTTAAAAAAAAAAGTTTATTCTAAATCTAGAATTTATGATTATTAAACTTTGTTTTTAAAAACATTGTTTACTGAAAATTTTCTCTCATTCTTACGATAAAGGCTTTATAAACTATTAGTTGAGGTGGAATTAACAGATGTTTCAGTTACTGTCATGAAGTTTTACCTCTTTAATTAAGATTTAATTTGTTGAAGCCAGGCATAGTGTGTGTGTATGCACATATATACACACCTGCCTGTGTGTGAGTGTACCTGTGCCAAGGCACACTTGTGCTGCACACTTGTGGAGATCAGAGGACAACTTTCAGGAGTTGTTTCTCACCTTCCACTGTAGATTCCAGAGACCAAACTCAGGTGACCAGGCTATCATGGCCACCTCTTTTTCCTGCTGAAACAGCTTTCCTACCCTTTAGTATCCTTCCCCCTCCCTTTTGTATGTGTGGGTGTGTATTCATGTGTGTGCATGTGAAGGCCAAAAGCCAACCTTAGGTATTATTATTCAGACACTGTCCATTATTTTTTGAGTAGGATTTCTGATTGGTGTGAGGTTAAGCCACCCATCCCCATCTACTAGTGCTAGAATTACCATGATGCTACTGAGCCTGTGGTTTGTACCCAGAGTCTGGGGACTGAACTGAGGTCCTCGAGGTTGTGCAGAAGGCACGTTTTTTGACTGAGCTGTCTTCCCACCCTATCGATTATGCTTTAAGATCACACCTACCTTTAGTCACTTCCTCCTCACTGGCTAGTAGTTCTGTGGGGTGGACTGCATGTGTATGCCCTCTTGTTACCTAGAAGTATTTTCCGGGAAGAAACTAGAGGATCAGTTCAGTACTGGGACGATTTAAGGGTAAAGTACCCAGGAGAATGGTTAGGAGAATGGTTTTGAGAATGGGCAGTGAGTGTTGAAGCTGTTACACAGCTGTAACATGGAATTTGAGTGGCTACATCATTTTGAATAGAGACAAAGCTGTACTTGCTGTCTAGGAAAAAGCCCTGGTTGTCAGGAGAAAGAGTGTTATAATCAGCCCCAAGGCCACAGCTGCTTGATGTTTGAATGCTGAGCTATTGCTAGTCCCTATGAGGGAAAGCTTTGAATTGTCAGTGTAAGAATTTGGGGACTTCTTGTTGTGAATGTATAAATTTCTGTTAGGACAACTTCCTACAAGTAACTGAAGAAAGAACTTCAGAATTCCAAGTGAAGTTCTTGGAGGAAGGATGTTAGTATACAAAATACGTGTAGGCCTGGCTTTTGGGCCTCTTGACAGCACAGTGAGTAGCATGAAGTTTACCGGGAGGAATCCCTAATGCCATTGATAGAGAGGGGGCAGAAGAGATGAAGAGAGTCCTCAGATTTTCCTACAGGATTCACAGTGTGCTTGAAAGAACTTAAATGATCTGAGCTGAAGGTGTGACACTGAGGCCATTTGTTGTACTAGAGCAGAGCTTACATAGTTCTCCATTGACCAGCATGATTGCCTACTAGGAACCACATTTTCTTCAAAGTAAACTAGAATGGAACCTATACTGTGTCATAGAGTAAGAAAAGATGAGAATTGTGTAATTCAAGCTTTGGCCATCAAGGAATTAAATACCAAATATTTTGAAAATAAGCAACACAACTCTCTGTGACTTATTGGCCAAGACATAGGGAGGAACCAGAAAGCAATTTAGTTGAATGATTGTAAAATTACAAGACAGCAAAATTTATGAGGTTAAAAATTTTGTTTAGAGGGAAATTTTATCTATAGATGTTCTACAGGCTTAGAAGCATCAAACATCAATAATCTAAGCTTAGTATAACTAAAAAGAAACTAAGAAATGTAAGCTGAAAGTTACTGAAATTGAAAAAGGACAATAAAGAAATGTAAAGAAACTGAATGTTGTTTTAGAATATCAGCACAATAGATAAAGCTTTAATTAGGTTGATTCATAACAGATAGAGAATACTGAAAACCAGTTATCTGAAAAAAATGGAGGACGGTATACTAAAGATCCTCTTGAGGGAATAGATAACATGAACACAGTTTTGAGACAGGGTCTAATGTAACCCAGGATTACTTTGAACTCTTGATCCTCCTGCAACACTAGCTCTGGAATTTCAGGTATGTGCCAGTATATCTCGCTGCATGAGGAAGTTTGGGACAAAATTAGGCAATTTAGATGAGAAGAATAGATTCTTTGAAAAACAAATTATAAAAAATATAAAAAGTAACAAATCTTTTTTTTTTTTTTTTTTTTTTTTTTTTTTTTTTTTTTTTTTTTTTTGGTTTTTCGAGACAGGGTTTCTCTGTGTAGCAAATCCAATAAAAACACTGTACTGAAGTGTATGTTGGATGCTTGTTGGCATGCTCACTGTGTATCGTTGTAGAAGAGAAGTCTTGTCAGATTCAGGAGTCTCGTTACAGTTTGCAGTTTTTTCTTTAGTGATAGAAGGCTTGAGCTAGAAATCAGCTTGAGATGGAAAATTAGGAGTCCCTCATAGAGGTGTGTTTTCACTTTGTAAGGAACACTGAAGTAGATAAAGAGCTAGGAGAAGGAAGCAATAAAGAGCATGCTTTGATAGGTAGGACATTTATTGAACGAGGATGTAAAGATTAACTCAGGTTGTTTCTCTGAAAATTAGCAAAATATGCATTAAACTGAAAAACAATGTATTTGTTGTCTTTAATTGCAGTGCCATTTTAATAGTTTTTTCTAGAGTTAATCTTTTCATTGTATTCTAATACACACTAAAGGAAGATATCAACTTGCAGTTTCTTTATTTTCGATGTTTTTTTTTTTTATGTCATGTCTATGCTGTCATGAGTGTTGATAATATCGGAACTTTAAGAATGATCATATTTCCTCCTAAGCTACTGGAAGTTTTAATATGTGTTGTTTCAGGGACTATGAAAAGACTGGTTTTTATCTTACCTAAACTAACAACTTAGTTTGTTGGCACAGTTCAACACATGTTTATAGAAGAAACGGGCTTCAGTGCTTCCTGACTAGAAGCCAGACTTTCTGATTGACGGAAGGGCAGGAGCCGTGTCCTCGTATTTACAGCTAGTTCTCTGAGTCTGTGTACCAGGGATGCTGCAGAGAGTTGTTACTTCTGCTTCTGTCATCATATCATCACATCTGTAAAGGGGAGCATTGGCCAAGGGACCAGGACCATCTAAGCAAGCAGTAGACAAGATGGTCCGACCCCATCGTCTTTTTGGGTTTTGTTGTTGTTGTTTTTTGAGACGGGGTTTTCTCTGTGTAGTTTGGTGCCTGTCCTGGATCTTGCTTTGTAGACCAGGCTGGCCTCGAACTCACAGAGATCCGCCTGGCTCTGCCTCCCGAGTGCAGGGATTAAAGGTGTGCACCACCACTGCTCAGCCTTCTTAATATCCTCTGTGGCTAGAAACTTATTTGAAAAAATGGCTAAGCCTTACTCTCTGGGTGGCTTGGTGAGGATTAAAGTATCCGGATCACAGCAGCAATAGTTAGACAAGAGCAGCAGTATTCTACTGACATTAATAAGACATGTCCGGCTTCAAAAATGTTGCTGTGTTATTTAAGTGTCTTAGAATTTGTCCTTGAAATAACTGAGTGGGTAAAAATGCTTGCTGTACAAGTATGACAAAGTGATTTCAAACCCTGGAAATCCACAGTGGGAGAATGGGTTCTCTAGAGTTGTCCCCCGACTTCCCCTTGCAGGATCTGGCGAATGCACCCCCCCCCATATACATCATACACACAATAAATAATATATGAAATGTAAAAAATGGAACTCTTAGAATGACTGAAATATTGCAAATAAGTAGAATGAAGTGTAGATACAGTGTAGATGTTGAAACATTAGGAAAAGTACAGTGAAAGATTTTAGAGTTAGGACTTTGAAAAACATACATGATGTTTTTGTTTGTAAAATACTGTTTTTGTATTGATGCTTATGGTAAAAAATGTAACAAGAAGTTTTATTTATTTTTTGTTTCTAATAGGAAATAATGAATTAATAAATGAGGCATTCCGAAAAGAAAAAATAGAGGAATGTCTTGAGATTATTTTGTTCTTGTTCATAATTGTAGACCCGGGGCATTAAGCCAAGCTCTTTCAGTCTTACACATGTGAATATAAATGATGTAGGAAGAAGGGAAGGCTAGATGTGGGAAGAATGCCAGTGACAAAAGAAGTCTGGCCGGTCAGTAAATGACGTTAGGATGGTTGGGTGTATATGTATGTTTATTTTCCTTCCGGTATTTTAAACACTTGAAGAAAACCAACCATTAATCAGTAAAACCAAGCCATAGGAGGGGGTATATTTGCTATATATATAACAAAGCATGTATTCAAAGTGTATAGATAACAAACAATTAAAAATGACTACAAATGCAGACTAAAACTGAGCAGAGCGGGCGATTTCACTGCACAAGAAAGCCAAATAAGCAGAGTGAGAAAAGATAGTCTGGGAGGATGTACCAGTATATTTAATGAAAGTAATTCTCTGTAGGATGTCCTGAATTGTCAGTCTATTCCATAGGTTTAGGATAAGGAGAAATAGCAGTCCCCATGCCTTGGAGTCAGAGTGTCAACAGGCTAGAACCATGCTGGAAAACAGCTGGACCGTTTCTTTTAATACTACATCTATGTTTCTTCTGTGGAGTTGTCCTGTGACTGCAAACTATTTTATGTGTCAGTTTCCTAAGAAATTTAGCAGAATGTTGTGGCACGGTAATACAGCACTGAATAGGCTGAGCAGGAAATATAAATTATGTCCAGCAATTAGTAGTTGATAACAATATAGAAAACTATTTACTTTTTTCCTGTATCTGTCACCTCATTATGATACATAATCTGGTCATTTATGTGGGCATTATTTTTTAGAGATAATATCTTCTCACAATGGAATTGTAGCAAATTAAATACAGTATATTCTTAGATGTTAGGTTTAAGTTAAAAATTGTTATTAATACCTTATTAAGGGTGCTTTGTTAAGATAGTCCTTTAGATGTCCAGGTGATTGTAGGCTCAATACTGCAGTTTGCAAGTCAGTGTGGAGACTTTTTTTTAAAATAAAAGCTGACTTTAAAACTCATGTTAAATTGCTTGTAACTAGAATAAAGGGCCTTTGATGCCTTCTTGACTTCATGAAAATTTAATAATCTCTCATAGTTAGTGAACAGAGTTTAATGTGGCAAAATGGCTACTGCCTTTCATTTGTCTTTCTGCTCTTGAGAAGGAACAAATCATCCTACACGCCATTGTAAGCAGTAAGCCTGAAAGGGAATCCTGGCAGCTAGATTCAACCTAAGGTACCAACCACACCTTATGAAGACACAACACCAAATAACTCCCTTAATAGTGGCTCCCATGTTCTGGTTAGTTTGGTTAATGTTGACTAAGAAATATGAATTTAAATGGTGTTAAATAACACAAACTATTTCTGAAAGATGAGGATCAGTCAAGTCACTGCATTCCAGCCTAGGTCTTGTGTTAATATAGACTGCTTTTAGTGTTTAGTGTAAGGGTGTGAGCAAAATTATTATTTAATAAGATTTATGTAATCTAGACATTCTTGTCTTAAATGGAGTGAAGCTGTATCTGACCAGGGAAATCATTAATAATAGCAATGTGGTGGGTAACATTTAATGGTAGTTAATTAATATTATAACATTGATCATGTATAGAACATTTTCTAAAGTTCAGTTTTGTACCAGTAAAAAGCCATGAAAATAACATGGATTTTTAGATGGCAAGTAACTTTGGCATTTTAAAAAAATGGTTTCTGGGAAATTACAAAATTTTAATATGTAACTATAACTCACAAAGGAGGATTCATGAAACTTTTTTAAAAAATTTTTATTTTATTTATTTTTGAAATTACACTCATGATATTCATTACTTACACTCATGATATTAATCACATTTGTGGTATTCTTAGATTACATTCGCAGTATTCATTCAATTATATGTTTAAATTTTAAATGTCGAATGTCATCATTTCTTGAAGGGGGTAGGAGGTCTTAAATACAGGCTTACAGCACAATGGGAAGACCCCGGAGGGTGGAAATTCGCTACTGACGTTTAACAATCTTGCATCTAAGCTGTTAACGCCCATTATTCAGGATACACAGACAAGGAACTTCCCTTAAGCATTCAGGAGGGTGGAACCTGGCAGGGAATTAGCATAGGGAGGATATCAAGGTCAAGGTCAGCAAGCAAGGCAACAGCTACCCAAAACGGGGGCCAGGGCCCAGTAGGTCCCCCTTTTATTAAAAAATGAACTTCTGACTTGGGTTGTGTGGGACATCAGCAGGTCACCTTACCCATCATGGAGATGCCTGCCCAGGCCACACAGGTGCTCTGTCTTAGGTTGGTGAGTGCCCCCAGGCATTACTCGTCTCTGAATACTCATTATCATAGTGGCTCAATCGTGTGTGAGCTACATAGTTAATTGTTGCCAATGATCTCAAAGTGGCACTGGGCTTGCAGTCTGTGTTCGATACAGAAAAGACCAACAGAGGTCCTATGTCACCCATAGCTAGTAGGCTAAAAGCAACTGAGCCATTTCTTTCCTTAACGAGCCATACTGTACATTGGAGTCCTTGTAAGATAGTATCCCAAAAGTAACTGGAACTTGAGTTTATAAATTTATAATTTTCAAAGCCAATCGAGAGGTATATAACTACTGAATTAAATTGCCCAATAGAATGAAAGATTAACTAACTATGGTAGCTACTTTTGTTGCCAGGGTCTCCACTGTGCTAGCTGTAGTAAGCAATTATGAAATGGTAATCCCAGAAATAGTAGCAGCGGTGTGCGCCATTGTTATAACAGCAACAGCGGCAGCAGCAATGTCAAATTCTCTTCTGGATTGTGTGGACATCCACTGGCATGGATACAACTCCAGTAACATGAACACCCAAGGCCCGTTTTTTTTTTATCCCAACATGACTTTAGCTGACAGCTCTTCTGGAGAATCCAATCTCGTGGCTACAGTTCCTAGGCTTACATTAATGCTTGCCAAAGCTGGCCATATTGGGCTCTTAATCTCCGTTGGCAGCAGAAGGGTAGATTTTTTCATGAATACCCATTAGGTCTCTGTCATGTTGGGCTTCAGCAGCAGCCATGGGGCGCATTCAGTGCTCAGGAATCCAAAGAGGAACTTCATTGTCCTGAGGAAAGACATAAACCAAACTCCGGGGCCACACCAACACCAGATCGGGTCTCCTCCATGTGCTAGTAGAAAGATCCTTCCATCGCTCCAGAGGGTGATTTGCAAGAGGAACCCTCCAGTGCCTATCTGCATCGTATCCTCCAGCAGAATCCACCGATAAAAAAATTTAAAATATATAAAACAAGGGAAAGAATAGAATGTGGAGAGGAATGATGAGTCCCTAGTTCTCCCTTTTTTTAACTTTAGTAAAATGTTTGTTTGTTTAATATTTCAAATTTTTCTTTTATTTTTATTGTTTAAAATTAATTTCTCTATTATCAGCTTGATAGTATGAATTCTTATCTTAATAGTGAGATGTTTCATTGAGGCTTGCTCAGTAATTGATCATGAAACTTTTTACCTATAAACCTTATAAAATGGGGGGGGGGGTTGTTGACAATGTTACTTTATTTCGGCATGGACACTGTTAGTTCTATATGCACCTTTTCATGCTTTTGACATAGGCCTTGCCAAAAGCATTAAAGAATGTGTTTTTAAAATAATGCCTTTGAATTTTAAAAAATCAGCACTTGTCTGATTGTTAGTAGTGATGTTGTGGTAGGACCCAAAGGAAATGAAAACATAGTCAAGAGAAAGGGACGGGCGTGTTGCTGTGCTGTGCTATACTCACTGTACCATGTTACAGTTCTGCTTTACCTGTCAGATTATAGAAAAGTATAAGAACTTTCTGTATTTTTTTTTACCCAAATATAAACGAAGTATTGAATAAAAGTCTTGGAGTTTTATAGGTTTTGCATAATAGATGTAGCAAATGAGAAATGCACAAAGAATCATAGAGTTTGAGTTTTTTAATTGTGTAAAATAGAACTTTTGAAAAAATAATACTGCGAAGTATGGATGCTGTGAAATAATCCTTCTGTACACCATGAAAAATCTGTTGCTCTCATTGTTATTAAAAAGGTGATTGTGAATAGCCAGGCAGAGTTTTGGGGACAGAGAATACTGGTAAGAAGAAGGGCGGAATCTGCAGAGTCGCAAGCCAGGCACAGAAGAAGCAACATGGGATAGATGAGGTAAACTAGTGTTGGAGCAGCACATAGATTAGTAGAAATGGGTTAAGTTATAAGAGCTGGCTGGAAACAAGCCTAAGCTATTGGCCCATCATTTATAATTAATACTATGTCTCTGAATGGTTATTTGGGAGCGTCTGCTGAGACATAGAGAAGCTCCACCTACATATGGATATCTGAAATAATAGTGAAGATTTTTTAAATATTAGAGAAAGGACTAATAATACAGTAGCCATTTGAACGATCCAATACTATTGATCTCTCTCTCTCTCTCTCTCTCTCTCCACACACACACACAATCAGACAGCTTCTTTCAAATCATTAGGTAAGAAATACAAAGATGTGCCCTTGCTGTGTCTGTGTTCTGCTTTCTAGCTGTGCAATAGAAATACCTATAGAGTTGAAAACTGCTCCTATAGACCACCTCTGTGGTCTTAGTTGGTTACCTAACTATGGATATTCAGACAAAAGCAGGTAACTTTTAAGATAATCTTAAACGTTACAAATAATTTAAGCTTAGTGATACTATTTGACCATGGTCTGATATACTTTTTAAAAAATAATTGATTCTGAAAATTTGATGCTAAGGCAACAATATGAAATCAAAAGAATTTTAACATTCCAAAATTGTGAGTATATTCTACAGAGGGAAAGTGCCTGGGTTTGAAGTATATGTGTTAAGTACTCCAGTTATCGTAAAGTAGTACTATGTGATGAGTGCTCGGCAGTGTATTGAACACCATGGAATCAAAACAGTTAAAAATTATGTACCTGTTATCTTGCCAAGGCTCCCAAAGTTCAGTTATAATAACACAGCTCTCTCAGGTGTATGTGCAGAGGCATACCTAGATGTGTAGTCATAAGTTTAGTTCATTATTCTGCAATTGTTTGGTACTGATGGGTTCAAAATACCACAAGGGCAGCTGTAAATTAGCATTTGCATTGTAGAACACAGAGTCAAGGGCAAAAATTAGTATTTAACCAGTATGTTTTGTGTTACTTGCTATATTCAGTCTATAGTAAAGCAATTTATTGTCAAATGTTTCTTCTCTATTATATGCAAAAATTGTTTCCTGTATATTTTAGAAAGTAATTTCTAGCATAAATATGGTATGTTAGCATACAGTGAATTAAAATACATAATGATAAAACTGGGTTTAATATTTGATAGCAGAGTAAATGTTAGAAACTAGTATATTTGACATTTCATAGGTTGAATGTAGAGCTGTTAATAACATATATGGGAATTAATATCCAGAAAATTCTTGAAGATATAAAAGTTTCAAATCTGGAGAACAGAGTAGAGTAATAGATTATGCATTGTATACCAGATGCTCTTTTAGGCATATTCTTGTATAGAGTCAGTGCTGGGGTCAGTTCTTATATCCATGGTTGGTTTTGTTTTGTGTCAAGGTGTTACTGTGTAGCTCAGACTAAAATGGATTTATTACCACCATACTAGCCTCAAACTGGATTCTCCTGCCTCATCTGCTCCAGTGGTGAATTTGTGGACATGCATCGCCCACTCTTGGCATCTTCTGTTTTTAACTTAAGAAAACAATTGATATTAAATAATAAAAATTCTTTGAATGAACAATTGTTCTGGTTTGACTCCATTTAATAAGCATTTGTTTAATTCTTGCTGTCTGTATTTTTCTTAAATATAAAATTATTCTGGTGTTTATATATGAGTAAATTTTTTTGTTTACAAAGCACAATTTTTGTTTGACTTTAAGTTTAAGAAATAGGTTTTGAGGTTTGCTTTATGACCGAAAGAATTGTACAATGTGAAATGTACTTTATACGCTGTTTCTCATCAAATACTCTCTTTTGAGATTATAGCATTTCTTCCTTCCCTTACCTACCTCTAAATCCTCTCATATTTCCCTTCCCTGCTCTCCTTCAAATTCTTGGCCTCGTTTTTTTTAAGTTAATTCAACAAATATTTTTGAAATTAATTTAAGATGCTATGTGTAACTGAAAATTGTTATATCTGAGTTTTGATATTTGACCTAATGATAAAGCTTATTATAAGAAATAGGTTTGTTTCAGTACATACGTTTATACAGCTCTTTCACCAGAGGTCTAAGCCTGTGAACTCTCACTTCAGAGCACAGGAGGGGCAGGGGTCTCGTTCTGATGGCCTGACTGCAGGCTCAGACTTCAGTCTTTGCCCGGGTGGGCAGTCAGTTTGCTCTGATGCTTCATGTTACAGAAGTCCTTTGTTTAAACAAGTTCTGTAATGAGAGCAGAGTTGTAGACTATAAAACCAGGCAGACTGGATAACAAACTAATCAAACACAGTAGTAGTTTCTCAAATGTTTAAAATAGTTTCTTAAATCATATTGTTAGGTCACTAGATGTAGCAGCTTCAAAAATAACAAATCAGATAATTTTTTAAAAAAGAAATAGTTGTTCACAGACAGTGGTATTAAGGTTACATAAAAACAAAAAATGGAAGAAAAAAATGACCCACAATTGGAATTGGGAAGAGTTCTCTGTGTTACATGGCTGCGTGTTTCTCTGAATGTTTGTATCATTGATGTTTCATGCACGGTCCTCTCCTTTGAAGAAAAGACATGTTATATGTATGTCTGCTTTGCCATGTGTTTTTCTTCCACTCTTTGATACTCTTCACTTAACCTAGGAAATGACTTGTGAGAAAAGAGGTTGGCTTGACCTTAGAAGAGAAAACCAGTCTTAAAAAACAAGACCAATAATCTATTATGTCTGTGTTCTGGTCAAAATGTGCTTAGAATTCCACTCAAATGTGTTTTAGAATATCAAAGCAGAATTCTAAAGACTCAAGAAATTTGTTCTTTTTGCTAGCCTTATCTGCTTAATTGTAGGATTCCCATATAGGTAACATTTTATGCTAGGGACTTGCTGTTGAGATTGAAGGTCCTGAGTGTGCCCTCTCTTTTGCCCAGTAGCTTGTTATGGGTTGGGCAAGCTGTGACTCCCTCAGCCTCCAGATTGGAATGCTACTAAGAGTGATAGTACTACACTGAAGCAATTTTAGTTGGAAGATTACACAAGGTGATATGCTTATGTCACAGACAGTAAGTGCTCACTAAAAAATTAGCTGCCATGATTATCATCATCATTTCAACTTTATCCTCAACTAAGAGGATAATATTATTCGAAATATATTTCTAGCAGGATGTGGTGGTGCACACCTTTAATCTCAGAGCTCTGGAGGCAGGTGGATCTGAGTCTACAGCTTGGTCTAGAGAGCAAGTTACAGGACAGTCAGGGCTACACAGAGAGAAACCCAGTCTCAAAAAACCAAGAAAGAAAACAAGAAAGAAAGAAAACTTACTTTTGCATAATATAAACATTATAAAACATTATTTAGAAAGTGTGTCTTGTTTTTTTATCAAGTTGAGAATAGTGTAAAATGGTTTTAATTTGCTGCTGAATTCTGATTGGTTTCATACATAATGCTTTTCTTTTAATCTTCTAGTCATTTTTTTCTACATCAAATGAAAACTTTAAACATTTGTATATAATGGTAGTTATACTGTATCTTTTGTTATATTTAGAAATAATTTTTGTCTTGTGGTTTTGAAATGACATTGCCACTACACCTAAAATGTGATTTTGTATTTTATAGTTTATGGTTAGAGTCCTGTATGATCCAGGCTGGTCTGGACTTTGTGACCCTTGTACTTCAGCCTTCTGAATGCTAGAGTTCCAAGCATTTGCTTTCCACAGCTGGCTTGCACCATGATTTTTATCAACCTTATCATCAGTGAAAGCTTTGGTTTTTGTGGGTTTTGTTTTTAATTGTAAGCAAAAATTTTTATTTTGAAGTAAACATTAAGGATAGGTGGAGCTTTTTTCTTAACAAAGCTTTTACACTCACAAATTTATTAAGAAGACACATTTGCTGATGTATTTTACAACTCAAATTTATTCATTCAATAAAGCATAATGTCAGATTATATTGCAGCCTTGTTCTGTGTTCCTACAAGGCAGATATTTTTTTTTTTTAAAGTCCTTTGGCTTTTGTATTTTCTGGGATTAAAGATTTCTGTGGCAAGTCATGATTTCAGTTTTATTTTTAAACTTTTCTGAAATGTTTTGAATTACAGTCTGCTTTTCCTTCCATTAGTGTAATGTATACATACATATATACATGGTAGCTCTTCAAGTCTTTGTTGAGTATAACACGTGTCATTAGATTTGTTTTAGTTTACTTTTTTCATCTCATACGTGCCTAGTTTGCAATGTTTAATGACCTCCAACGTGTGTGTGTGTGTGTGTGTGTGTGTGTGTGTGTGTGTGTTCGTTCGTTCTTTCTCTCGCATGTGTGCATGTGTACAAAGGCAAGAGCATGAGGTTTGGCACCTTCCTCCTGAGGTCTCTACCTTACTCATTCATTTACTTATTTTTTCATGTTTTGTCAGCACGAATGTCTATACACTATGTGCAGTGTCCACAAGAGGCCGGGAAAGTGAGTCAAATGTCATGAGTGTGAAGTTACAGATAAAATAGTTGTGAGCTGCCATGTGCTCAGAATTAAACCAGGTTCTCTGGAAGAGCAGCTCGTGTTCTTAACGACTGATCTCTCCTGTAACTATTTATTTCTTGAAATAGGTCTCTCGCTGAACCTGGAGTCCATTGTTATAGATAGATTGGTTGGCCAGTAAGCCCTCTACATCTCCTGTCTGCAGCACATGCCGCCGCCACCCCTGCTTGTGTTTTATGGAGTGCTAAGGACCTGAACTTAGTTCTTGTGTTTACAAAGCAGGCACTTTATTCACTGGGCCATCTCCCCAGCCTTGATGACTGTTTAATTTCTGACTAGATAGCAGATAGAGAATTGAACATTATTTGGGAAGATAGAATTTTCATTCTTTTTGGTTTTTCGAGACAGGGTTTCTCTGTGCAGCTTTGTGCCTTTCCTGGAGCTCACTTGGTAGCCCAGGCTGGCCTCGAACTCACACCGCCTGGCTCTGCCTCCCGAGTGCTGGGATTAAAGGCGTGCGCCACCAACGCCCGGCCAATTTTCATTCTTAAAAATGCTGTTTAGTTTTGTTCTGGGAAGTGGTTGACTTAGTTGGAAAAAGTTTAGTTCCCTTCAGTCTTGATTTTGTAATTTAGGAGGAATACTTGAACTATAGCTCATACTAGGTTGAATTGTTTCCCTTTGATATACTGTTGATGAATCATGAGATGTTTCAGTCTAGCTCCATTTGAGAGAGAGCTAAATTTTTTGTAATGTGAAATCCTTTGGCGGCTGCTTCCTGGCCTTTAGAACCCTCTTCCTAACATGCATTAGGAACTGTTGAGTGTAGTACTTGGGCTCCTAATAGCCCCAGTAGTTTTCAACCTTGCATACTTTACTTTCCTGGACTCTTAGGTTGTTACCTTTTTTAGTATCTTCTCTGTGTGGGTCAGGACTACAGCTATGAAGTTGGGCAGTTGCAGGCTGGCCTATGCTCCCTCACCACTGTCCTTTCTCTCCTTCAGTGCCTGATTTTAATAGTTGGTAGTTGTTGTCTATACACTTCGGTTGTTCTACAGAGAGTGAGAGGTGAGTCATTCTCTGGCTTCTTTGTCTTGGCTAGAAGTGAAAGTCCCTTATACATATATGGATTCAGACATGGGCACACTTTTAGTTCACCAGGTAATACAGCCAACTTTCCCAAGTCTACCACAGGGATAACAATAGATATTTTTGTGAGAAATACAACCATTCTTTAACATTAAAGTTTGAATTTTAAATTGATTCTTATCACAGAAGTATTTATATATGTTTTGTATTCTTTGCTATGGAAATGACCCCAAGGTTCCCAGTTTCTTGATTCATTGACTCTTTATCCTCACATCTCTTTATGGTGTACCTTAGAGAAAAAGAAACAGCCCATGCCTTCATTTATTAAATATTGATAAGTAACTGAATTGGTATTATATAATCTCTTAAATTGAAAATTTTTTTTTTTTTTTTTTTGGTTTTTCGAGACAGGGTTTCTCTGTGTAGCTTTGCGCCTTTCCTGGGACTCACTTGGTAGCCCAGGCTGGCCTCGAACTCACGGAGATCCGCCTGGCTCTGCCTCCCGAGTGCTGGGATTAAAGGCGTGCGCCACCACCGCCCGGCTTAAAATTGAAAATATTTTAAGTAGCCACATTAATATTTATTATTGTATTTGTAATTGTTTTAGTCTTGGGTGCTTTTTAGATTCTCCGATGATACATTACCACCATTTTATTCCACATTGATGTTTTCATGGAACTGCTTTTTAATATAGTAACCGCCAAAAACCTAGCTCTGCCAAGATGTGTTAAAAGGAATGTGGTGTGACCTAATACTGAAACAGATAGGCTCTGCGCTACTAGTTTGCTTAGTGTTTGATTATTGCTGTTTTTCCTGGAGATCCATTTAGCCTTGACTGTGTAGGTACATTTTCCTACCAAAGTTACTAACTGATAAAACAGAATCCTGTACTTGGTAGATCTTATTTCTATTGTCATTGTTTGTCCTCAATAATACAAAAAAGAATAGAAAAGCCTGTTTTATCATACCAGTTTACTTCTTTTGACTGTAATTGACACAGTAATAGACTGATGTCCTTCATAAGCAAGGTCCGACAATGAGTATTTTTATGGTTCACCTCTGATAATTTGCTTTAAGTCTGTGTACCAGTCATATTTATACTCACATTCTTAAATTGTTTCTCAAGTTTAAGACTTGTTGCCTTCATAAGTTGTCTATGTGGTTGCCTGCCCTTATCTTACAAATAGTTTGATAAGTCTTTCATCATGTATGTATGTTCCTTGCTTGGTAATCAGAAGTTATAGAAGTGAAACCTAGATAATTGTCTGTGAAACACACACACACACACACACACACACACACACACACACACACACGACTTGATACAGTGCAAGAGTAGACTTTATACTTCATTTTTATTTTAGTATTTGAAAACTTAGTATGTGTATGCAATAAAATATTAACTCTAACTCCCTTTACTTCCCCCAGGATACCCATACATACATTAGTCTCCAAACTTCATGTCCATCTTGTTTATTTTTTAAAACCCACTAAGTCCGTTTTGTGCTACCTATTTGTGCATGGTGTCCACTTGAGCATGGGTAATAGCAGTGGCCACTTCCTGGAAGAAGAACATTGCTCCCTTGCCTAGTAGATGTCAACTGTATATTCACTTTTAAAAGTTAAGGCCAATGGATATATAGTTAAAACAATTCCTACAGTCATTTGCTGTGGTTTTTTGTTGCCATAATTACTACGTGATATACAGCAAATAGTACTTCTTTAACATTTTGGGACCTATTTTTAAAAATACTTCTAGTATTGACTAGAACCAGTATTATTTAAAGCTGTAGTAATGGGTGGAAACATCACTAAATTGGAGAATTAAGTTTGATTCATCTCCTAATTGGCAGCTTGTTTACTGTGATACTTGTTCAACCTTGATAACTTTGTTTCCTTATAAGTAAAATAGAGAAGTGACATGCTTATCAAAGTTACTCATTATAGTCTAGAAATGGCACTCCTGGTTGTCTTGGTCACCAGCCTCACTGGATACATAGTAGGTATGGCATGAATATTTAATGAGTTCTCATTTGACTGATTAGTCCCATTGCTAGACTTTGGTTTGGGTTTGGAAAATAATTGAAAAGCCTTGTAATGCATTGTAGTAGAATAGATTCTGCTACAAAACATGGCTTTAAGCAATTAGCAATAGCTTCATGTTACAGAATGCACGTTCTGTCTTTGGAAAAAAGTATTAGTGACATTGTGTTTTGTAAAATATTTTTTAGGAGGAGCAAAACAGAGGCAAGCCCAATTGGGAGCATCTAAATGAAGATTTACATGTACTAATCACTGTGGAAGATGCTCAGAACAGAGCAGAGATCAAGCTGAAGAGAGCAGTTGAAGAAGTAAAGAAGTTACTGGTACCTGCAGTAAGTAATTTTCATCATTTGGATTCTTATTTATTTGTTTATTTATTTTTATTTTGGTTTTTCCAGACAGGGTTTCTCTGTGTAGTTTTGATGCCTGTTGTGGATATTACTCTGTAGCCCAGGCTGGCCTCGAACTCACAAAGATCCGCCTGGCTCTGCCTCCGGAGTGTAGGGATTAAAGGCGTGCACCACCACTGCCCGGCTCTTTTTTTTTTTTTTTAAACATTGCCCTTTTCAGATTGATTTGAAATTGTTGGGTTAATAAAGAATGGGTTGTTATGTGTTTGTGATTTTATTTAACCACAAAATATAAAAACAATGGATGGCTCATGAAACATATAATGTAAAAGACAGGATTGCTCAAATTCTTAACCAGGAATCCCTGGTTTATTTTTGTGAAGGAAGTGTGGTAGAGAAGCAAACCTAATTAAGCTACTTCTTAAAGTCACAGACTTAAAATTGCTTTGTTCTAGAAGAAGAATTTAGACTTAGCAGTCAGTAGGACGCTAAAAGTATTTTGTTTTTTGTTGGGTTTGTTTCTTTTTCTTAAAAGATTGGGTAAGCTGGACTTGTTGGCACCTGCTTATAGTCACAGCACTCAAAAGACGGGAGCAGTCGTATTTCTTGAGTTCCAGATGTGCCTAGTTTACGTAGTGAGCTTCAGGACAGTCAAGGCTGCCTGGTTTTTTATTTTGTTTTAAACTAAAACCACACAAAGAAAAGTAATAGTAAGTTAGAGATCTGTGAAACTTACTGTATTGGGAAAGAAGACTTAGTGGGAACTCTGTTATTTGAATTGCCTATATGCTAGGTTCTCTTCTGGCTCCTCTCCCCCCATTCCTCCACCCCCAGCCCCAGTAGAAAAGTTAATGTTGACTAATAAAACTCTGTTAAAGCAAGGTTTTGCTGACTTCATAGGCAGTGTTCCAAATGTTTTTCACACTTTGCTAATCTAAGCTAACAAGTATATCTGGGAATCTTTAGAGGAGACATTAAGAATAAATCTGAGACTGGTGTCGCCTGAGAAATTGTCCAATTGTCTCTGTTCTTATGTTACCTCGTTTTATTCTTCTCTTCCCATCTTCTCCCTCAGCTCCTCTTCACTTTTTTATATTGCTACACACTGTTTCTTTTTGATAGGAAATGAGAAGAAAATGATATGAAGTGGTTCTCTTCCACTACTGTAGAACCTGGGGATCAAACTCAAGTAAGGCACATGGGCCATCAAACAGTTGTACAAATGATCTCCTCCCTCCTCCTCCTCCTCCTCCTCCTCCTCCTCCTCCTCCTCCTCCTCCTCCTCCTCCTCCTCCTCCTCCTCCTCACCACCACCACCACCACCACCACCACCACCACCACCACCACCACCACCACCACCACCGGTTTTGTTTTTTTTTTTAAACAGCCCTGGCTGTCTTGGAACTAGATTTGTAGAACAGGCTGGTCTTGGATTTACAGAGCTTAATTTATTAAGCTCTCTTTCTCTCATAATTAATAACATGAAAATATTCAATTGGCTGCTCTTAAAGAAGCTAGGAAAATTGATAATGTGTTGTTAATGGAGCCATTTTGTTGCTTACATAAATGAGTTTGGGATCTGTTCTTTATATCCCAGTAATTTGTTCTTCTGTGTCCTGACAGTACACTTTTAATTCCTTGCAAGGAAAGAATTTTGTATGAATTGTGTTGATATAAGGAACATGGATAGGCAGATTGTTTATAAATGCAAGTTTTGCACACTGTTAAATCATTTTCTTTTCCTTAGTAATTGTGTGGTTTTGAAAAGCAGTGAGAGGGGACTTTTTTGAATATTCTGTTACTAGTTTCATAAACAGAAAAATACTGGAATGCTATGTCTCCAACATTGCAGAGCTCTCATTACCCTGAGCAAATGTTTACTAATGTAGCAAAAAGAAAATTGTTTAATAGTTTACACTCCTATTTACACATTAAATTTTTGTAGCCATTCTTTCTGTAATTTACTTTTATTCTAAAAGATACTATCTTGAAAAAGAATGTTGGTTTAGAAGCTTATTAATGAGTTTGAGAAAATGTTGGTCTCTCTGTTTCTTTACTTTAGGGTAACAACAGTAACAAAACACTAATGGTAAAACCTTGGAGCACCAATTCTTTCATTTGTGGAATTATTTGTCATTGGTGGTGCTGGTGCACTCCTTTAATCTCAAGGGAGGCAGAGGCACGCCTCTGAGTTTGAGACCACCCTGGTCTACAAAGTGAGTTCCAGGACAGCCACAGCTGTTACACAGAGAAACCCCGAAAAACCAAAAGAAAATAAATCATTGATACAATTGTTTGTTGCTTAGTGAGCCTTACTTGAATTTGCTCCCAGGTTCTACAGTGGTAGGAGAGAAGCAGTTTCTGAACGTTGTCCTCTGTCTTTCTCTTGAGAGCTGTGGCAAGATGTGCATGCCCACACTCTCTCATTCCCCCACACAAAGAATTAATTAGTTAATAAAAATGATTTGTGTCTAGAATATGAAAAGGTGGTAGCAAATAAATGAATGAAACTTTTAAGAAAGTGCATAGTACGTATTTTATGGGAAAATATCCAGTTTTGGTAGCTCTCTTCTAATAAAGGCTTTTTGGATTATAGCTGTTTCTAATAAATAGGAAACTGATTTTAAATTGTACTACTTGGTATTACACTAAAGAAATAAAACTTTAGAATTACAAACTATAGGATAAAACACACTTCTTCTTCTTCTTCTTCTTCTTCTTCTTCTTCTTCTTCTTATTATTATTATTATTGAGCTGAGGATCGAACTCAGGGCCTTGAGCTAGGCAAGTGCTCTAACACTGAGCTAAATCCCAATGAATTAATTTAATACTGAATAATAATTTCATTTTCTGGTATGTTTCTACTTATGTCTTTAATTCAATGTAGACATTACATTAAATAATTTATCTTAATTAAACTGAAGTTTTAATGTATATTTTTTGATGCCTATACCAAGATAATAAGACTTTAAAGAAAACAGATTAACTATTTGAAATTTTCTCCATAATTAGCCAGTTCTATGATACTTACCCTTGTGTAAGCTTAGCCAAGAGGAAAATAGTCTTTTATACAAAGCGATAGTTACACTAGCATGAAATAAAATGAACTGTCCATTTGTAGTTTTAGAAAAAGTCATCACACACACACACACACAAAAAGTGAAGGTATAATGTTGGATTGCTATGTCGTGAAGCACCTCATGCATTTTGCCGAATTTCACCTATTTGGAGTGTCATGCAACTGAGAATTGCCCATCACAGGTCCTTTCTTTATACTGACTCTGGGTGTCTCTTACATGGAGGTCCCTAGTCATTGTAGTAACCTGTCTTTCAAATCAGATGCTTTTCATATTCTAGAAGGGAGGAGATGGTGAAAAAAAAAAAGAAAAGGCGGTGGTGGCGCACGCCTTTTATCCCAGCACTCAGGAGACAGAGGCAGGCAGATGTCTGTGAGTGCTAGGCCAGCCTGGTCTACACAGTGAGTTCCAGGACAGGCTCCAAAGCTAAGCAGAGAAACCCTGTCTCAAAAAAAGTAAAGGGGGGGGCGGGTGCTTGTTCTTCGTACCCACTAGCCATTCTTTGGCTTTTGGGAGACA
Organism: Peromyscus leucopus; assembly: GCF_004664715.2. Taxonomy (NCBI): domain Eukaryota; kingdom Metazoa; phylum Chordata; class Mammalia; order Rodentia; family Cricetidae; genus Peromyscus; species Peromyscus leucopus. Next base: position 52,170,893 of record NC_051085.1, read on the forward strand.
GAGTCTCCTGTAGTTCAGGTTATTCTTGAACTCCTTATCCACCTACCTCCACCTCCCAGATGTTAGGATTACATAGTGCCAGCATGCCCTTCTCATTTCTTTGATTTTCAATTAACTCTTGCTTGTTGAGAAATATTATTTAGCAATTGGTAATAATTTATTCTTCCTCCAACCAGTTAGCAAATAGGAAAGTTTTGCATTGTAAGGCCTGAGTTCCTATAGTTTATCTTCTGATCTGTTGACTACTATTTCTTCTTGGGGAAAAAAAAAAGCACCTAACAATTGCATTTGTTCTTATTATTGATGAATAATAATCACACATTTGTGATATAAAGGTGATATAAAAACTACTTCAATTTTTTTAAGGCTTCTTTTGTGTTGCAAATAGTTTTTGCGTACAATATATTCTGGTGCAGTTTCCCCTCCATTAACTCCTTCCAGATCCTCCCCACTTCCCCACTTAACCTAAATCATCCATATCCTTTCTTTCTCTTACTAGAAAACAAACAGGCATCTTTTAAAAATGAGGTAAAAACAAACTAGAGTCAGATAAATTAAACAGAAAAAAAAAAAAGAGCCTGTGAAAAAGCATAAGAAACACACTCAGGCATAAAGACACATACATTTACACAAATAGAAATCCCATAAAAACACAAAATCAGAAATCATAATATACAAACAAAAGATCTATAAAGTAAAAAAGTAAAAATATATCCAGTAAAAAATATCCAGACAAAATAAAAAATATCCAGACAAAGCATTATGAGAAAAAGGGGTGGGAAACACTCCAAAAATTCATTAGGTTCATTTTGTGTTGCCCATCTGGGCATGCAGTCTTCCTGTAAGTGTGGATTTTGTATATCTGGTGAGACTGCATTGGAGAAGTTTTCCTTACAAGTGGTCAATTGGAGATAGCTTCTGAGTTGGGGATGGGGGTTTGTGCCTACTTCTCTCAGCACTGGCTTAGACCTGTGCAGGCCCTCCCTGTGCATGTTGCCACAGTCTCTGAATTCCTATCTATCAGTCCTGTTCTGTCTAGAAGGCCTTGTTTCCTTGATGTCTTCCATTTCCACTGGCTGTTAGAATATTTCTGCTTCCTCTTTTAGAGTTACCTGGGTCCAGAAGGGAAGGATTTGATGGAGACCTCTCGTTTAGAGTTGAGTGTCCTAAATAAAGGGGCTCGCTCTCTGCACATTGTCCAGTTTTGTGTTGCAGTATTTGTTCCCTTCCACTGTAGGAGGGATCTTCTTTGATGCTGGCTGAGCAAGACACTGATTTAGATGTATAGCTGAATGCCATTAGGAGTCATTTTAGCAGAACAGTAGTATTTGGATTTCCCCTAGGTCCATGGCCCATCTAGTCTCAGATTCTTGGCCATCTGAGGATGGCCTTAGATCTCATGGAATGGGCCTTCATTTCAGTCAGATGGTGGTGGGTTACTTCCAAAACCTTTGTGCCACTATTGTACCAGTGTATCTTGTAGGCCACCATTGCAGATCAAATGGTATGTAGCTGGGTTGGTGTTTACCTTTCTCCTCTGGTAAGAGCAGAGTCCTTCCATTACCATGAACAGTGGGGTGAAGGCTCTAGGTAAGTAACAGCTTAACCTCTTCATGTTGAATGACTTATATTAGGTATTATCTCCAGCATTAGGGCCTTACAATAAATAAGGCACAAACAATAAATAGCCTTGGCAATATCTTTGTTGTTTGGAGGTTTTCATAGGGCTCCTTTCGCCAAGAACTCAATTAGATGTAATTCATTCCGGGGACTGGATATTTCATTTGATGATAGATGTCTAGTTGGGGCTATCTATCCACCGTTATTTGGTGATTCTATTTAGATTTCTTTCAAATATGTATACATTTTATGAAGTGTCTACTGTAGTAGTAAGTTTCTATACAATCCCTCAAATGATCCTTAGTTTTAGCTATCTCTCCCCATATTTCCTCCCTTATCCCCATGCCTCCCCGTCTTTATATCACTTCAAATATTTTTCAGTTGGTTTGTGGTAGAAGTCTTCTAGCTGTTTAGAAACACTCAAATTGTTATGACCTATAGTCACTTTTCTGTGTTACAAAGCACTAGTTCATTGCTCTTAATCTAACTGTAACTGTATACCTCTTAAATAATCTGTCTCCCCCTTTACTCTTCTGTCTCTGTATTCACTATTCCATTTCCTGGATCTATCTGTGAGACCAGCTGTTTATATGAGATATGGCTAACATCTTTAGTTTCTATTCACTACATTTGTTGAAAATAAAACTTAGAAATTTAACTAAAATTAGTCAAATACTTCTACCCACACTTGAATACTGATGTTAATATTACCTGTTTATTTTCTGAGTGCATATTTTAGACGCTAGAATAATCATTCTAGTGATTATATCACTAACAGTTCTCTATGTCATTAAAGATTCATTAATAGTGTTATTCATGGTTTCTCCTGGTGAAATGCTTTAAATTCCATCATATATATATATGGCTATACTGTCAATCATTCTTTATTAATCATTTAAGATTTTTTCCCTCAATTTCTTTTCTAAAAAGATCTATTTATTTATTATTGTATACAATGTTCTGCCTGCATATATGCCTGCATGCCAGAAAACGGCACCAGATCTCATTATAGATGGTTGTGAGCCACCATGTGGTTGCTTGGAATTGAACTCAGGACTTCTGGAAGAGAAGTGCTCTTAACCTCTGAGCCATCTCTTCATCCCTTTTTCTCAATTTCTTGCTTATTAGCAGTATTGCATATAATATTTTTTGTAAGGAAATATTAGATAACCTGTCTGAATATTTTAAAATGTTTCCAGAAATAAAATTACCATGATTAAATGGTGCCTTTTTATGCATAGATTTATAAGGACACTACATGAAATGTTCACTTTGGTAGTGTATATCTGTACATTATGACTTGATAATCTCACTTGACAAACTTTACTCTGAGGGACTGAGAGTGTGGCCTAATGCTTGCCAAGTATGTGTGGGGAACCCTGGATTCAATTCCTCTTAGAAATAAAAAGACATTAAGGATTGTTACCATTCATTGAGACAATTTCATAATAATTTGCAACATTTTATTTAAAATTACATTTAATTGCTGGATTGAGGATTTAGGAAATGAGAGTTTCAAATGTGCTCATCTGAATAGCTCATGATAATGTAGCCTTTTCAATATCTTACACACTTTATCCTGCCTTCTACTTGAGTATCAATCTTTTTCTTAATAGGCTCTATATGATCTTTGTAGCAAAGGCATTTGTGTGTGCTGATATGTTTTTAGTTTGTGATTACATGTTTGATTTTTATAATTTTAATCAAATTGACATTTTTTTTTTTTTTTTTTTTTTTGGTTTTTCGAGACAGGGTTTCTCTGCGTAGCTTTGCGCCTTTCCTGGTGCTCACTTGGTAGCCCAGGCTGGCCTCGAACTCACAGAGATCCGCCTGCCTCTGCCTCCCGAGTGCTGGGATTAAAGGCGTGCGCCACCACCGCCCAGCTCAAATTGACATTTTTAAAAGTTTCAGGTGTGTCCACTAGTTTATTTTCTTATGATGTTTTATATTATAGAGAAGCAAAAAAGGAAGAGACTAGGTCTAAGGTCCTGTCATTTCCTCCTAAGACTTTCAAGTAGGCCCCACCTCTTAAAGGTTCCCCCATTTGTAACAGTCCATACGTTATTACATTTGAGATCCACATTGTGCAAGTCAGTAGTAAGTCTTACTTCATTTCTACTTTAAAATGATAAGACAGCTGGCTTTTCATGAAGTCAAGGATTTTAGTTTAAATACATGTGCTTTTGTATTATACAGAATCCACATTGTTTGAGAAATAACTTCTGAATTTGAAATCCCACTGTTGTGGCTCTTTACCCTGTTTCCTCACTGATAGCAGAATAATCACACACACACACCCCTCCACATACACATAATAACGAGGAATAAATGAGCTGGCACATGGAGAATGTGGAGACTGCTGCCTAGCCTATCTTGTTCTGTATGTTTGTGCTGTGTCTTCTCAACATTGGCTGTTATTTCCTCCATGTGCTTAGTGTGCTTACGTTGTTTCACACATTTCCCTTGTCCTACTTCTACCCACAGCTGTCTCAGAAACCCCTAATTGGCTCAGGTGCCCATTTCTAATCTTGAGGCCCCTCAAATCTTTGTTTACATTGCAGTCTTTCCTCTGTCTGTCTGTCTGTCTGTCTGTCTTTCTCTCTGTGTGTGTGTGTGTGTGTGTGTGTGTGTGTATGTGTGTAATTAGTGTTTCGTTTAGTTTAGGTTTTTCTGCTGAGGAAAGAGCCCAGAATTCCATAGTACACTTTTCAGCCTTTTGTTATCCCTAAGGTGCACATTCATTGTACAACATACCCACAGAGTGAGCCATTGCTTTATTATTTAAATTTCTTGGATTTTCAGTCCTTTCACCTATGAGCATTTTATGCAGCACAGTTTACTGGTGCTTACTGTAGGCTAAGCGAAGTCATAGGAGAGAAAGCATAGGGTGCCTGCCATCTTAAAGCTTACCTTTGGAATTGATTACTAACAATAAACAAAAGTGGTGCTAAGAAAATCAAGGCAAGATAAAAAGGGATAGAGAACCATGGATTAGGGAAACACTATTTAATGATTACAAAATGATTCTTGAAAAGGTGACATTTGAGAAATACCTAATTGAAATGTGTGGTACGTCCATTTGCATATCTTAGGAGTTTCTCGGTTTCAGAGAACAACAGAAAATGCAGTGGTCCTGTGACATGTTTGGAAAATATTATGGTGCCAAGCAGAGTTAGGTGAGCAAGCTGGAGAGATGTGGCAGGTAATTGAGAAAGTAGGTCAAGGCAGGTTGTCTTTATTCTGAGATAGGCCTTTTGAAGGAATTGAGGGCAGGGATGCCATGATTTGATACCTGTTCAAAGGATTCTCCTGGCTGCTAGGCTTATGGACTTTGAGGGCAGTGGTAAAAGCTCAGATGCCAGTTAGACAGCATTCAAGTTCAAGTGCTTATTCAGAGTAAGTCATAGCTAGAGACAGAAAAGTTGTTTGGACTATAGTCAGGTGGTGGAGGTAATTGACTGGGGTGGGGTGGATTTTGAAGCTGAAGTTGACAGGAATTTTGATTAGACTTCAATGTGGTCTGATGATAGATGATGACTTTTATCCTATTTAGAAGAGCTATTCTGCAAGAGAGTTTGGAAATGTGGAAGTTAAGGAATTATGTGAGCTGCACATGGCTAATACCAAATGGAAATTAGATAAGAATGTAGAGCCATCGTGTCACAAGTGTTTAGAGCTAGAGGACTGGAGATGCATATATGTCACCATGAAATTAAATATAGGTTGCAAGGGAAAGACTGCAGCCTGCACTTGGGAATCTTTACCTTGGTCTAGGTGTTAGGAAGAGATGGATTCCTGAGGTGCGGTTCAACGGGGAGTAGTCAGTCTTGGGAGTGGAACCAACTAGGATCCTTCCTGAGGAATGCACAGTGCTTGATTTTACACAGTTGTTCACTCATGACAATCGAATGGGTTGACTGCTGGATTTAGCCAGGCATTGGTTTATTTATTTATTTTTTTACTAATTTAGTGTAGGGGGCTTAAAAGCTTGATTGCCCTATAACCCCAGGAAGGAATGGAACATTTAGTTAATTTGTGTATATACAAAGATAAATCTCTTGAAGAATTACTAGGTCAAAGGATACTTTTACTTTTAAAAGTACAGTTTATATTTTAATAAACTTCATTGATAATACAATGCTCCTAAGTTATTGTCTAGGAAATCTGTACTAGTTTGCAGTCATGGCAGTATTATATGAAAATGCCTGTTTGACAGTCTCAAACCTGGGTGTTATCCTAGGTTTTAAATCCACTGCCAAGTTCTGTTTAAAAAAAAAAAAAAGTAATTTTGCTTTGTTTTGTTTTTTGGCCCTGCTTGGCCTGAAGCTTGCACTCTGAGGTGCTGGGATTACAGGCTAATGCAACAACTTTTATTTATCTATTTTAATCTTTTGAAGTGATACATACACTACAGCCTCTGGTTTCATCTTGTTGGGGGGTATGTTATTTTGCTTATGATATCATTTAAAGATTAAATTACAGCTAAAGCCCAAAATTGTCTTGTTTCTGTTTGAATTTGGCGTCATCTTTTCTCGAAAGATAAAAGGACTATTCTGTGGCCGTTTTGTAGAGAGAGCTAAATCTAGGGTGTGTGGGATGGATGAGTCATGGAACATTGTCAACATTACTTGATCAGAGCTTTATAATTAAGTGGAATTAAAGTATTGTCTTTGTGTTTTTATGTCTGCTGGTGTTTTGAAGGCTCATAAGTCTGACCAACATTGTATCCTCACTTGTGATGCAGTTATAGCTTACCTAATTTTGAAATTTTAAATTTAATATTTAGTAAGTCAGTTTAGATGTCTTTGGTTCAATTTTTTTTAATTAAAAAAATTATGTGTGCATGTAGGTCAAGTGTTCATCTGTTTGAATGGGGAGTCAGGTGTTGGAGGTCAAAGACAACCTTAGATGTTGGTCTCCACCTTTTAACCTTGTTTGAGATAGGGTCTTTTTCTGCTGAGTATGCTAGGCTTCCTGGAGTATGTTTAAGGATTCTTTTTTCTCTGCCTCCCCATTGGCGCACCAGGAATACAGGCATGCACTATCATACCCAGTTTTATGTGGATTTAGGGGTAGAAACTTGGGTCCTCATCCTTTCTCAGCAAATACTTTACTACCTTCTGGAGCAATACCCAAACCCCACATTTGGGTTTCTGTTTTTTCCCCCCTGAGACAGGGTTTCTCTGTGTAGCTTTGCACCTTTCCTGGAACTCACTCTGTAGACCAGGCTGGCCTCGAACTCACAGAGATCTGCCTGGCTCTGCCTCCCAAGGCTGGGCTTAAAGGCTTCTGCCACCACCGCCTGACTCTGTTGTTTTTTATTTAAACTTCTGTTTTTACTTTGTTTTGTTTGGAGACAGGGTTTTACTATGTAGCTCTGGCTGGTATGAAGCAAACTGTGAAGGCCAGGCTGTCTCCAGAGGCTCAGAGATCCCTTTGCCTCTGCTTCCAGAGTGCTGGGATTGAAGGTATATACACCACCATGCTGTGCTTAAATTTGGGTTTTAAAACAACCTTATGAAGTAGATTTCATCCCCCCTTTTCCAATAAGTATACAGTGGACAAATATACCAGTCACCCCAGATAATAGTTCAGTATTCAAATCTAACTGCATAATTAATAAAGGTTTTGTAATGGTCATACATTATTCATTAGAATCAGATATTTAGAAGTCATGTTTTCCAGAAAAATAATGTTTTTATTTCAGATGTTCCTTTTGATAATCACTTTAATCCTTTTGTTGTGTATATACACATGTGTATGTATGTAAACTTTGAGTAGAGAAGACTTTGTTGAACTATGTTCTTAACATTAGAAAACTTGGCCGGGCGGTGGTGGCACATGCCTTTAATCCCAACACTCGGGAGGCAGAGCCAGGCGGATCTCTGTGAGTTCGAGGCCAGCCTTGGCTACCAAGTGAGCTCCAGGAAAGGCGCAAAGCTACGCAGAGAAACCCTGTCTCGAAAAACCAAAAAAAAAAAAAAATAGAAAACTTGGTCCCCTTTAAAAATAAATTGTTATGTTACCAAATTTATTTTGGGTCAAAAATTTCTTAAGATCTTAGCACAGTACTCCTTGGTTTACAGTCTTAACTACAGAGCTGCGAGCTGTGTGTGTGATTCACTTTCACTGTAGGACCTTTTCAATTATTTTGCATATTTAATCTCTCACAAAGGTTGCGTATTAATTGGCTTATCTCATCATCGGAGAAGAGGGAACCTCAGTTGAGGAATCGCCTCCATCACACATTAGCTGTGTGCTTGTCATGGAGGTATTTTCCTGTTGTAATTGTTGCAGACAAGTGGTAGCACTTGGCATGTACCTAGCAAGCCAGTACAGCATTCTTCCATCATCACCATCTCAGTTCTGCCTGGTGTCCCTGCATTGGCTTCCCCTGGTGACGGACTGTGACCTGTAAGCCAAGTTAACTCTTTTCTGCCTCAAGTTTGTTTCGATCAGTGTTTTATCACAGTGACAGGAACCAACTTAGGGCATTTTCCAATTCTGTATCAAGTGTAATAGATTACCTACTAAAACAGGTGATTTTGTGTGTCTTTATTTAAGTCAGCCCAGCTTCTTGTCTTTTACTGACTTTCTCAAAATTTATAGTATTTTAGGTTTGAGTCATGTCAAACTAGTGCTTTTTTCTATTTGTAATGAGCTGTTTTGATACCTAGAATTTCTCTTGTTTTTCTGATATCTTCCTAGTGGTTAAATTTTTTATCATGAACTTGTTCATTTGTAATTTCTTTTTATCTTTCTAAGTATGGAGAATCTGTAGTACTTCTCTTTTTCATCATGATGTCAATAATTTGTGATTTTATTTTTCTTGTTAAGTTCATTAATCTTCTAAATTCCAAGTTTGACTTTTGTTAATTTTTCTCTTTCTGTTTTATTGATCCTGGTTTTCTTCTGCTTTATATGGGCATTTTAAAGGTAGACAGTGATCAGAGACTTCTCTTTTATAGCTCTAAATTTTATCTGTGTAACTATTTTATCTGTATAACTATACTTCATCCCACAAGTATGGTTATGCTATAATTATTCAGTTTAAAGTATTTTCTAATTTCTTTTGTATTCTTTAGAACTTTTCTTTGTTTCTCATTGCTTCTTTTTAGTCTTACTCTTGGTAAATATATTCTGTGTGTTTTTGTCTTTTTAAATCTGACTATAACACTTTTTGTATTTACCTATTTATTTTGTTAGGTAGATCTAGGACTTGGATTCCATGTCTCAAATAGAGGTTAGTCAGGGACTCTACCACTGAACTGCAATCCCAGCCCTGGTTATAATTTCTTTATAATCTAGTAATATGTTCTGTTTAGTGTACATCTCATATTGACTTATACATACTTGTCTGTGAATGTATATTCTGCAGCAGTTGGGTCTATGGTTTGTAAGTCTCATTTATATAAAAGTGTTGCGAATGTCTCAGTTATCTCATTCATTGTAGAAGATCTCCTCCGAGGTACTGAAAGGCAGATGAGCTCGATGCACACACATGTGTCTCTAATTCTCAAAACCTGTATGAACAGGGTTTGCTGTTTTGTTTAGATGTTTTGTTTGCATGGGAGCAGCTTTTCTCCTGTTATATAGTCTTGACCTCTAACCCCTCCCACCCCAAACACCAGTTACTTCCTGCATCAGTGTTCTGACTCACATGCCTTACAAATCTTTGAGTGGTATTGTGAAAGTAATTATTTTAGCTGTGTGGAAATGTGAGACATGTGTCCTTCCTTACTCCTGTTTTTATGCGTTAAAAGGATTGGTTACCTCAGCTGCAGCATCTGGGAAACCAGTTGTAGATTCAGTTCCTGATAACGAGAGACACTGTAAATAAAATGAATCGATTCTCTTCCTGATCCACAAAATGAAAATGCCCTAATGAAACTCATTACACAGTGTGCTAACTCTAATTTATAAAAAGAAAAAAGGAACAACAGTAAACATTTTCACACATATATTATAATTTCAGAAAAGATTAAAAAGTAGAGCAGATGAAGAAAACGGTATTGTTGCTGATGTGAGACTGAGAAAGGAGATAAAGGATGTGCGCCTTCATATCGTGATCTCATTGTACTTTACCATCTTTCTGTATGAGATGCCAGCACTAAACTGGAGCATTGACCTGTACGGTGCTAACTTCTGACTAGAGATTAATGATTTCAGTCAGCAGAAATTTACACTCATGATTTTAGCAGATTCTGACATACCAGATGTCATTACTATCAGACAGTTCATAAAGTGTTTATCTGCTGGCTGTATGGCTTCATGATACTCCTCCTGTTTTCATGTTTACTCAGTGGTACTTTGAACTTAAATATGAATGAGTTTTTGATACACAGTTGATTTTTTTTAGAAGCATTAACATGTATGAGGATCTGAATTAATGTGAATTAAATAATTGGCTTTAATACCTTACAACAAATTCCAGCTAAGAAATTTGAAATTTAAAACTGTGCTGATTAGTCAAGGAATATTGTGAAATTTGAAAATATTTTTCACAACAAAATTATTTTAATTTGCTTTTTAGAAATATTATTTATCACTGTCACTGAAATTGAGAAAAAAATAGGAGAAAAGAATATTTTACAGTATATATTTTTAAAGTTTGTTTTTCATGTTTCTCAGGTGTTCTCCTTTTCTTAGTGGCCTATGAATCTGATTCATAGTGAACAGTTTTAATTATAGCCTGGAAATAAGTTTAAAGAGGTAATGAATGAAGTAAGAGGTATCTTGACTCTGAAATAGTTTCCTCTTAAAACCTTCTTAAGCTGAATTGTTAATGAACTGGCACTCTTACATTTAACTTCTTGACCAAGTACTAGTAACTGAAATGTATGGCATTTTGGCTTTATTTGTTTTGTTGAGAAAATGGTAGAAATTAAAAGATGTAGAAGACATCTAACCAAAATACATGTGGTCCCTGATGGAGCCACAGCAAGAGCTTGCAAAGAGTGTTCCTCTGCTGTGTTCTCACTGCCGTTTTCATCTGAATGGGACTCCAAGTGCAGTAATTAGTCTCTTCAGAGTGTCAGTGCAGAATTACCATTGTGATGGCTTAGCCACAGGATGAAAGGAGTGGATGTGGGTCTGCCTGTCTGCCAAACTAAATGAGTTGCCATGGGAATTTTCAAAATGCGAGAGGCGTTTACTTAAAGCAGTTTGATGGGTTTGAATAAACTCATAAATTACAGGTTTGGAAAAAAAGAAGCCAGTCTTTCTCCTATAGGCAGGGTTTTTGTAGAGGCCAATGGCCCTATAAATCCTTAATGAGAATGAATTGATTTCTGCTCCCATGAGGGCCACAGTTTATTAGGGCTTGTGCCCCTCACCACCCCCAAACAAATGGATGATAAGCACATTTAAGGAAAAACAGTTTGTTCCAAATCTCTAGAAAAGAATGTAAGAGCTCTCATCATACATTTTCCTCCTGTATTAGCATTGCAGAGTATTGTGTGAAGAGTACTTTGTTTTTAAAAACAATAAGGTGATATTTTAATTTCATACAGTGTATATAATAAATAATATATTTTTACACCTACCAGACCCAAAGGGTGGAATTTAAAAAAAAAAAAAAAACAGTTTTGGAATCAAATGTGGTTTTCAAACTGTGTTAAATTGTGTTACTCAGGTTTCATGTACATGCTCTTAGAACAAACTTCAACTTTCCCCTGTGTCTCCAAAGAATTATATTTTAATATAACTTTGAGTAAGAAAATGACTCCCTCCCTAAATGTCCAAAGTGATACATCACTTATCCGCAAGACACTAGTCATAATAATTAGTTCCTATGCTGGCATTTTCATCTGTCTTTTAGGAAAACACTCAAAGCTGGAGCATTTAAAAATTTTGAGACTGTATAATTGATTTATTTATAAGATAGATAAAGTATTTTAGGAAGGCCGTTAACATTTTTTTAAGTCACTAGGCTGCTGTTTCATAAGGAAAATAATAATTTGACTGAAAATATTGCTGCATATTTCAAAATGTATTACCAAAGAGATGCAGTTATATTTGGAAAATAAATTAACAAACAAATAAATAAACGGCAAAGTAAAATATTTTTAAAGTAAAATAAATGGGTTTTTTTGTTGATCATTCATTAGTTTTTAGTGTGTAGTGTTCAGTTATACATCAGCATCATCTGAGTAGCATATTGTACTCTTAATACTTTATTTGAACCATTGGTGAAACTTGGCTCAATGGCTGATAAGTTACTAAAGGAACTTAGTGTCAAGTGAAAGCCATAGAAGCCCTCACTGTCTCTGGAGTTCCTGAGATTCTAGCTGACAGAAGGCTGCTTGTGCTGTTTAAGGAAACATGACAAGACAGAAAAGAACCTACAGAAATTGAACTGTGCTGGCTAGTTTTCCTGAGGTTTATTTTTTGACTTCTAAAATAAAATTTAATCCAGTTTTGAATCAGTTCTCTTTTTATACCACTTCTGTTTTAGTTGTATTCTACATTAGGGAAAGAACATTTGTTCCAACTAGGTGATTTTTACTTCTGATTAGCAATCCATCCAAAGGGGTGAGAAGTGTGATATACTTCCTATTTATTCTAAGACTTTAATCAGAGTTAATACACTGGCTGTAATGCAGACAGGTTCTTAATAAGGGAAGCAGCTTTCCTCACACTTGAGTTTGTAGCCTGAGAAAGCATTGTGGTGTTGAAATGTCTTGTCTCTAATATACTGAATAGCTTTTTCAAAGAGCCTGGATAAGTGGCCTCTTTGCCATTCCTGTAAGGATTCATTGAAGAACACCTCATCTCAGTATATGTTGAGATTGACAAACAGTTTAGATAGCTTATAACTCCAGATTGAAGCTGCTAACAAATAGAAGATAATGACATTGGCTCTAGAAAATAGGGTGGTGTATTTATTCCTTAAGAAAAATTTTTGTGGGTTATATACAATGCCTTATTTTCAACCATGTATTCTGTGCTTCCCTCAGAATTTGCATGTTAAACTCATTATATAGAACTTCATACTTGGTTGAAATTGTTACCTAAATAATACTTATATCCCATATTTAAATAAGCACCTCATTGGCTAGGTTAATACATTTTAGTTCTTTTATACTTCCCTATTAAGTATATGATATACATACTATTTTTAATATTTAAAATGTATTTAATAGAGAAAACATAGATGAATAATTTCTCAGTATATCTCCTTTAGTTCAATTGTTTTCATACATCCCTTTAATTTGTTTGCATGCTCTTCTGATGGTTGGTAAGTAGCCTCATGTTCTTTGTCTATAGGTGAAGTATTTGTGGACCATACACTATTTTAACACACTTGATACTGAACTGACAAAAGTAGGAAAATCAAATGTCTGTCAAAGTTCTGTACTTTTTAATGCTTGCTTAACTCTTCATCTCAAATTTTTAGTGATACTTTTTATCAAGATCATTCATAGTAAATGTAGCATTTTAATATATTAATGTTCAAATAAGCATTGTAATTTGAATTGTTCAGATCAGCTTATTTAGTAGCTCATATTTCAACATTATTTTCTAATGTAGTTTTGATAATTGAAATTGAAATTTAATTTGAAAGTGGCTTTCTGATTATCCTATGCATTAATTTTGAAACCATATTAATCAATTGTAAAGGTGATTGTTTTTATTTTATTACACCTTTGTGGCAACAAAACATTTAACCTTTATAAGTCAAATATGTAAACTTTTTAGTTATGCTTTCAAGCTGACATATTATTAGCTTCATTTTGATAACCTTTGTAGTGTATAATAACCAGCTAGCAGATTTTCAAATTAGCTCACTTTTCAGTATTAGTTCCTAACAAATTCTGTGAAATGGGTGATGATATTCTCTACTTTAAAAAAAGGCTTTGATTGGCTTAGCCTTTGTGGAATTACAACTTTTGTATTAAAAGCAGCATTAAATGACTACCAAAACTAGTTCTCTTCATAAACATCTATTGAAAACCCTTCTAGTTACTAGGCTAGAATTTAATGCTGTGATTTCCAACAAAGATTCTTCTTTACTGATGCAAGTGAGAAAAGGTGAAGGGGGAGAGAGTAACTGAATTTCCTAATTCCTTGTTTGACATGGTGTCCACTATAGAGAAATGTTACACTTTCATTGAGTCAGATCTCTTTGCACTTGGTTCCTTCTGGATAATCACAGCCATAATGATATCTCCAACTACTGTTTTGGCTAATCTGAAATTCCAGAACAAACTATTCATTGTTTGTATCTGGACACGATGAAGACATCTTAAACATAATATTTCTAAAATTCTTCCCTGTCTTTTACATATAGTGATTGCTCCTTTGTTTTCACTATGAATGACAGTTTTGCCTAAAGTCATTCATCTTTATTCACAGATGACCCACCCTCGTTCTCATCCTTCCCATCTACTGTATCAAGTTTTAACTCTCCTTACACACACACACACACACACACACACACACACACACACACACACAGTCACACTTCAGTGACTCGGTTCTACTCAGTACCAGTCCAAAGTTGCCTTGGTACTCTTACATTGCATTCCAGAAAGTCCCTGTCATCAATTTTTTCTTAATTGCCATTTTTATTAATTTTCTTTCCCTTTATCCTCTCTTTCCCCATGAGTTCCCAAGAAAGCAGATTTGATTTGTTAAATTATATTCTTGAAAATATTGTTCCATAATCATGTTTTTACAGTTTTTAAAGTTTCAAAGACTAATGTGAAAAAATTGTCTGATGATCGATTACATGTACGTGCAAAGCTAGGTGTGGCAGGCATACTGGCAGGCAGGCTTTTCTGAGTTAAAGGCCAGCCTTTGTTACAAAAGGAAAAGTCAAATCAGTATTTAATATTAATAAAGTTGTATGACAACTGTTAATAGGAAATAACCATTTACAGTGAAATCTAGATTGTAATAAAGCTATTCAATTTTCCTAGAAAATAAATCAATAAATTTTTAAAACATAATATAAATTCTCCTAGATTTGGAATGGAAACACCTTTGTCTATTTGTTAGTTCCAAATATAGCTCCATTCGTAAGTTAAATTTTTTTTAAGGCCCCGATTATGTTCTGCTAAATAGAATTATGGTCACTCTAGCTGGACATGGTGATTTGCACTTACAACATCAGCACTGAAGAGGCAGAAGCAGGAGAGATCAAGTTTGAGGCTGACCAGAGCTGCGTGGACCAGAGATTACTGATCGTTTTCTTAGAATAGGTCAGTGTGTGTGTGTGTGTGTGTGTGTGTGTGTGTAAGTGTAAAACTGTTTGAGAGAGGCTACCTCCCTTAGTGATTTCAAGTGCCACAGGGAATTCCTTGCATCTTTGGTGTGCCTAGCCTTTTGTTAGTTTCTATGTGGACACTGACTTAACTTAAACATGCTTCTAGACCTTGCGGCCATGCCACTGTCATCTCTGGCTTACAAGTTGCATTGGCCCTTTTGCTGTGTTAGTATTTGAGTTCTTTGCACATTTGTTTGGACACACAGTTTTATAGGTCAGAGGTCAACTTGCAGGAGTTGGTTGTCTCTCTTGATCTCATTGAACCGCCTTACCAGTCCTTCCTGAGTTTCTGACATGCTTTTTAGTACTTACTAAGTTCATAGGTTCATTTGATATCACATTAATTGATAGGCTGCAATTTTTTTTTTTTTTTGAGACAGGGTTTCTCTGGGTAGCTTTGGAGCCTTTCCTGGAACTCATTCTGTATGTAGCCCAGGCTGGCCTCAAGACTCACAGAGATCCACCTGCTTCTGTCTCCCCAGTGCTGGGATTAAAGGTGTATGCCACCACCGCCCAGACTGATATGCCACAGTTCTTAATGTTATAAAGTCTGAGAATACAAAGTAGACATAGTTACAGTGTGTAAAATTGTGGATCAAACACAAAGTGACCTCATGAAATTTTCCTCTTGAGAGAGTGGTAACCCTAGTGCTGCAGGCATTTGGTTCACAGCTGACATTGCTCAAGCTCCTGAGTTTGAGCTCTAGACTTGACCTGTGTTCTGGCAGCTAACTTCAATAGTTTCACCAATTTGTTTAATGTTTTTATTAAGATGGATTATTTACATTGCTATATAGTTTCCCATTTGAGAATTTGGGGCAATAAACAAGCGTGGTGGTGTACATATTTAATCCCATTACTTGGGAAGCAGAGGTAGGGAGATTTCTATGGGTTTGAGGCCAGTTTGGAGATTGTGTGTCAACCACAACAACAAAAAGCTAAACCTGGTGCTGCTGGTGATGATGATAATGATGATAAGGGGACACTGGATTTCATAACATGTTTTTCTTCCTTAGAGAAATGTGTTGCTTTCATTCTAAATTTGTTTTATTCTTGACTGTGAATAAACTATAGCTTTTGTTGACTACCTAAGCAAAGTAAATGCTTTATTAAGACAGTGCTATATTTTCTTCTTCTCGTTTTACTGTAAAATAATGCAGTCAGTAGGAGAACTAATACTGGTGCTGTGAGCTTCATGAGTTATTAAGATGAAATGAAATAAGAAATGTTCAATTCTCTGTAAACTATAAACAGCTAAGGCACTTTGCATGAAGAAATGTTTAATTAGATGATTTTTCCTGACCAAGGAAAGTTTCAACAGTCTGGAACAAGAATTACAGTATAGAAAAACCAGTCTTGTTTGGCTCTGCCTTGCAGTCAAGACACAAAAATGCTCTAGCCTCCCCACCCCCACCCCCAAATCTTGTAGTATTTTAAGTAACTTTACAGTATCTGTTGAGCCTCATTCACAGCTGTTCCCCCATGATGTGACCAGTGGGCTGCAGTTTGGATACTCCTAATGCATGTAGCATTCATTATTTACATGTTGGTTTGGGTGTTTGAAATTTTCTGGTTAGATTAGTATACTTCATACTTTCTACCATAACTTGCTGGTGAGTAGTTACTACTAAGCCAAGTATTACATTTAAGTAGAATATGTTAGTTTAAAGGGGACTAGAAAAAGATAGGTGAAACTTCTTCTTAGCATATGTCTAACACTTTGACTTATGAATTTGTTAGTGCAACAGCAGTCTAACCTATATTGAACCAAGGACTTTCTGCAGAGATAAACAAGGTTCTATGACCCAGTTGAAACAGTGACACTAGCACGCATGCAAGAGAGCTCTTCAGTAGTTGACTCGGCTCTTCTTCACTGTTGGGAATTCTCTGGTGCTCCATTTGTGACCTCCCTGCTTCAGGGTTAGATTTAGCATAGAAGCTGCATCACAGTAGATGATTGAGCATTTCTAGCAACTAAACCAGAAGACTTGAGAAGGAGCCATGTGGGAGGAAGAAGGAAGTAAAGCAGGACCTCTGGGTCTTACAGAAGCACTTGGGATGCATTTGTAATCTTTGTGGATGAGCTTAGCACATAGAGTTAACCCCTTTTTAAAAACCTAAGTTCAAGTCAGTTAAGTTTTTTGACAGACTTCTGTCCACAAAAGCTTGGCAGGACAGATGAAGGTTTTAACTGTTAAAGTTCTGGGTAGAATAAAAACCAGAGTAGAAAAGAAAGGAAATTGAAATCAAGTAAACTTCAAATAATCTAGAAGAAATAATGGAACATGGCTGGCAAAGTCTACAAAAACTTGTCGTAGAATGAGGTTGGTGATGTTAATAAGAGAGGATGTTAACATGGTCACACATACCAATCTAGGAAATTTAGGTCCCGTGGAATGGTATTGGAGAACCAGTTGCCTTCTGTGTCAGGCAAGAAAATAGGAACTGTAGTAGGTATTATTTCAACAGAGAACTTACAAAGGAATTGGTTGAAGAGCTCTTGAGAGTGGAGGAGAATGGACACAGGGATAATGTAATACAGATTTGGAAGCAGCTATAACCCCAGGGCTAGAAGATGAAACATAAGAGGTTTTACTATTCTTAGATCTTAGACTCTGAGAAAGTTCTATGCAGAGTTGGGAATGAAGCCACTGATGTGTTACTGTTTAGCCCCGGAAACTTAAAGGAGTGGCCACAGCAGAGCAAATGAAAGTGTTGTGATTAAAATTCTTTGTAACTTAAAAAAGAGACCATGAGTTTAAGACTGGGGAAGGATAAGGATTATATAATTATATTTTAATTTAAAATTAAGAATAAAAATTTTCTTATAAAATGTGGTCTCTTTTTCTAAGCATTTATTTATTCATCTTTTATTTCCAGTCTCTCTCCCCCTCACATTTCCAGACCTATCTCCCTTCCCCTTTTCTGTGTGTGTGTATATGTGTGTGTGTGTCTGTCTGTCTGTCTGTGTCTGTCTGTCTCTGTTTCTCTCTCACGCACACACACACACATACATACATACATACATACACACACGGTGGGTGGTATGGAGGAGAGTTATTTGGAAAATATTTACCAATTACAGAAAAGTAAAAATAGAAAGGGCATGACAGCATGTGGCTTTGTATAACTGATGCTCCCTTAAACAGGGTAAGTTTCTGAAAGTAATATGATTGTCTGTGATAGGCATGAGAGGTGTCTGTACTATAGAAAAGTAGTACAGTGTGAAGGCTGTTGAAAGACGATAGCTATGAGATGCTTCTAAACAGGAGCCTGTTCACTTACATAGTCTGTTCTAAGGGTCTTTGGACTTGATTTTGATTAAAGAAAGCATTTGAAATGAGGCTGCAGGAATCAGTTCTACCATGTGGATCCTGGAATTGAGCTCAGGTTGTCAGGCTCAGCAGTAAGTACCCTTACCCTTTGAGCAATCTTACTGGCCTTCAGCTCTATTTTCATCAATTTCAATGTTGTTAGTAAGTAAGCAAGCATGATTGTCTTAATAATGTGAAGTTTTTGATGAATTCAGAAGACAATTCCTCACAAGAGATACTGTGATAGTGCTGTATGTGGCAGTACCAATGCATTCATGTAATGGTTAAAGCCTAAGGGCTTGGCTCAACATGCTCCGCTTTGGAGGTTGTTCTGTATTACGGCCTTGTAGAAAAGTTAATTTATCTGAGTTTTTATAAAGATGATGCTTAGATGATGAAGATTTCCTGTCTCATTCTATTAAAGTAAAACAGTACTTTACAATGTCAAAACCTTTTTAGTCTAATGGTATTTGGCCTGTTTGTTACTTTGACACAGCTTGTTAAACAAAGTATTGTAACATACGCATACATTTAAATACATATTTATATGTCTTAATCTTCCATCCACAATTTGAAAAATCTAAGAAAATTGTGTTTGCAACTGTTTATTCTAATACACACACACACACACACACACACACACACACACACACACACAAATCATTGAGTATTATTGTAAGAGACTTCCCCCAGACACCAATAGAGATACTATGTTATCTGTGGTATACTATCTTTTTGCAAATCTAAAAATCTCTATAATCTCAAGACTCCTGATGCTATGAGTTTTAAGTTTTATTAACTTAAAAACTTTAAGTTTTTATTTTTTGAACTTTCATATTTCAAAGGTAATTATGCTATTTGTAGTGTCCTGATATTCTTTATATTTTTCCCATGGAATTATCTGTCCTCTGACTCAGCAATACCACTTCTAGATACCTAATCCAAAATAAGTCAAAATTGAGACTCACAACAATGCCTGTGTGAGACTTTTCAGAGTGACTATATTCGTACCATGTCCTCCAACTTGAAGCAGGCAACAATCTATAATAAGAGAATAGATAAAAAATGCTACTTTGCCATTAAAACAGTCTGCTCCTACAAACAACCTGGATGAGTATCATAAACACCTTACTGAGAAAACCTGAACACTGAAATTGCATGTACCATTCTCTTAAATTCTAGAATTGAAAAACTGAACTATGGTATGAGAAAAGCCATATTAATGTTGGTGCTTAAACACAAGGAGAAGCTAGTGGAAATGCTCTGTCTTCGTGTACATTCATCAAAACTGGCCAAGTGTGTCACTTTAAATCTTGGGGCGTCGTTGCCTGTAAATTGTGCCTCAGATTTTAAAGTGATTTTAAGGTAGGGTAAATAAAATTGAAGCATTAAGGAAATTGAAGATAATTGCATAAACAGTATAAAGTACAAATTTTGACCTCATACAGGTTCTTAGGAACAGTTGTGTTACCAACTCCCCACCCCAAGTAATTATTACACCTGACATAGATACGCTGACTTGATAAAATACCATCTAGGTGTATAACTTGAGGTCTCAGAGACAATTGTGGTCTGTGAGAGAATTCTTAGAGGAACTAGTTGAGAGCAAGTTTTCTTATCTGAATTTACATTTGAAAAAAATTTTAGGCAACTAAATATGCTAAATTTCTGTTAAAAATCGGACAATAAAGTTGAAACAACCACGTTTATGTGAAAATAATTCTGTAATGAACTTTATTGTCTTGTGTGGAAATAAAACCCAGTATAAAAAGTGTAACAAGTGGTAGAATATGAAAATAATAAAGCTTGTTCTGGAATGTGACAACTGGGTTTAGATTCTAATTCTGCCACATAACTTTTGATGGGGGTCAGACACATTAATTAATTCAGTCTTCCACAGTGGTCACACCCTAAGTTATTGTTACATCATCATCATGTAGGTGGTCCTGTTGCTTATCCACTTCAATGGTCTCTGCTCAGTTTTTAGTATTCTGAGACCTACCAATGACTCGGCCGTGTGTATGTACATATACTGATGAAAATACGTGCATTTCTTCTACCATCTTTCTCTTTGGCATTATCCCCACAGTTGATGGGAATCATCATCATCATAATAATAAGCAGTCTAATTCAAACATGTTCGCAAGCACGTGTTCTCTTTACAGACCATTTGGTCCTTCGGTCCTTTTTATGTTTTTGATGGAGGTAACTTGTACATCTTTTTCATTGTGACTGAAAGTGGGCCTGTTGCTGCTGCTGCTGCTTTTTTTTTCTTTTTTCATTTTTAACGTTTTCATATTTCATTATTACATAGTTTGAATTTGAAACAACTATTGATCAATTTTATTTTGTGGGTTGTTTCTCCCCCCCCCCCTTCGAGACAGGGTTTCTCTGTATAGCTTTGAGCCTTTCCTGGAACATCGCTCTGTAGCCCAGGCTGGCCTCGAACTCACAGATCCACTTGACTTTGCTTCCCGAAGGCTGGGATTAAAGGCATGCTCCAACACTGCCTGACAGTATTAATACTTTTAATGAGCAGATTTAGGAACTTTGATCATAATAGATTTCTACTTCTTCCCTCCAAATAATAGCTCACATATTTTATATTTGACCAAATAAGTCATTTAGTTTATTGATCTTTATACGAATTGATGAGGATCAAGGAATCCAACAAATATGCAAGTATCTTCTTCCTGTACTACAAAGGCAACTTTTTAAAGTTGTCAGTGGCACATCAAATGTTATTTTCATAATGGTTTCACTTATATGTTTCTTTAATTCTGTGTGATTTATTAAATACCCACTCAGCAATTCTGTTTTCTACAAATTATAGTATATCAATCCCTGTTGTAAAGAGCTTATCATTTCAGTTGTATTGGAAATAGAAGACTGAGAAACTTGCATATGTCTTAGTAATACCCCTCCCATCTTTCAGCTGGACTTAATCCTATAGTGGGGAGACCCTGAGTGCCATAATATTTAAAGGACAAACTTCCTAGTCCTTTTTTTTTTTTTTTTAAACCACTTGTGTTTTGCTTTTGCTAGTTAAAATTTGTGATGTAGAACTCAGACATTTGAGCTTTGTCAGTAAAGTTAGGTTTCTCATACCAGTCATTTAATAATTAAATTTTAGCCAGGAATGGTGGCATGTCTTTAACCCGGCACCCAGCACTTGGGAGGAAGGCAGGAGGAGCTCAATGAGTTCTAGGACAGCCAGGACTGTGTAGTGATTCCCTGTCTCAAAACAAACAAAAATTAATTCCAACATAATTTTGGGATCAGTATATAGGGATTAGGTAGCGATAAGTAACAAAATCAGGACTATTCTAGTGGCTCTTAATGTGGGAGTGGTGACATTCAACAATCTAATTAAAGACTGAAATCATAGAAGGTAGGGGTGGTTCTTGGAGACCGTGGCGTTGGAGTTGTGTGAATTAGTAGATCTTGGAAAGGGGAACATACAGTGTACCAAGCCCCAGCAGTTCCGTAGCCCACTTATAAAATAAACACACAGATGCTTACATTACTTACACTGTTTTGCCATTAGCTCAGGCCTACCATTGTCTAGCTCTTACACAGAAACTCAGCCCATTTCTGTTAATCTATATGTCTCCACGTGTTTCATGGCTTTTTTACCTGTTGCCTTTACATGCTGCTCCCTGGGTGGCAGGTTGACGTCTCCTGACTCAGCCTTCCTGTTCCCAGAAATCTCTTTGCTTGTCCCGCCTATACTTCCTGCCTGGCTACTGGCCAATCAGCATTTTTTTAATACAGAGTGATATCCACAGCACTTCCCCTTTTCTTTTATTTTTTTTTCAACAAGGAAGGTTTTAACTTTTACATAGTAAAATTACATATAACAATATGTTTGGGTTTAGAGAAGGAGTGAGCCAATTCCATCTCCAAAGCCAGCTTGGTATATTTGGGAATTTGGATGTAGCTTCTCTTACTACTTCCTACTGGAGGGAGGTGCTGTATCTTATGGGGACACAAAATTTTAGGATTATGGAGTAGTCCTGAGGGTGTATCGTCTGAGTCAGTTGCCTTGAAACCGTTCTGGATGTTGGATCATCTGGGCCGTGGTGTCATCGGAGACCTTTCAGGGGGTCTTGGCTGGTCAAACCTGATGTATCTTAATCTGGAACAAATCCATAGTCTCTGGCTTTCTGTGGAAACAAAAGCAGAGCCTCTGTTCCAAAGCAACATATTCTTAAATCCAAATTTTGGAGTCAAGGTACCTTTAAAATATACATTGGCTTAACTCAACAGCTTTTACAATTAAATGTCTTTCTGCAGTTAAGAATATCAAAGAGAACATAATCCAGATTCTCTGTGTGATATCCATCTTTACGTGGCTTATTTTTTTTTATTATTAATTTTACTCTTTAAAGACTATTTTTTTAAAACTATGTATTTCTTTATATAACTGTATATATCACTTTTTTTTTGTCTCTTTCAAGCCTACATATATTTTACACACATTGTAAAACTATTCCATCTGAATCTCTCTTATTGTGAGCCTATTGCTTTAAACTGCAGCATTCTAAGACTGAAATGGTCCTGTGGCTGCTGGCTTCGTCCACTTCAGCTTCCCAACATTGCGGTGGTACATTTACTGCCAGCTCTGGGAGCCATCAACTCTTAGGAACAGTGGGTCTATGCTTTTATCAAAGCAGCATGTAACCCAGAAACCTCTCTCTTTTTTTCTTTTTTTAACTAGCAAAAACTATATCCAACACACAGAATAATGCGCAGCTTGGAGACACCTCTGTGTAACATAGCGTAGGTCAAGCCTGCATGCACACCATGAACCTGCCACAGAGTAGCTCAAACCCACAGGCTGCCAATAACTTGAGAAAGACAACTAGGAAGCTGTTTGTAGCTCCATTTTAGAATCTTTTTTTCTCAGGTTTTAGGTGGAAACTCTTGCCAACTCGTTGGGCATCATTTGTAGCTGAGTTTTCTCCAGTCCTGCCTTGCCCACAGTCAGGACAAATCTTTCTTACCTGCTAGTCCTGCAGCTGCTCAGACCCAACCGAGTAAACACACAGAGACTTATATTGCTTACAAACTGTATGGCCACACCAGCCTCCTTGTTATCTAGTTCTTATATATTAAATTAACCCATATCTATTAGTGTATAAGTTGCCACGTGGCTTGTGGCTTGTGGCTTATCAGTACCTTACATCTTGCTTTTCATGGCAGTGGATGGCAGCGTCTCTCTCAGCCTTCCACTTCCCAGAACTCTCCTCTCTCCTTGTCCCACCTATACTTGCTACCTGGCTACTGGCCAATCAGCATTTTATTTATACAGAGCGATATCTACAGCAATGTAGGAACATATAAAGAGCATTTGCAAGTAGGCAAATGGGAATAAACACTAAGACATTAACAGACTTATTCTGGTCTATTGCTCTATAAAATCTCTGTGAAAGAGCAAGATCACCTTGAGGTGGTAGTTTGAGGAAGGTTTACAGTCTTTGTTCAGATAGTAAGAAATCACTGTAGACATGAGAATATTACGGAACATTGAGGGAGAAGCTATGTTTGGGGAAGTGTATCAGGCCTTTGGATCTAGATCAGGTGTTTAGATTGTGGATGTATTGAATGATAGGCACTACTAGCCGCCAAATTCACTTGTTTGGGTAGTTTAACAGTAATGACTTACCAAGAGTAGCAGTGGTTAATGGAAGAGGGGTAAAACCGTGGTAAATGGTATAGCCATCCTGGTTTCTGTCTGTGTAGTCTCATTAGCCTTAGTGCCCTATTCACTTATAAATACATCCTGTGTGGGTTCATGATGATCCTAAAGATAGAGGGCTAAAGATAGAATTGATAGCACTTGCCAGGTGCATTGAGGGAAACCAAGAATAGCGGTATAAGGAAGCAGAAATAAGCATTTAGAAATTGAGTGATTATTGTTAGTTCACTATTGTAGTTCTAAGAGTCTGTCTCGTGATGTGTAGTGTTTTGGTTTTTATGTATGTATACAGTCTCAAATCCTTTTTTCTCTTGTTTCTCTTATGTAGGCCGAAGGAGAAGACAGCCTGAAGAAGATGCAGCTGATGGAGCTTGCAATTCTGAATGGCACCTACAGAGATGCCAACATTAAATCACGTAAGGAGCCTGGGGCAGAATTACAGCTGTTTTGTCTGCCATCCTGTTTCCTTTTGGTACCACAGCATAAAACCAGTTGAAGTAATAATAAAATAGCATTTACAGTATGACAAAGAGCCCCATTTTTTTTTTTTTAATGCTTCAGTAAACAGTGCCCTGCTCAGTTTTATTTTATGCCAACAAACCAAGTTTGGGTTTGTAAATTTACTTTTCTGGTGTGTGTGGATGGAGGTGGTTCAAGAAATGTACTATCTTGTTAACTATCTGGTTAAGACTTTAAACTTGTTACGTTATTACTTAAACTTGTTACGTTATCACATTATGCAAGAGACAAAATCTTGAAAGTTTTTTTTAAAAAGATCTCATTTCAAGTGTCTAAATGAAGTGGCCCTGCTATTGAAGTCTTTCCTTTCCCTTGCTTGCATGTTTGCACTCATGTTGTATTCTGGGTTTTTTTTTTTTGTTGGTTTGTTT
Source organism: Peromyscus leucopus (assembly GCF_004664715.2). Lineage (NCBI taxonomy): Eukaryota > Metazoa > Chordata > Mammalia > Rodentia > Cricetidae > Peromyscus > Peromyscus leucopus. Next base: position 52,195,688 of record NC_051085.1, read on the forward strand.
TTGCTGTTGAAGTTCCTATGTGAGTTCACAGAGATCAGTGTGTGAGAACTGTTTTCAGCTCATGTTCTCCTTACCTACCATGGGTTGTGGCATAATTTTATAAGCTATCTGAGAGAATAGTGTTTTATAAAATTTGTGGTTTGAGACAACATAAAGTTTATCTGTCATTTTATGCGAACACGTAATACTTTTCTTTCTTTTTTAAGGCATTAAAGTTTAAAGTTATAGTCAAAATTCCCAAAGTTAGGCAACCCAGTGAGTTTAGCAATAGTTGCTTTATAAATGGTTGCCTTTAATTTACTCTTAATAGTCATGAATTTAGTGGTAGGACTGCTTTCTGCATTCCTTTTCTTATGCAGTAATTCCTGACATGCTGGAAACACCCTTAGTGCTTACTTAGCTGACTTAATCGGGGAGTTTTCCTAGACTTCAAGAGACTTAGAGCCAAAGTTGTGCTTTGGAAAGAAACCATATCTGTTTCTGTGGACTCCTGTTACAGGTTTTACATTGCATCTTTTAATTTGAGATTTTTTTTTTTTTGGCTTTGCATGCCCTTATAGTCTCACAAAATGTGTTAATAGTGGATATATCATCAAAGATATGAATAGTATAACATTTTAATGGTGTTCATTTTTTTACAGTGGGTTTTTAATTTTTGCATTATTTTTAATCATGTTGGTAAAGGGGAAGCTGATTGCATTTGATTGGTGTGCTTTGGCATTTTTGTGTGATCAGTGCATGTTCTAATGATTTCCTTTTATTTTTCTTCTTTCCTGCTTTTTCCTTTCTTTTTCCTACTTCCCTCTCATTTCCCCATGTTGTATACTGCTCTCCCTATACTTCTTTCTAAATTTCTTTGCTTACTGTAGCAGCCCTTGCCTTTTCTCTTGCAGCAACTGCCCAGGCTGCCCCAAGGATCATCACTGGGCCCGCGCCTGTCCTCCCACCAGCTGCTCTGCGTACACCTACGCCAGCTGGTCCTACCATAATGCCTTTGATCAGACAAATACAGACCGCTGTCATGCCAAACGGAACTCCTCACCCAACTGCTGCAATAGTCCCTCCGGGGCCTGAAGCTGGGTTAATCTACACACCCTATGAATACCCCTACACGTTGGCACCAGCTACATCAATCCTTGAGTACCCTATTGAACCCAGTGGTGTGTTAGGTAAGTATGAGTTCAGTACTAGATGGTTAATTCATTCCTAAATTGTGGTGCCCCAGACTTTGAAATGATGTTTATCAAATTTAAAGAGGCAATGTAATTTTTATTAGGAAAGGTTGAAAACTAAATATGTTTTTATTTTAGTTCTTCACAAGAGTTCTCCTATTAAGTTAGCTATACTTATTTGTTTTGAATTTGCTTTAGTATCTCAGAATCACTATAGATATCCTTGCCATGTACTTTCTCAAATAGACAATGCTTTTATTACTTAGGTGACTGAAGTTGTTGAGTTTTAGGCCATTCTTGTCACTTTGTCCTGATGGCCTCATCAGCTCTACCTCGCAAAATTGGTTTTGTCTCACAGGTTTACTTGCTAGCTCAATTTTAAAGTTCTATCATATTGAGATTTTTATTACATTTCTGTTATTTGTGTATGTATTTAAATATTTTTGATCACTTAAAGGTTGCAGTTAATAGTTGCAGTTTTAAGGGTTTTCAGCTTTGTCTTTTGAAGTTCTGGTTAACATGACCAATGTTTTATAATTTCCATAGTCACTATGACCTAGATAACCACACATCAACTTAATAAATTCTGTCTGGTTAGAGGCAAAAATTAAAGTCATATAAACTCATAGGTTTACATGATCAAAAGCAATATATTCTTGAAAAAGACATTACTGATGCCTTTTTTTTATAGAGTGGATTGAAATGCCAGTCATGCCTGATATTTCAGCCCATTGACTTGCTGGATGAAGGACTAGAATACAGCAGCTGTTAGAACACGACCAGTCAATGTGGAAAAAAACAAAAACAAACTGTTTCTGTGCATCCCCACTGTTTTACCAGTCAGAATTTTGAAACTTTTTTTTCCTGAATTGTGTATGACCTTTGGTGCTGCGTGCTTGCTATTGACTTTTTAGAACTTTGATCTTTTAAAGGGCTCCCCTCAGTTTAATATTAATTGGAATATCTTTAATGAACTTGGACACAAAGATTTAAACTTGAAAATTCGTTGTTCATTTAAAGAAAGCCACAATGCTTTGTATGTTATCTGTGTGTGTGCATGCACATAGGTGCCTTTTGTTTTACAAATACATTTTATTGTAATGTTTTCTGTCTGAATCATTGTATAAAATAAGCCAGAATTATACCACAGAAATGTTAGTGAGAGTCTGTGTTCTGTTGCACATTTCTTGAAGCATTTTTTTTTAAATAACATGTAACCTGTAACCTTATTTAAGTTTTCCTTTCCATTAATACTCTGTCCTGTGGCCTTGTGCATGCTCCTTCCCTAGAACTCCTCTCTACTCACAGCATCTGTTCCTGAGGAGTTTTCACTCTTGGCTTTCTGCAAGTCTGGGGCTCCTGACTCTTAGTACAAGAGCTCTCTGGTTTTACCAGATAGAATTCTATTTCTGTGCAATCTGCATATCTAAAATGAAAAATAGATTCTCAACCAGTTTACTGCTTAGAGACAGCAAGAGGCACTGCTGTAAAATTTCTCATTGTAAGTTTGGTTTGGTTGGGACATTTATAATTATGAACACTTGAATATTAAATAAACCAGCAAAATTAAGAGCAAAATATGCAGATGCCCAATTAGCATTCTCAAAGTTCTTAATAATAAGTATTAAGTGAGAAAAATACTCAATGATTATTGTTATTTCTTGCTTTACCACCTAAGCAGTAAAACTATGATATCGGCCCTCTGGAGAACTGAGAAAATTACGTTAAATTCCCAATTTACAGTAAATTTGCACACAGATAACATGCATGCTTATGTATCAAGTCTCACATTATTTTAAACTAAGCAGTGCCCTTCAAAACAGATGCAGACATGTGTGTTAGTGGTAGTGAGGAGATTGGTGTTAGCATCAAATCTTCATTGATGACTAATGTTTAATTCCCTTCCTTTTATCTTTAGGTATGGCTTTCCCAACGAAAGGCTAAGAATTCAAGAACGGTCTTAACCGAACCCTCATCAGATCTGAATTTAACCAATGCTTAGTCTCAGCAGCCTCCGGGGAAAAGCTTAGCCTAGCAGTCAGTGACTTACTTGCACTTTTGCACATAGATATAAAGTAAAATGATGTTATTAATTTGGATTAGTCTGTAATACTGCAAAGCAACGGTAATTTATAAAAGGAGTGTATAGTAGTATACTGACTGCTAAGTGTACTGTACTGTTTGCTTTACTAATCACCTAATTCATTGCAGTTCATACTTATTGACTCAAAAGTTTAAAACCACAATCTGTAGGCTTTAAGAGTTGCTTTTTAAACCTTTTTTAAGTGATAAACTCTGAAAGTTAAGGTTAGCAAATACTTGTCAGTATTAAATGTGGCATTATTTAAGTAGTCCTGCTGCAAGAAAGGCACTTCAGTGAATATGTGACTAGTAAAGCTCAGCTACGTCTGGTTCTAATAGAGCTCATGAGACACTGTGACTTGGGGACTGTAAATGAAGGGATAAAGTAGGTGGAAGGCCAACCTGTTTGAAATGAATGCAATATTGATAGATGCATATATACATGGCATACTACAGTTAATTTTAAAACTACTGTGCCTTAACGTGTTTCTTAAGCTTTTGTAGTAAGTGAACATTTGAGATCCATTTTGATAAACCTGCTGTCGATGTTTCCCTTATGTATGTTTTCTAACTTTGTCTTGGTAATTGCAATTTAACTAGGTGCGGTGGCTACTAAAGTTCGAAGGCACGATATGCGTGTCCATCCTTACCAAAGGATTGTGACCGCAGACCGAGGTTAGTTTAGTTCTGCAGTTCTTGTTTATAAGCAATGCGCTGGGTGTCCATCAAGTTTGCAACACCACACCTGATGGAAAGATGTAACTGTTTACCTGCACACCATTCTTTTCCTTCCCTAATTAATTTAATAATTGATTGATTTAAGGTTGGTTTTGTTTATGATTTTTTTTTTCGTTTGGGTTTTTACCCCTCCCCCTTATATTTTAATTTATTAAATCTTGTATTACATATCCTAAGATTGATTCCAGTTAAAACATAAATTATTCAATTTGAGGAGCTATTAAATTTTTATATTACCGTGGCAATTTTTAGTAATAATTATTGCTAAAATTTACCCTTTAATTGTTCTGAATATTTGGGTTGGTACTGCAGAATGAATTGAACAGATTATGTTTTCATGAGAGAAGTAAAGGAATTTGCTTCTGTGTAATTTTGGAGAAAACTAAAGATTTAATTTCCATTTTTCTATATAGTAAAACATTGAGCCACTGTATAAATATGAGGGTATACATGTCAAGTACTTAGCTAAAATTAACAGTCAGGACTGTGAAAATAATTTTCATGTAGGTGGATACTTTTTATGAATTAGAAAATGAGTTCCCTCTTGTTCTATTTTCTTGCCAAAATGGATTCTTTGATTTTTGTCATTTGCTGCTAAAATATAGTACCTGAAGGTAAACTATCCTGAAGTTCTGTGGTATGTGAGATCCAGCTGTTTGGATATCCTTTTTGACTAACCTGTGACTGGAAAACAAGTCTTCATTTTTCTCACTTTCATATTTGAAACTTGTGCTCTATACATACCCTTGGACCCATTTTAAAGTTATTTATGCTTATTTGAGGAATGAGGAATGGTAGTTTCGGTTTTTTGACATTGGATTGTTTTTTACTTTTTTGTGTGGTGATTTTGTTTTTGCAAGATTGGAATCCCAAGCATAGTAGAAAAGGACCTAGCTCACTTGACATGGTTACCCTGAATACCCATCATAAATATTGGACACACTTGTTTTTTGCGTATTAAAAATAAAATGCCTTTCCAAAGACATTTATGGTATTTATATAATATCATATATACTGAAAACTTTAGCTAATGTATACATTTTTCTGTAGTGGTTATTCATTAAACAAAATAAATCCTTACCTGTGGGAACATCCATAATAATAATACTCCATGCAATTGTTGCAAGTGTGAGCGTATCAACCATTCTATCAGAATCACCTAGAGATAGGAAGTTAGATGGGGGAAGGTCACTTTAGTTGTGGGCAATCTTACAAGTAATTGACGCTGTATCATACTGCTAAAGTCTAAAATAATTCTCTTACAAAGTGTTTTGATTTTGAAGTAATTTTTCTTCTTAGGTTTTCTTTCCCTGTGTTCCTCTTAGGAGATTTTCTATAATTTTGTTAACACAATAATTCTTTCTCACTTTGTACTCCAGAGCCTTCAGGTAGTTGAAAATATTAGACCAAGATCTTCTTACTCTGTTTGGAAAATGACAACACATTCCATACATGGCTCATCCGTAGCTGTGTTTATTTTGATTAGTTATATTTGTATTTGAAATGCAATGTCAGCAAACCGAAATGCCCTCTCCCTCTCCCTCCCTTCCTCTTTTCTTTTTCTATAAACATCGCTTATGCTTACTATCACCACATATACTCATTGGGTCTAAGGGAGATGACCGAAGTCCTTGACTTACATTATTTTATGATACTACTGTTTTCTCTATTTTTTTATTTAAAAAAAATCATTTAAAGATTATTATTAGCATTCATTTGATGCAAGGACACAGCCCAAGGACACACAACCATGTAACTATGTGTGAGCATTTAAAGTGGTTGCTTACTGAAAACAAACCCACCTCCATGCTTATTTCAAAATTGGCTTGAAACTTAAAGACCAACTGACTTGTAAACAACGATGAGTGATTTTGCACAGTTGACATACCCATGTGCACTGTAGGAGGCTAGGCCATGGCAGAGGGTGAGTCTAGATGGACTGGACACGATGGTTTCTTTGTTAAATATTCTACACTCAAACATAATCAGAAATTATCCAAGTCATGATCTGATCAAAACCGTTGCTTAAACAAATTAAATTTTGGAGAGCAGCATTTTTATTTTTAAATTTTAAATAAAATTCCACTTTCTTTTAAGAAATTCAGGGAAGATTTGATTATATTGAAGATACAGTATTTTTGTAGTATTTATAAACTGTCCTAATTGATAAACTATAGAAAACATTTTGTCATACAAAGGTGAATAAATCTATTATAGAGAACATTTAAACCCTGTGAACATTGCCCCACTAGGTTTGATTATGAAGTGGCATCGAATCTAAGTTTGCACTGAGCATCTTTTCATTCACGTCTCTCCTGCCTTTGTTACAAGGGCAACAGGACAGAATTCTTCTGTCCAACCTCAGAATATAGTAGAAATAATGAAGCTGTTGAATGAGTCTTACAAATCATACTACTGTTAAGTGGACCAAGTTTGGTGAAGTGGAAGGTGACAGGTTGATTAAGAAGGAGCTACTCAAGGACATTTGGAGGGATAACTTTTCCACTTGAGAACTACTTTATGTTTTACTGTAATTTTTTTTAATTTTTTTGTTCTTTTTTTGTTACTTTGCAAAAGAAAATAGTATTTACAGGTGGCTTCTTTTAAAATATAAAGCAGGAATGTATATGAAATGTCAGATTTTATTGTATTTGCAGAGTATTAGCTTTGAAATTCAATAAAGAAAGCTGTTTGTAGTTTTAAAATGCCTTATTGGTATCAGTTAGAAATTTCTTCTATTTTTTATGTACTTAGAGTTCTTTGAGGTATAGAGTTTTAAATGGCAGGATTTTACAGTGTTTACATGCAAGTGCATTTTATAAGTGTTCTATATGTGTAAATTAGTATTTTCAACTGGAAAGTGTTGGCTGGTGCAAAAGGCCTGGCCTTTTTCTGGTTCCCATGATGTTGCCTACACTGCTAGACTACAGTATTGCTTTGTATCATGAGGCCAAGAAATTCCATGTTGTTTGTAAATAGAATAATTGAAAAAGCAATAAACATTTATTGAACAAAAGAAACCTTGTTTGGCCCAGAGTTTATGTTGAACCAAATTGTTCATAGTAATTTAAATTTCTTTAGATTCATTTCTGTTAATCATCAGTTATTAATAATCACATCCATCATTAATAGTTGCTTTATTGCTTGCATCTGAGAGAATACTAATGCTTAATAGCAGTCAGATACTCATAACTGCACTGACTGTTCAAAGTTCTTTATACCAAACCTATTCATCATTGTTTTCCAGTTTCCTTCATTGACTGCTACTAACTATTAGTTGTTAGCTGTATTTTATTTCTATTTTTTCTGTTAACAAGTTGGGTTTTTTCCAAATTATTTTTGTGGGAGTGGGCTCTTCTTCATTTGTTCAAATCATGATATGAAATTGTCATGATTTTTATTGTATTCTGTAGATGGTGTCAATCAGTTTGTCAGAATTCAACATGCTTTTTTTTATTAGTTGTGATTAGTTTTTCATGTTGTCATTAAGCCGTCACTAGCTGAAACTAATCTCTTCTCTATCTTTTCTTTTCTTTTTTTTTGTTTTTTGTTTTTGTTTTTTTTGTTTCTAACCACCCAGCCGCCACCGGCAACTAACCTATGACCTTCTGACCTCTGAACTCTTCACCCAATGATGACCTGACCATGCCTGCCTGCTGATCAGTTAACTGGTAATCGCCTTTGCTTGCCTGTCGTCAGTGCAGCGAGCTGAGGCACTTGTCCGTTCGTCTTACCATCTAACCAAACAAAAGACAAAGAAATTGTCCTCCAACTCAGCTTCCCCTCCCCCCCTCCTGTTTGGGTGAAAGTGGTTCTAGAACCTGCACTGAATAGTAGTAAAGCAATAAGGCCCGATTCATCCCACAGCACTGATCATCTTTCAATGTCCCACCCCAAGCGAACGGTAAGAAGGCCTCTCTTAAGAAGGGGAGACAGATGGCCCTAACTACTCAGTGACAGAGGCAGTTACTGTGAGAGACTTGTAGGAATCTTTTTCTTCTCCTAGCGAAGTCACAGCTCTCTCTGAATGTACTGTGTGACAATGCATCATGCATGAACCTTCGGTCAGGGATGTCATTGGTGAAGTGACTTCACAAGTATTCAAAATTTGACATGCTCTTTGTTTAGTCACTACAGTGCCCTCAAAGGGCGGAAATCGCAGCCTTTTATATTGCCTGCCAAAATTTGAAGTATTAGAACAAAGTGTGCCATGAGAGAAAAACTTAACAAGGAGTTTTGAAAAGTAATGCAAAGAACAAAACTGCAACACTATTTTTAAAAAGTTGAGTATCTGAGTTAAAATTTCCAAATCTTTATTTTACACCACCTTAAAAATTATACGAGAACAAGGTACATGCATTATGTGTCACATTACTGGGCAAACTGTTCAAATATTTTTTTTAAACCTCCCTGTATAGAAAATATCATTAAGGATGTAAAAGCCATGCTTGCCTATTTGCTGTATACATGTAATGAAATTGTAGATAAAGTGTAGTGCATTGAAACAAATGAACAAAAAGTAGATACTTTTACTATACAAGGGTGCTGGTGCAGAAAAAAATATATATATTTTTGGAAATGTAGCATTTTATACTTTCAAGTGTTATAAAAAAAAAGAAAAAGAACAAAGAAACCCTTTATTTCATTAAATGATTTTTTCTGGTGGTTGTCAAGAAACAAAAGACCAAAAGAGCCTTTTTGTCTTTGTTTTTTATTTTTTAAGTATTGGAATAAGTCTAAAGAAAAAGAAAGTGCCTTATTTTCCTTCATGGTCATTTAGTCAAGTGTCCTGCAAGATCAGCTCCTCCCTCAGAGTAAAAGTGCATGTCCTCCATCGCCCAGTATGTGAAAGGAGATATGAGGGGAAACAGATGAGTTGATGGTCTAAATTATATGATTTGTGTCTCGTTATCTTGATGCCAATTTGCCAAATCTGATACTGTGAAAAAAAAATGTGATAGCTTTTCTAATGTTTGACTAGTAAATTTTAAAACGTCATTCTTTTACAAATCATAATTGAGTACTTTTGGTTATTACCGTCTTCAGTGTTAGTTAGCCCAGAGGATTCTGAGGTTAGAAAAAATTATGTGAGATCTGAACATCAGTTTACAGACAAAATTAAATTAGAGCTTTATTTTATTTAGAGAAGAGGGATACATTGAATTTTTTTCTTAGTAATTGGAGATAATTGTAATGCATAACAAACTTTTTCACAAAAACAAATCTTTGAAATTTTTTATTGTAGAAAAAGTGTTAAATAACCCCAATTTGATCAGACTTTATGTCATACCAGATACCTTGTGTAGTCCATCTCTGCTGGCTTCAGTAACTGCTCTTTAGTAACACACCTTTTTGCCCCATTTTTGAACTTTAAAGGAATGTGGAAAGCTAGTGTCACAGTGCATATAAACGCTCAGCTACATTCCTTTTCATCTTAAGTTTCTTATAAAGTTCAAACAGTTTTGTAGTTGAAACAGTTTGTATGCAAAGCCTGCATCTAAATACTTGAGTTAATCAATCATTAACTGCTCAGTACCAGATGTGGCAAATCTCAAGTGATAGTGGACTCCTGGCTCATCAACTCATGCCCTCTTCCATACCGTCATGGCTTCACAGTCAAGGTCAGCAGGAAGCTCATTGGGCACCTTCATGGTGACCTCGCCATTATTCTGTCTCACTTGGAACCATTTTCAGTTTATTTACTATGCAATAGACAGTCCTTGTTTTGTACTCAGCTAGCTTTGGTTTAATGTACCACTGCTTTGTCTTTCTGTTATACACGTGGTGATTTTGATTTATTTACGATATATGCTGTGCCATTTTGATTTTTATTTTGTTTGGTTGGTTGAATAAATTTGCGACACTCAGAACACTTGAGGTGACAGTAAACAAACAGTACCAGTATTTGATCCAGTCTCATCTCAGCTGTGTTATACCTGGACATTTTAGATGTTTATCAAAGGTCTTTTATGGGGAAGAAAGTAAATGTAAAACAATAGACGTGTGACGTTTATGAGTAATGCTGGCTCTGAACAAACGTTGAAAACTTAGTTGACAAGTGTTTTGAGTCAACTGAAAAAGCATGACTTTTGGAATCTCTGAATGCCTTGGTTCTCAGTATTATCACTCTATTGAATTTTTTTCTTATTAAAGTATGTAGTTTTTAAGACTTTTTTCCTGACAGTATTATGTAATTTTTTAGCGTGGGTAGATGGGAGTGTCGCTAGTATGTTACCATACAGCTGACATGTATTTTTTTGTCTATTCTTTATTATCTTAGTAGTTTCATGCTATGTATGTACCATAACCAACCTATTGCCTATGAGAAACATGTAAGATAATGTATTTACAGCCATTGTTACAAGTTTATAATGTATTTTTCTATCTTGTTTTATATGTATGTTATATAACATTCAAAAGAATTTTTTTCTTGATCGAGAAAAGGATACAAAATGCAAAATCCACAATTTTGATAACTGAAAATTGCCAATTGTTTTGCAGTACTTTATTATATTGGGTGTCTTGTCTTTCTTGGGCTTTTAGTTAGCTGATGAATGAAAACATTAGACACTTCTGGGTTTTAGTTGGGATTTTACATAGCTTGCATTTTAATTCTTTGGTTCTTTGCTGTTTCTATTAACCCATAGCATTATTTTAATAAATGTTATAATACCAACCTACTAACTCTGGACTATGTCTGTTTATTAACCTTTTTGTGTTTAATGAAAATAAACAGATGAATAAGATCTGGAGTTCTGGACTAACACTGAAGACCGTGACCACAGATAGCACAGGGTGACTTGTTTTCTGTGTTGTCTGTCAGCTGACAGCTGTGCACACTACTGCTGAAAGCTTGGGGCTCTGGCCGTTTGGAGGGTAGGTGCCGTGGAGATGGGAACAAAGTGGCGTCCCTTTGAGCCAGTCTCGTAGTCATGCCACTGGCCTTTCAGCATCTGCAATACTAATTCCACACTTGAGTTTTCCTGCTCCAAATACTCGCTGTCTGCTGACAGCATAGAGTCAAGAGATTTATTGTAATGATGCACCTTGAGAAACCAGTTTGATTCGTTGTTGAGCCATTTACCTTAACTTCTTCTGCAAACAGGCCATTTTCAGTCACATCACTAAGAGTCAACTAATTTTTTTCCCTGTGTTGTTTAGCCATCTGCTCCTATTAAAGCTAGGCTGCTTCTCTAGGAGTACAACCTAGTCTTGTCTCCCCCCCCCCCCAATTCCCCACCTCCACTTCACCGTATTAGAGATCTCAGGTGGCTTTCCTCTTACACACATTCAGAACAGCCTAGGCAATTACACAAGAAGCACACAAGGATGAACACTGTAATCTGACATGCATGTGGTTAATTTCTAGCATAGAATTACATTTAGGGTTATTTCACTATCCCATGATTCACTTAGGTATGCCCTGTGTAGAGGGCCCTCTACGTATAACTTCTTTAACACTCAAGTCCATATATGTCACAGATTCATAATTTCCTTGTCTGTGGAAAAAAAAATTGTTTTACATGTTTTAAAAAAAAGAAACATGGTGAATTTTACTTTTGTAAGTAATGGTTTTTATTTTGAAACTATATTTTAGAATCCATAAAATGAAGGGTTAAATTATAAGTTATGACTTTGTGAAAGCATACTGCTAAAATATTTTGTGTATATATGAAACTCAGAATAGTGAGACTGGTTTAATAACCACTGATCATTTTTGACCCTGTACACACATGAAATAATCTCTGAGAGGAGGAGGCCTTGTAGTATCATTGGTTATACAGGTTGCCATTGCCATAACAAATATGTGTAGTACTCTGAAAATTTGAAGATGCTGTCAGCTGCTGCACACATTTTTATGGTATCTTGAACTTCTGTGCAGTTAATATCCTCTGAAGCATGCAGTGAGAGTACTTCATGTATGGCTGTGCCTTATTACCCCCATCCTTACTGAAAACGTTGTTCAAAGACAGTTTGACGTGATGCAGCTAGCTTTGCAGATCACATGTTCATAGCATTGCAATAGTACAACAGCCAAATTCCTGGGATGGGATGAAAAGTTCTAGAGGCACTTCATTAGTTGATGCTATTTGATGTGTTTTCATTCAAAAAAGGCTGTTGATACTAATGTACTTAGTAAAGCATTTTTCTTTTTCTTTAGGTAAAATATCTAGGAAAACATGATAGGAAAAGTATATTCACATCAGTGTAGTGCAGCATCTTCATATGTCAGTGCCCATGTGAGGGAGTTGTTGAAGTACCTTGTCCATAAAAAAATGTCTATGCACACGAGGTATTTGGTGTAAAGGGTCTGATTATGTGTGTGTGCAACAAAACCATGATAGGTATAAATAAAATTGCTGGTTGTGGTTGCGTTGCCTAATCAACATTTCATCAGTGAAGTCTGTGCTTTGTTGTTATTTTATGTGACTGATGTGTGCGTTGGGAGGGGTTGTTGGCTTGTGTTGTTGGAATGGGATGCCTGTGTATTCCTTGATGACAGCTAACTAGTATAGCATTCTCAGCCTGTGATTTTTTTCATGATGGAATGAAACATGTTACCAAATTATCCATTAATTGAGCAAAATTTATTCTCTGAAAACTTCCTGGTCTCTCACGTTAAGTGTATAGAATAATATATATTGTCACAAAGTATTTAATACTTTTAAAGTGGGAATAATAGCTTAACCCATTTTATGGACGATATCATTTTAGAAATATCCATGGTATATTTAGTACCTGGTTTCTTCTATATAAAATTACCTAAATTGAGTTGTCTTTATTTTGAAGAGACTTTAAAAGTATCTACAGCTGGTGCTCAATGCTGAATCAAACTGGTTAACCTGAAACACAATACACTCCTTTCTTTGTTTCTGCTGCACTAATTGCCAGGGATTGGGAGAGGAGGAGCAGCAACTAATCCATGGTAGGTAGATGTAGACTGTGGGCGCTGCAAATAGTGACTGGACAAAGTACAGGTCACATTACTTGAAGAGACACTGGTGAGTACTGGGATAGTCTCAGCCCCCAGGATAAATGTTAACTTTATATCTCTTTAAAAGGTTCTATTATTACAAAGTTTTGAGCCAAATATATCTATTGTGGGTTATAATACATTGGTATGTATAAAAATCTTGAACTTGTGGAAATTGTGTGTGTATACATATATATATGTGTGTATATATATATATATATATATATATATATATATATATGAATAGATACACGTGTGTGTATATATCTATATAGATGTGGGTGTGTAGATATGAATTATGTTCCCAAATCACACATGAATGGGAAACTGCAAATGACTGTACATGAGGTACAATAAAAAACTGGACAGTGTGCATGTGCTACATCTTCTCAAGCCAAAAATAAACTGAAAGTGTGCCTGGCCCTTTCACAGAAATACCGAAGTAAAGAGTACACTTTAAGTTTTTATTGATCCTTTAAACACTGCTTAGAAAATTCAAGAATCTCACATTCTAGAATTCTCGTTTTTAACAGATCACTGTTTAAAAGAAGGAAATCGATAAACTGCGATGTGCTCCTTGACTGGTCTGTGCATCCAAAACACCATGCTAGTCTTTAAGAAACATTGGTACAGTTTTTAGGTAGTTTTCTAAATATAAGAATTTCTTGCAAGAGGGATGTAGCTCAGTTGCTAGCTTTTCATGTCACCATAAACAAAAGGCGTTGCTTACCAAATCTTGGTGTCATCTATTACATGAAAAGGACTAATATAGGTGTGTGTCTTCAACAAAGTGGAAAAATTGCTAAGATTTCTCCTAGTAGCTTGACACCATTAAAAGTTTCCTTTTGACATGTAACATTTACAACTCTTTGTACTGTAAGGTACTTTTTCTTGTTACACTTGTAAGTTCCTCTGCCTTCTGTGTGCTTAATCACTGGGAGGGCATCCTTTTCATACACCTCCAAAGGCAGCCATGGTACCAAGTGTGTAGATGGGCAGCCCCGATCTTTTGATGACTTAGCAGGCATTAAAAGTCTAAAGATGACATTTTTGCCACATCTTCCCTTCAAAGAAAGACCATGTTCTCACAGTAGTTAAGCTAAAATAGATTCATTGTTTTCCTGGTCTCCAAAGACATCTTTGGTAAGCCCACCACCACTCCTTACGGTACCTAGCTAGAGTTACACACGGGCAGTTTTTGCATTGTCTGCCCAGGTCTAGAAATATGATTTTGTTTCTTTAGACACTACCCTGCCTTCTCAAAAAAGGTTGTCATGCTATACAGATCTTTCTGGGGTAAAAAAATAAATAAGGTGATAGTGATCTATGAGTTGGTTGAAAATCTTACCACTGGGAGGTGACTCAGGTAAAATGTTTATCCTGTAACCCTGACAACTTGAATTTGATCCCTGCAATCCAGAGTCTTCTAACCTCGATGTGTACCATGGCATGCAAAGTTCACACATACCACAAACACAATAAAGAATTTTTAAAAACCACTGTCCTTTATACAATTTGTATTTCTTACAGTGAAGAGCATACTCAGAATTGGGTGGCATTTGGGGATTTCTGTAATTACTACTTTTTAAAGTAACAGTCTGGTTAGAAAAACTGCATGGATTCATAGACTATGATTCATCTACGTGTATTAAAAAGTTAGGGGGTGAACTGAATGGGAACAAAAATGAGGAAAACGTTCACAAGTCATGTTTTCTTGCAGGACTGAGTTAATCCTAAAATCCTCAGGATCATTTTGAACTCATATTTATGTTGGTAATGAGTGCAACACCTTAGCTATACTTGAAACATATTTGAAAAGTTGCTTTTGTGCTGTAGAATTCTAAGTAATGCAGCCTATAAAATGGAAAACAGATTAGTGGAAAGAGTATAAAGTTGGTTTGAACACATTGCAAGCAGATGTCCAAAAATAACTTTCAGGATTTCAGGTGGAAAAGGTAAAACTTGAAATTAGTGAGTGAAGTGTGACATGGAAGATCTGAAGCTAAGATTAAAATCGGCCTCTCTGGTTGACACATAACAGGTGAAGGCATTCACCACCCAGCCTTAAACCCAGATGGTAGGAGACTACTTTGACTTCCCCCAAAGCTGTCCTTTGATCTCTACACACATGCTGTGGCATGCACACACACATAAAACTTAGTATCTCAGAAAAGAAAGCTAGATCAGCAAGTCAAACAGTCTGGTCTTAGGTTTTGGTTACTATCAGGACAATCAATTAAAAAAAGTAAAAAGCCTAAGAAAATGTAATCTATCTAGAAGTGGCCTGCCATCAGTAAGATTTAGTGGTTTAGAGTGAGACATTACTCCCACATTGCTCTCAGTTTATAATTGAAGCAGCATTGCATGGGGGGAAGGGAATGAAGTCTCTGTTCTCTAAAGGGGCAAATTCTCAAGTCACTGGTGGGCATGACTCCACTAATCGGTATTCTGTTCAAGAGCCGTTTGTTAATGCTGAAGCTTCCATCAGAAAATATCAGCCCTACTTCTGCACTCACAAAGCTCTTTCCAAACTTGCTCCAAACTGAGCAGTCCACAATTTCCACACAACTCGGGTTACAGCTGAAACGTGACACCTCAGTCAGATGGAGCCCCAGCCTAAAACTGGCTTAGGTGTCCCAAAAGTCACTTATAGAAACCATTACTAAGGCATACTAATGCTTCATTGACTAAAAATTGTGAAAATCACAACTGATTTGGAATGATAATCCAGTGCTCAGAAGTATCATGTGTGTTTTTAGTTGTCCTGTGACTGTTTTTGCAACAACTAAAACCAGTTATTAGAAGCCATTAAGAAGTATAGACAGGCCAGGCAGTGGTGACATAACGCCTTTAATCCCAGCACTTTCTGTGAGTTCGAGGCTAGCCTGCTCTACAGAGCGAGATCCAGTACAGGCTCCAAAGCTACACAGAGAAACCCTGTCTCAAAAAACCAAAAGTATAGAGAGGACTCCAAAGTACTCAAATGACTAAACATGAACAGCATGGGCTGGAAGTGTACTCTCAGCATGAGGTGACCAGACAGCCAGTGCTGCAAGGACCATGGTGGGGGCCTTGCTAAGCTGCTCTCAGGACAGTTCTCTGTCTTGCAGGAAACAGGAAAAGTTGGGCCTTAGAGAAGGGCTGCCTCACATACTTAATACCGTGATTTGTGTAGCGTTATCATCTTCCCTGTGTGAGGCTTGCTTTTCGCCTTTGGACCTAAGAAAAGAAGTGAGTGCCACCTTTAGGGCTCCATTTTTGAGTCCATTCATCTGGGTGTCCATGTTTCTGTCCTACTTAGCACTTTTTCGTAATGTGGGTATTGTTTTAAGGGTTAGCTCAACACTCACCCCTGTGCTTTCAAAGAACAAGGGACATGTATGATGGCTGTCAGAGTTCAGGTTAACAAGAGCTGACAGCAGCCAACAGAACTCAGGACTTAAAGAAGGGAAGGTGGATTGTGGCTGCTGTTTTAGGATCCAGTCCAGTGTGGTTGGGAAGCTGGCAGCAGGACCATGAAGCAGCTGGTCACAGTGTCACAATTTAGCCTCAGTGTGGAACAGGGCGGAGTGAATGCTGCTGCTCGGCCATTTCCTTTCTATTCAGTCCTGGACACCTGCTCTTGAAATGGTGCTGCCAGCACTCATAGTGGGCCCTCTCAATTAACCTAATCTAGAAAGTCCTTCACACATGTCCAGAGGTTTGCCTCCGGGGATCTAGATATCAAGTTAGTACCCATGCTTTACCGTTCTGTGTTCACAGCAGTTCTGTGTAGAGATGAGCACTGATGTCGCAGTGTTTTAGCCATGGACCTATAGAAAGAAGAGCTTGTCCTTGTTCAGTAGTAGCTGTTTTCCTTTCTAACTGCAGGACTGAAGTCACTAGTCTGCCAAGTAAAAGATAGAAAATAGTTTTTAAATTCATGTATTTTCAGTGTTGGATGTAGAACCTTGGGCCTTGAGTATACTGATAGAGCTCACTGAGCTACATCCCCAGCCCAAAACAAACTTTTTGAAGGGATAAGAAAGTGCTTGTCAGTCACTCGGAATTTGCATTTAGAAACCTACATATTTACATTGTTCCATGAGTTACTTGAATACTTGAATCCTAATCTGTCTGTTCTTAGAAGAAGAATCAGTCTGTATTAACTGGTGATTCTGAACATGTAACTGCAACTTCAAGTCTCACAGAGGCTGGGGAGAGGCTCAGTGAGCACAGTGATTGCCGCACATGTGGGACCAGAATTCAAATCACTAGCACCCAAGTATGTAAATGCTAGGTGAATGTGATGGCTCACCTGCAACCCCAGCATCTGGGAGGTGGAGATGGGTCCCCAGAACAAGCTGTCTAGCTAGAATACCCAAATCAGTGAGCTCTGGTTTCAAGTGAGAGACCCTGCCTCAGTATGTAAGGTAGAGATCAAGAAAGGCAGTTCATATCAACCTCTCGAGACCACATACATGTACACAAATATGCATATATGTGTGTGCACACATTCGGGCAAGCATACACATAGGAATGGACATAGGGAACAAAAATCCCTTAAGATTTCTCATCTGTAAAATGGGTGCAATTCCTGCCTAATAGGGCTCCTAAGAAATTACATGAGATCATTGATATGACCCTCTTAACGTTGCCTAGAACCTAGGTCTGAATGTGAACATCTGCCCTTACCATTTCATTCTGCTGTTTCCTGACGCTGTCTTGAAGGCATGCATTAAAAGTGGAGTCACTGTAGGGGGAAGGAGATTGTGTCCTACATTCACTCCACTTGTGAATAAACACACCTTCCTAAGAAATGCATGCCTTGAAAGGGGCTCTGAGCCACATCCCATGGGGTTAAGTAACAATATGTTTGACATGTTTTGTGTGTGATTCATTAATACATTCTGCAACTATAAGCTGAAACTTTGAAGTAAAATACAGAATTCCCACATATAAAATTGTGATTGCCTTAGAAATTAGTGTGATTATTTAAAACATATTCACATGTTCTTGTTTGTGCATGAGATAACAGTTTAAAAAAACATGTAAGACGTAGATAGACATCACCCCCAGGAATACATGCAGACACATGTTGCCAGGCATTTCTTCTGTTGATTGACTGTTCTAAAAACATGCTAGTATGTATGCTAAGTCTTCGAGTAGTCAGTCACCAGTAGTCATACTCCAGGTGCCAGCCAAGTGCCATCAGCCTCCCACCAACAGCCAAGAACATTTGTAGAAGTGCATTTCAAATGTGTAGAGCCATGTCCATAGCTAAGTCCTCTGCTTGCATGCTGAGGGCCAGTGGGCTTGGCCTCCCAACCATCACCACAGTTCCTAACATGCTTCAGTGGCAACTGGAAGTTGTTTGTAAATACTAATTTCAATGAAACAAGCCTAAAAATTCAACAATAAGCAGATCAAGATAGAGGAGGAATGTCTGATCTTCACAGCATGTTCCCTGAGCCCCAGACAAGGGCTACTGACACAGCAAGACCTCACTCTCTCTGTCCATAAGAATACATTCTTGACTTCCCAAGAAACTGATGACTTCCTTTATGCAGTCTGCTTTACATACAGCCCAGAGGCAACTCTCTCCTGAGAAGTACACAGTGATTGAAGTGCTTTGTTAGTCCTCCTGGTGCTTGGAGCAAACAGGATAAAGAGTTGCATCTGCACTCTCCTCCCCTGTGGCTCTTTCTTTCATTGTACTACAATTTTTGCTTCGGAGTTTCCATGGGTACTAGACCAGGATGCATACCTTAAAAGTTAGGAGTCTTTAAAAGCACCATGCACTTGGTTCAGGGGTGATCGTGCACAGGGCAGGAAAGCACCTCTGACAGACTGTGGTGTTGCCTGGGTGAGCAGTTTTGGTTGACAAGGAGTCTAGCCCCTTTGAGCAACTCTACAGAAAAACAAAACACTCCCTGGAACATTGCATAGGCTTTTGAAGAATTCAGAAAATCATGTACTAGGGAGACTAGAAGATTCATACTGAGGCTGGGACCCAGGGGAGGCAAAGACTGAGAATGAGTAGACAGAGGGACTCTTCCCAGCTGGGCAGCTGGAGGAAGGTGGACAGGAGGTGAAGTTGCTGGTGTTGAGATATTTTACTTATCAACTTTACATTCCTTGAATTGCACATAGTATACTTGCACAGTTAGACAAGTGTTAGAAGTGTGCATTTCTTTGAGGAGATTAGGAAGCTCAGCAGAGACCAAGAGTCTTGCAGTGAATTGCAGAAGTCTTGTGGGAATATAGACAGGAGACTGCAGTGGAAATGGTCCAAATGATGAATTGTGAGGTTGGGCTCTATCATTTTAATAACCAAGGACAGATAAAAACAATGTAGGCTAAGTGACGATGGGGACATCGAAAGTCAGTTGTGTAGTCTTGCTAGGGACCTCATCTTATACTCAGGATCTTGGAGAAATTTTGTTTGCGTGACACAATTAAGAATATTGAAGAGGCCAGGTGGTGGTGGTGGTGCATGCCATTAATCCCAGCACTAGGGAAGCAGAGGCAGATAACTTAAGACCAGCCTCGAACAAAGTGAGTTCTGAAACAACCAGAGATACACAGAGAAACCCTGTCCAAAATAACAAAACCTCCAATATAGCGAGAGAGACTTGAGAGATGTCTCAGTGGTTAAGAGTGCTTTCTGCTCTTGCAGGAACTCGAGTTCCCAGTGCCTGAGTTGGATGACTCACAACTGCCTGTAACTCTAGCTCCAGGAGATCTGACACCTGAATGTCATGGATACCTGCCCATAATTATATACACACAAACAAAAATAAAATATGGGCGGGGGTAGAGAGATGGCTCAGAAGTTAAGAGTCTTTTAACATAAGCTCATCCTCACACATAAAAATAGTAAATATATCTTTTTAAAAGTATTGTTGAGGGGCATGACCTCCTTCAGCCTGGCCATGCCATAATATTCAGGAACAGATGGATCAAGCTTGATCCTAAAGCCACCCAGGAACCTCAAACAGATAAATGCTCCAAACTGAATGGAAATTCTGTGGCTAGGTCTGAGAATGAAAAGGGATTAAGAGGTTAAAGAACTTGCTTCCAGCTACCAGATGAAAGTGTTTTAACTGACGAGCCAGCAGAAGTCCATTAGTGCGTAGCTGAGTTCTAGTTAGAACCAGTTCGATAAAGTCTTACTTAAACCATACAGATACTAACAGCAAAATTGCATCCAGAGAAATATAAGAAAGAGGAAAGTAAAATGTCACATGACAAGAAAACCAAAGAATTTACAAAGCGAGTGACAGACAGCATCCCAAAATGAAATCACAAAAGGGGTAACAGAAATTGTCACCTGAAAACATTACAGAAAAGGTTTAAATACACACAATTAAAGGGACAACTTTATAATTGTAGATGAGATGCATAAATTATGTACTAAACTACAGTTGTTGCTCAATAGAAACAAAGATTTTTAGAAAAAAAAGTTTGAAGGAAAAACTGAAAATTCCTTTATATTGGAAAGGGCACAGATGAAGCAGGGAAGTAAGAATACTAATAGAGAAAATAGGAATTAGGGAGAAGAGATTGGAAGTGAAGAAAGGGTAGTACAAGTACTGGCAAAAGACAATAAAGAGAAAGGACAGATGAATTCAGGCAAAGAAGTGTTTGAACAGTTTTCAGTCCTGAAGAAGTAATGACTAGGAGAGACCTTTAAAAACAGTGCAAGAAACTTCCTGAGAAATGCAAAGTTAGTCTGATGTCCATATAGAAGAAAGGTCCCTGGGAATGCCCAGGAAAAAGAGATAGGGTTTGTTTTGTTTTGTTTTGTGGTTTTTTTTGTTTGTTTGTTTTTGTTTTGTTAATTTGACAGAAGCCAGGGTAATCTGGGAAGAGGAAACCTCAATTGAGAAAATAACTCACTTGGATTGGCCTGTAGGCAAGTCTGTGGGGCATTGGCTTGATTATGATCCACTGTGGGAGGAGCCATCCCTGAGCAGGTAATACATGAAAGGCTGAGCCAATCAGTAAACAGTGTTCCTTCATGGCCTTTGCTTCATGTACTGTCTCCAGATTCCTGCTTGAGTTTCTACACTGATGTCACTCAGTGATAGACTGTGACATGGAAATGTAAGATAAACCCTTCCTCAAGTTCCTTTTGGACAATGTTTCACCACAGCAACAGAAAGCAAGCAGGGACAATGGTCTTCTCAGTCACATGTCACCAGGACCAGAGGATGGATGGACATCTGAATTCGATAAGACAATGCCATCCATGTGGGTCAGATGTCAAGCTAGATGCAGTGTTTCGGGGAGGCTCTGGGCTGTCTCCTGTAAGAAGGCTCTTCAGGGCTGTCTCCTTTTGGAAGGCAGATATGGAAATCGGGTGGTGGCATTTCACAGCCTCTCTCTTACCCCTAAGTGCATCTGTAGGAGCAGGCTCTCCTCAATAGACTGTGGGCTTCTGTTCCTACCCCTTTGCTACTGAAATGGAGATGCTGAGAACTTAGAAACCACAGATTACAGAGCCTAGGTCCCTGGGGCCCTGAATATTCACCAGGTGGACAGCTACCTGCCTGCCTGAGACAATGACACTGCGATGTTCAAGGTGTTATGTTTTCTTTTGTGTGTGTGTAGTATATGTTCATGTTCATGTGGGTATATGCACATGTACACCTGTGTGTAGAGACCAGAAATCAATACAACATGAAGTACTTTTCTCGTTGCTTCCCACCTTGTTTTGTGAGATGAGGTCTCTTACTGAACCTGGACTAGCTCACTGATTTGAACCCTAAGGATCCTCCTGTCTCTGACTCCTGAGCATTTAGAATTACAGACTTTTGCAGCCTCACCTGGTTTTTTACTTGGTGCTAGAAATCCAAACACAGGTGGTCATACTTGCTAGGCAAGACTGAACTACCTCCCTAGACCCTAAGCTACTGTGTCTTTGGTATAATGGCTAGTAGTATCCCAGAAACTCGCAGAATGTTCTTGTTTCACTCTGTTATGACAAATACCATGACCAATCATCCATCATTGAAAGACGTTTGGACAGGAACATAAGCAGGGTCTGGAAACAGAAATCAAGGAGGAATGCTGCTTGCAGGCTCCCACACAGTCTCATGTTTAGCTGACTTTCTTATACGGCCCAGGACAACCTACCCAAGGAATGGTGTCGTCTACCGTGGGCCAGTTCCTCCACAGTCAATTGCCAGTCAAGACAACCCCAACAGACATATGTAACCATAGGCTAATTTTTTTCTGAGCAATTCCTCAATTAAGACTCTTCTCAGAGGACTCTAGGCCATGTCAAATTGACAGTCAAAGCCAATTAGGATGCATGGTTTACTGAGGAGTGGGCAGATATTTGAGAGGGCGCATTCCTTTCTTATGGCTGTTGTCACAAATGATCATGAATCTAGTGGTTTAGAGTTATTTATTTATTTATTTATTTATTTATTTATTTATTCATTTATTTATTTATTTATTTTATCTTTCACTCTAAAGATCAGAAGCCAATACATGTGTAGGGCTGGGATCCTTTAAAGGCTGTGAGGAGGACACGGGGCTTGTGTTTTCTTGTTTTGTTCTCTCTGACTCTGACACTCTGGCTTCTCCTTTATTAAGACCCTGATTATGCCATGGAGTCCATTGGATGCTGTTGAATAATTTCCCAACTCAAAGGACCTAAAGTAACCCCACCTGCAAAGTCTGTTTGGTCCTGTGAGTTAGCATTCAGGAGTCTCTGGGTTAGGGTGTGGGCGTTTCTGAGTGGTGACATTATTATTCATTCTGTCTCCCCTGGTGAGACAAAGAGAGGAAGGAAAGGGGAGAAGAGCATTTGTACATTGTGTAAAATAATGTGTGTGTATACACAAAGGCAATTTAAAAAGAGAAACTTTAAATAAAATGAGAGGAGGTGGAGGAAAAGTGGAAACTGATGTCTGAGGAAGACGGGAAGTTGGTGTATGTTCTCAGACACACAGGAAGCAATGTTAACAAGGACACACTCTACAACTGTATTTGTTTTCTTAGAGTTCAAATATCAGTCCCCTTGATACCATATCACAGAAAATGTGTCATTCTCAGGGCTGGAGAGATGGCTCAGTGGTTAAGAGCACTGACTGCTCTTCCAGAGGACCTGGGTTCAATTCCCAGCACCCACTTACTGACTCATAACTCTGTAACTCGAGTTCTAGGAGATTCATGGGTACTGTGTGCAAATGACACACAGACATGTATGTAAGCCAAACACACATAAACGATATTCTAAAAAAAAAGAAAAAGTGTCATTCTCAAAACTGTTTGTGAATTTAAAAAAAAAAGAAAGAAAGAAAGAAAAGGGGTAACCACATGGATGGCGATTTATTTCCCTGCAGGATCTCAAGAGTGCTGCCTCCATGGAACAGTGCCTGTGGCTCACTCTTGTCCTAATGAAAAGTTAGAAACTTTCTTCCTTTTTGAACTAATGCACAGGGTCTGCCTGACCTCCAAGCCTGACTTCTATTGACAGGCAAAGGAAAGAGCCTTGTCCAGATGTCCTTTAGAGATGAGGCCAAGAAAGCACAGCACCTCAGACAATTCTGAGAGAATTGTTTCCTTGGAGAAGATGTTACGGGCAGCCTCAGACATCTGTGTTTATACTCTTTTCTTGATAGTTACACTTTCTGGAACCCAGAGCAAAATCAGAATAGAATTTTTTAAAATTCATAAACAGTTCTAAGAGTGACACATTTTCTTCCTTCTCACACTGGAGGAGAGAGTGTTCTCATAGAGGCCTCTGCTGAGTAGATCTGAGCATGGGAGAGCCACTGCAGGACACCTGAGAGTCCCAGCCCCCTGGACGTCTCCAGGACGCTCCTTCCACAGCACTCAATGCTCCCATGGTGCTTCGGCCATCAACACCGCTAAAACTCGGTGGTCTTTGGGAGGTTGTCTTGTTGCTTGCTTAGGGTTCAGTCTCCAGGTATTGCTCAGAGGTCAGTAATTGTAGGTGTGTACATGTGCAAGTAAGTGTGCAAACAAGCAAATGCCCAGTCCAGGTGGGTCCAGAGACTGTAATGGTCAGCCTGGTGGAATTGACAGCTGCCAGGGTTGCTTGAAACTGCTTTCCATCTAAGCCATTCGGCTCATTTTGACGGGCTCAACAAAGGTTTTTAGGTTAGAATTCTTGAGGAGCCTCACGAGCCGCCTGGTCTGCTGAGCATGTACCAAATGGACCAGAGTGGGTACAGGTTCTGCTGCAGTGAGAAACAGGGCACTCTTAGCTCAAGCACAGAGCAGGAAATTGAACATGATACAGCCCACGTCTCTGCCCTCCCTTTCTAGTGTTGGTCAGTGACACAAGGCAGGCATCTTCATCCATACATTCATTTTTTATTCCTTATTATAAATCAAGTTTTCTTTATGGTTTGCTGAAAACTGTCTTTTGATTTCCTTGCAGTCGCCTTGGATCTTTGATGAACTCAAGTGTCAAGTCTCTTTCTAGCTTGTCTAATCTTTCAGAGAGCTAAATAGTTCCTAAGTGTGTGTGCATGCATGAGGAATGTAATACACATCCACTTTACCATTTTCATTCCATTACAAATACCATGGTCATCATGTCTAATTAATGAAAATACCCCCAACTTTCAAGTAATTTTTGCTACAAGAATATCATAACACCAAAGTAACCCCTGGGGTGATAAGACTGATAGACTTCAGACTACCAGAATAGTCTGTTATTGGGAAACTAGTAGAAAAGAGATGGATCAAAATTAAAGAATGCTTTTAGAAATATAAAGTTTCCAGTTACAGAAAGATATGGAATTGAGGTGAGCCACGGGGCTGTGAATGAATCAAGGGTTTCACAGAGAAGAAGTGATCCAGTGACTCTGGACATACACTGCAGAACATGGGCTGTTTAATAACAAGCCTGCCGTGCGCTTATTTAAGATTAGCTTTGAAGAGCATACGGAATGTACGTCCACACATTTTCTGCTTTTCTTTGTATAGTCCTAATAGAGAAGATCATGTAAGCCAGGCCTGGTAGCACAGGCCTGGAATCCCAGCAATTCAGAGGCTGAGACAGGAGGATTGCAAAAGCAAGGCCAACCTGGCCTCCAGAATGAGTTCAAGGGCAGCCTGGGAAACAGTGAGACCTATTTCAAAATTAGCAGTTAAAGGGGGAGGGGGACGGTGGTGGTGGCTAGGGATTTAGGCCAGTAGTGGGGGACTTGCCTAGCATGCCCAAGGTATTAGGTTCAATCCCCAGCATCACACACACACACAGCACACACACACACAGCACACTTACATAAGAATCCATGATGTTTCCAACAGGACTGAATCTGAACTTGTAGTTCAGATCCACTTCCAAGTGTTCTTTTAAAATTTTTTTAATTTTTAAAAATTCATATTTATTTATTTATTTTGGTTTTTTGAGACAGGGTTTCTTTATGTAGTTTTGGTGCCTGTCCTGAATCTCACTTTGTAGACCAGGCTGGCCTCGAACTCAAAGAGATCCGCCTGGCTCTGCCTCCCGAGTGCTGGGATTAAAGGTGTGTGCCACCGACACCCGGCTTAATTTTTTGTTTTTTGAATGTGTATTGGGTGCGTATCTACATGTGGGTTTATGCACATACATGTAGGTGCCCCAGGAGTCCCGAAGAGAGCACTAGGTCCCCTGGCACTGGAGCTGTAGGTGGCTGTGAGCTGCCTCGCGTGGGTGCTAGAAACTAAAGTCAGGTCACCTACAGGAGCACTGTGTGTCCTTTTGATTAGTCTTATTAAAAATTGGGAAGGAGTAAAAAAGTATTTAATTTTTAAAATGAGTAAATTAGAAAAATGTATGTGTAAAAGGCTAAGAGGAGTCTTTTACAAAAAAAAGAAATTGCTAAACCAAATATCACTTGGGGACTTGAAGCTAGGTTGGGACATATGCATCCCCCACATTTAAATGTAAGAAATTGTTGCAGAACAATTTTTTTAATTGAAAGATTCAGCATGCTGAGGAGCTAAACTTTCAGCAACAAAGAGAAGGAAAAGGAATTTTGCTTTTCCTGAAAAATATTTTATAAGTTATGCACATAGCATATGTGGAGAGAAAAAAAGAGATTATTAGTAGCCAGATTTCTCATGTTCTTGTCAAACATTCAGTGTGCACCATGTTGCAGAGGAAGATGTACTTTGGCTGTTCTAGTTGCCAAGGGTAGGGTTGGATGGTTTATATCTTGTCTGTCTGTCTGTCTGCCACTGGATGGAGGGATACATGTACATTCCATGCAACAGAAGAAACAAGAGTCACCGCTAGAAGCTAGAAGCCAAGAACTGGAAGATGAGGGAGGGGTCCCTTGAAATTCTCAGCAGGATAGATGGATTACCTGGGGGTTCATGGATTCCTACCTCCACTAACAGGCTGCCATTGTTTCCCTAACTTTAGTGTTTGTTCTGTTTTGAAAATCCTTTGTGGGAGGCCAGCTCCCACCTTTTAAAAAGGCTCCTATGGGGAGGAGAAAGGGATAAGAAACTTTTAGATAGAAAGATATCAAAGAGGAGAAAGACAGAAATATAGGATAGCTTCAGGAGGATCTGGATCAAAGCCCAACGGTCCCTTCTGCCTCTTCAAAAGTGCTTTTTATAACAATGCCAAGGGATGGAGCAAAAGACCTCCCCCTTGCTAGATCTAAGCATACCACACAGCCAAGTATAGACCCTTCCAAACAACTGGTAACCATGCCTGTGGTCAAATCATCCCCATATGCAGCCCTGCTGGGTAAAGCAAGCTCAGATTCTCGGACCCTGAGTAAGTTCTCACTAGGAAACCTCTGTAGGTCTCTACACTCCTTGTCTTATAACATGGGAATTCCATAACATAAAGGAGAAGTTAAGACTTAAAAGGCTCAGCTTCAGAATAAAGAGCAAGCCTTTAACTGGAATTTATAGGGGAGCAGATGAAGTCCTGAGTGAATGTATATTATTGACATGAGCATGGCCATGTAAGGACTCCCACACCTCAAACTAATAAGAATGGCAAGGCCTTCTCCATGTCAGGCTCAAGGGGATAGCAAGGCCTTCTAGTCTGAGTACAGATGTTGACTGTGCAGAAAGTATGAACTACAGATTTTCTCCTCCAGGATGACTGCAGCCTGAGACTGCTCCCCTACAGAGACCCTCCTACTAAGATCAGCAAACCTGCCCCTTCGTTCATCTGTATATAATAAA
This sequence comes from Peromyscus leucopus, assembly GCF_004664715.2. Lineage (NCBI taxonomy): Eukaryota > Metazoa > Chordata > Mammalia > Rodentia > Cricetidae > Peromyscus > Peromyscus leucopus. Next base: position 52,222,814 of record NC_051085.1, read on the forward strand.
CAGTCTGGCTTCCCAGCCTGTTGGTGTATCTCCATCAGAGTGCTTGGCCCATCCAGTCCCAGCTTTTCTGTAAATGACTCTGTCATTTCTTCATTCCCTATTAGGTCACCCCAGTTAGGTCAATCCCAAAGTCATGCAGACCTCAATTACACTTTATGAAGTATCACTGTACTGTCTTTGTCCGAATTTCCCTTGGGATTAGAGGAAAAACCTCATCCTGAGCCAAGGACCTCTTCAGAGAAATGATGACTATTTGAAAAGGGAGCAGTTGCTTTCTAGAGGGATGGGGTTTTAAATGATGGCATCCTACAGAAAGATCATGAGTCCTTTGACAGCGCGTGTCACCCCAACTCCCTGCCCTGGAGGATGGGTACCCTTAATACAGGAGATCAACTTGACACAGTCTTGTTGCTGATTCCTGCCTAGTGCACTGGAACTAGCTTCCTGTGATATGGAAGATGTCTGTCTCCAAGGCTCAACCTCTTCCTCTTTCCCACAGCCTGCCCCCCCAATCTTCATTCAGATAGACACACCCTTTATAAAAGGATAGAGTTGTGATATCTCTTTTTTCAGGCAAGTGTCTTTTACTGTATCCAGTAACTACCAATTGAATTGGTTTATGTTTTTTCAGTCTGCTTAAAATAACATATTTTATTAGTAGCTTTCAAGTCCTTGTGATCAAATACTTGACAAAAGGTGTGGGGAAGAAGGGTTTGTATGGGAGATACAGTTGTTACAGTGGAGAAAGTGTCTTCACAAGTGTGGTCCAGATGACAGGCAGACTGGTGTCTTCCTGTGTAACAGGTCTGTGCTTCATTCCCGGAAGAGCAGGCTCTTTACTTACAATAGGCTTTCGTGTTGGTACCATATGATATCAGAAATTTGGTTTTTGTTGTGGGTGAGAACCGACAGAGACCACAGAGATTTAGGAATCCATCACAATTTGTGGCTCTTTGTAGTTCACAAACCATCACTCTATTGTTTGTCCTATTTGACCTTTGTTCTAGTTGCTGTGATAGAAGACTCTGACCAAAAGCCATTTGAATATCCTTGTTACTTTCCTATCGCAGTGATAAAACACTCTGACCAAAGCAACTTAGAAAAGACATCGTTCAATTTGACTTATGGTTTCCGAGAAATAGAGTCCATGACAGCAGAGTGAAGGACCATCTAAGAGCTCACATCTTGATCCACAACCCCAAGGCAGAGAGAGCTAACTGGCAATCCCATTAAGTTTTTAAACTTTCAAAGCCTGCCTTGGGTGATACACCTCCTCCAACAAGGCCACACCTGCTAATATTTCCCAAACAGCTCCACTAACTGGGGACCGAGTATTCGAACATATAATTGTATGAGGGGCCGTTCTCATTGATGCAAGGAAGAAAGGGTTGGTTTGGCTCACATTTCCAGCTCGCAAAAGTCGGGGCAGAAAATGAAGCAGAAACCGTGGAGGAATGCTGCTTCCTGGCTTGTTCTTTGCTCACGCTCAGCTTACTTTCTTCTATACCCCAGGCCCACCTGTCTAGAGAAGACCCCACCCTCTGTGGACTGAGTCTTCCCGCATCAGCCATCAGTGAATACAGTCTTTCACAGACATGGCCACAGGCCGGTCTGATCTTGGCAGTTCCTCCGTGGAGGCTTGCTCAGATGACCGGGCTGTGCAAAGCTGACACTAGCTAGGACAACCTAATGAATGACACAAACATGAGAGCCTGTGGGTTTTTTTTTATTTATTTATTTATTTTTTTTTTCCTAAGCTTATAGGCAAAAACTGAAGTTCAGAGGTTGAGTAGCCTGGAATCCTCATACATGACAGTGAGTTTCAGCCCCGGACACTCGGGCACCCACCGTGGACAGGAGCCACGAGGGGAGCCGGAACGCTGGAAATTGTTTTCAGAAATGATTGCAGCCATGTGAGAGATGGATATTACAGAGATGAGAATGAGGCATGGTGGGAAATCGCTACCTGATGGAGACCAATAGTGATTTGGCTTTTATTAAATCATATTCTCACTGGCCAGCGTTCTGGAATACTATATTTGCCTCTTGTGGCCAGGCCTAGGAAGGCCCATGTGTTTGCTGTCGTTAGAAAATGGATGATGAAGCTATAGTTGAACTAAGGATGCTGAAATCTTGTAGAAATGTCCCCCTGGCTCTGGCCTTCTGAACCCTGGTGGAGTAGTTGTCAGGATCTGAAGAATCTGTGTCTCGTCTTGTGGGTACCCTGTGTGGAGTGCAGTTTCTCACTATACCGGCTTCCGGCTGCAGGGCCCAGCCTCTATGCTCCTCAGAGCTGCCTCACCAGCAAGTTGGGGTTCATCCTGGCCTACTCTTTAGCCCACAGCTCCCTCACATCTTCAGCCGCAGCCTCCTCATTTTCTGTCTGGTTCTGCAGACTTGGCACTGAGCGTGAGATTACCACAGAGGGTCCCTGTTTAAATACATCATTTGATTTCCGGGCTATAAAGGAATAAAGGGTGAGGTGCTCCTGGTGGAATCACGGGCTCAAAGTCAGTCGACTCACCGTACATTGGAGAGAATAGGATCAAGTCATATGAAACAAGTTTCCTAATCAATAAGGAGAGGGCATAGGTGTGACCAGTGGTACCGAGCCCAATAGCTGATAGGGCGTGACCAGCGAATTCAGTGACGGTATCAGCCTTAGAGCCATAGACCTTTTAAGGCTCATGAATCGAGTCTGCTGGCCAAGAGGTTGGGAACACTTCCTAGTCTCCAACAGCACAGTGTACCCCACGGAAGGATGCTGAGTATCTCCTAGTCTTCTTTTATTGGCCCAACTGATCGTTTTCTACCAACATTCTGTTGGCAGCCAAGAATTCACACTCATGAGGAACTTCACTAGCTGCCAGGGGTGAGCATCACCTGGGGCCTGTAAGATGTGCACTCAGTGATGAGACCACGGTAACACCAGCTCAGAAAGCACAGAGAAGGAGAGATCCACCATTCATGTGCTCCCCTCAGTGTGTTCCTGTTCTCCACGAGCCTCTGAAAATATGGCTTGCTCAAGAAGGCATTAGAGCTGAATTATCATTTGTGTTTGTCATAGGGGTTGAAAGTGTGTAATGAGATTCCAGAGTTAATGTTTTGTACAGCACACTTAGGAGAGCCAGGATGAAATTGGCTCCGAATTCTGATGGGGCGTTTTAATTAAAGATAGTTTCTAATCAAGGGTGGAGCAGAGGCTGCTCAGAAAATGTCAGTTCATTGTCCAATCCATTGGTGCAGAGACGGGCAGGCAGCCTCTGTGGAGCTCCTGCTGCCAAGAGGGGAAGCGGGGATAAGGAGTGAGTTCTGGGAGCGAGAGAAGGGTTGCTCAGTCCAGGGGCTGGGGAGCTGGGTGCCATCTCGGACCATGTGTGTTTGGCTGCGCTTGCAGCCTGTGTGCGTCTGCGCCCAGGTCTCTGTATACATCATGCTGATGTCAGTGGTTCTGCCCACAGGTCCTCAGGAATGCTGGTTGGTTGGGCCCAGTCTGAGCCCCACATAAATCCCCTAGCTAGTATGTGCAGCCCTGTTTCCCCACAGTCAATTGGCAGGTGTTGTCTTACGTGTGACTGGCATCGTTTTCCCCGAAGGGCATACACAGGGGCCTTGAATGAAGTTGGATGGAGAAGGAGTGTCCGTTTGCCTTTCTCACGAGCAGTCAGCCCTACAGAGAATGAGAAATTAGAGTTCTCCTGTCTGCTGTCCTTGAACCTCTGAAGTGCCAGAGGGCCTGGTATCCTCCTGAGCTCAAGAAAGCCCTTGTCACTTGCCACAGTTCTTGTCCCTCCCTGAAGTCAGGTCTCGCTCAGCTTGTACCCCAGATAGAGACACATTTTAGGCTGGAAGAGTCTGGACAGGCGGGCACACAGGCATGGTCTGCGGGGACCTTCCAGGCCTTTGAAGCCTGTGGGCTATATTCTGGCAGCTCTGTGGCTGTGTTAGAATTTCCACAGGAATCAGAAACAGGGACCCTGCTCTTTCCTCTGGGCCCCACTGGCAGTTGGTTCTTCTTGCAGGGTCTTGGCCCATGGAGAGGGTGGCCTGGGCTCCCAGCACTCCCCGCCCAGTCACCTAGAGCAAATGCATTAGTGAGGAGAGTTGGTGTTTGAAGAGTGACCTGCCTCTGGGAGGAAGAGATGCAGAGAGGCCAGGCAAGGTGGGTAGGAAGCAGCTGCCACCAGGCGCTTGCCCTCGTTCCATCAGTGCCGAGGCTGTGGGCCAGGGTGAAGCTTGGGGAACTAATTGAGTAGAACAGGGAACCAGACAGCATCTCGGAGTTTGTAGCCAAGTGCTGGGGCTGGCAGGAATCACTAACACACGAATGTGAAGAAAACGGGCAGCAAGGCTTCCCGTGATAGTTTAGAAGATGTAACATCCTGTGTATTTTTAAAGTTATTGTACATGCTTGCCTGCCTGCATGTATGTCTCTGCACCATGTGTGTACAGTGCTCACAGAGGCCAGAAGAGGGTGTTGGATTCATTGGAAGTGGAGTTACAGACTGCTCTGAGCCAGCACATGGGTTGCTGGGAATTGAACCCAGGGCCTCTGGAGGACCAGACAATGCTCTTGATGGCTGAGCTGCTTCTTTGACCCCCAACATAAGGTTCTAGATAGTCTGTGTGATTGGCCCAAGACTGTCTCTCAGACCAAAGTATGTTCTGTTTAAGTTTTAGAACACATTTTTGGTGTAGCAGAGAATAAGGAAACAACAGGGTTTGATTTGTCTGCTCTTCAGTCCTGGCCTCGAGTCTCCTGTTTGTGGGGACAGGGTTATTGATTCGACATCAGTGCAGGTTGTGATGGTATTGTGCTCCCCAAATTATTGTGCACCCTAATAAACTTACCTGGGGTCAGAGACAGAACAGCCACTAGATACTTAGGATAGGCAGTGGTAGCACACACCTTTAATCCTAGCATTCCAGAGGCAGAAATCCATCTGTTCAAGGATACAGACAGGCATGGTGACTCACACCTTTAATCCCAGAAAGTGAATCTTCAATCCCAGGGAGTGATGGCAGATAGCAGAAAGGTATATAAGGCGTGAAGACCAGGAACTAGAAGCATTTTGGCTGGTTAAGCATTTGGCTGGTTAAGCATTTGGCTGGTTAAGCTTTCAGGCTTTAGAGCAGCACAGTTCAGCTGAGATTCATTCTGGATGAGGATACAGAGGCTTCCAGTCTGAGGAAACAGGATCAGCTGAGGAACTGGCGAGGTGAGGTAGCTGTGGCTTGTTCTGCTTCTCTGATCTTCCAGCGTTCACCCCAATACCTGGCCTCAGGCTTGATTTTTATTAATAAGGACCTTTAAGGTTCCTGCTACAGCAGGTGACGGCTTTGTGGGTTGACGTCGCAAAGGCGGAGATGCTGGCTCCTGTTCCGGGTCCCTGTGGTGCAGGGCCTGCTGCAGGAAGCAGAGAAACTCCCCCTCCCTCTCCCTCCCAGTCCCTCTCCAGTCTGTCAGCGCCAAGTGGCTCTCTGGCTCCTGACGTTCTGTGATGTACACTTTCCACTCAAGTTTTTCTTTTTTCCTTAAAATGCAAATTCCCCCGGAGCGGGTTGCATTTTAGCCCTTAACCACTCTACTCTTCCTGCGATTTCAGGTTCTCTCCCTCCCTGCAGCAGGAGCTCAAGGTGGAGGCCGGAAGAGCTGAGGGAGGAGACGTGCAGAAATGGGCATCCTGTGGACCTTGTGCCTTGACTCTGGCAGGTCCAGCCTTCCACATGTGGTTGTTTTCACATTCAAATTGCAGAGTTTTCTCTTAGAAGCTTCAATCTTACATTTTAATGTGTTCATATAAACTATGTTTCCCCCCTCACTTGTATTGTTTTAATATAAAAAGCCAGATAATTTTTCTATTTTCATGCATGATAGTCATTAAGATTATTTAGCTGCATGAGTTAATAACAGTCTGTCGTCCAAAAAACTAGTTTGCATTTCATTTGGGGGAAAAATGTTAATAATTAAATATAATCAATAATGGAATTATCATTCCAGCAACTATCTCAACCTGAGAAAGATGTTGTCAATTTGCACTTAGTGCTGATGTCATTTATTCCATTAATGGCCCTTATTTTAACAAGCTTAATCATCTTTATAGGCTTCTCTTCCATTCCATCTCTTTCCCCTTTTTATTGCTTCACTCACATAAACGCTTCCACAATTTAGCGACGATGGGCCAGGAGGCTGAGTGGCTGCCTTGAACTTGATCACAGTCTTGAGTAAGCCTCCCGGGAGGGTAGTTTCGTAGTCTTTCCTTCTCGGAGCCAGCCACACACTTTGCAGAAAGCACACTTGATTAAAAGCACGTAGATCAGACTGTCTTTCTGTCCGACCTCAGAGGAACTACATCTCCTTTGCTGCCAGCTGGCTCCCTTCCCTTCGTACTTGTTTGGCTCTTTCTTAAGTCCAGGAAGGATGGGTGTTGGATGGAAGGTGCTCAGGAGACCTGCTTAGGCCAGATCCTCCCTGTGAAACACCACAGCTTATGAAGAGGGTGTGTACCACCCCAGGACCTCACACTGCTGCCTTCTGCTTCCTATAACCTCCACTTGAACTATCCTGAAGGCTCAGCTTCCTCCTATGGGCTCCTCTCTATCCTCTGAGGATGTGGCGGCCATCACCAGCACTGATGAGGTTAGAGATACCAAAAAGAAGTTGGACTCCAAAGCTTTCAATTCCCAGGATGCATTGCCATGCACCTCCTCCAGGATGCAGATGAAAGGGGAGCCCAACTCTCTGGATATTTCTCTCCAATCTTAGCCTGTTTCTGGTTGTCAAATCATGGCTACATTGAGAAAAGATGAAACTTCCCAACAGTTCGATCAGTTCCCTGGAGCATGTGACCCTTAGCTCCTTATGTCTGGTAAGAGCTGACCACCATGATGCATGTGGATCGTGGATATGGTAGAGACCCTAGGTGCAGGCAGACTTCATATCTAACTCTAGCCTCTGCCTAAAGGGTGCTGCCCTGGAGGAGAGTGGCCAGGCAGGACTGCTGGTCCCTGCTGTGCTTCACACATGATGCTCTGATGGTCTTTAATAAACCAAACACAACATAAGAACGAGAACAAAAAAACCAAGCCCCCCTCCATGACTAGCTTCAATCTGAGGCTGCTGACGTGGTTGCTGCTGTTACTTCCGACCTCTTCTGCTCAGTGCAGGTGATTACCAGCTCCCTCCTTACAACAGGATCCTTTCATAGTCCTTCCTCTGCCATGCGTGCTGTCTAGTTCACTGTTCTGTTGCTGTGAAGAGATGCCATGACCCAAGCAGCTCTTAAAAAAGAGGTTTAGTTCATTGCCATCATGGTAAAGAGCATGGTGGCATGCATCATGCTTGAGTAGTAGCTGAGAGCTACATCCCGATCTGCGGGCCAAGAAAAGAGAGGTTTGGTCTGGCATGGGCTTTTGACATCTCAAAACCCACTCTCAGTGACACACTTCCTCTGATGGGGCCACACCTCTTAATCCTTCTAATCCTTTTAAATAGTGCCACTCCCTGGTGACTAAGCATTCAAATAGATGAGCCTACAGGGGCCATTTTTATCCGAGCCACCACACATACCCAGCCAGCCCCCCAGGCCTTTCTAGGGAGCTGTGGGGCTGGAGTAATGGGAGGGCAGAGGATGGACGCCCTCTCATTAACACATAAAAAGTAAACAGAGTGCCTGAGGGTGGTACAGGATGATGACTCCTAATATCCCTCTTGACAGCAGAGGATGGAAGACCCACCCAGCCCCTTCTCTGGTGCTTGGGTATGCTCAGGTAGAATGCCTAGTGTAAGAGCCTTGCTCGTCTTGGAAAAGAAAACTTCATAGGTTTTTGGTTCCAGACAGTCTTCCTCTGAAGATGGGGGAAGGGCAAGAGGAGAGGGATGTTTCTCATGCCTTTAGATGAACTAAGTAGATGTTTTCCACGTTCACTCAGGAGCCCATGTGTCTGGAGTGTGTAATGCAATGGATGTGGATTTGACAGGTGGATCTGAATGGATGTGTTCTGTGCTTTTCTTGCTGCAAAACAGAATGTTAGTACAAGAACAGTGGTAGTCATGTCTGTGACAGCCACAAACAGAATAATGTCTGATAGTAACAGATGGTGAAGAAATGTCAGACACCGTCCAAACCTGGGTGCCCACACGTCAACTCATTGCTTCACTGACAAGTCACAAAACTGACCCACCCTGGTCACCTGGAGAGATAACTGCATCTTATCTGCCAGGCCTTAGCCTGGAGTGTTAGATCGGGGGCTTGTAGGCTTTGGAATGCAACCAGTTCCCAGGTTATGTAGTGTCACTCAGTTGGTAACTACACATGGAGCCACTGGTCTTCAGTGATTAATCAAATCCCTGTGACAATTCTACATGCCAGCAGCCCTTGCCTCTGTGTCATGGGAGGAAGCTCCCTTGTAGAGGACTGAGTGACTTGCCATTTTCCAGACAGTATGGGACTGCCGTTGAAGCAGCTTCTGGTGATGGGTACAGCAGAGCTGTTTCCTCACTGTTGGATATGATCTCATGGGATTCACCTGCTGTGGAATAAATTGTCTTGTACACTGTAAAGATTGGCTACTTGAATTGGTTTAATAAAATGCCGATTGGCCAGTAGTTGGGTAGGAAGTATAGCTGGGGCTATCAAACTACGGATAATGGGAAGGAGAAGGGCAGGAGTCGTCAGGCAGATGCAGAGGGAGCAGGAGATGAATGTGCCATGCTAATAAAGCTACTGCCATGTGGCAAAGCATAAATAGAAATATGGGTTAATTTAAATGTAAGAGTTAGCTAGTAACAAGCCTGAGCTATTGGCCAAACATTTATAATTAATATTTAGCCTCTGTGTGATTATTTGGGAATTGGTGGGCAGAAGAGAGATGTCTGTTTACATTCACCAGTAATACTTCTTGGTGGAAGGAGTGAGGAGATGCATGAGGCCTGTTCACAAGGTAGTTAGTTACCATATACTCATGAGGCCCTTCCCATCCCCAGGGTTAGGCAAGGTATAAACAACTGGCCTGGGGTGGGGCTTCTTGATGTAGCTGTCTGAATCATCTAATCCTTACCTAGGTTGTATAGCTGTCTGTAAATCTCCCATGCTCCTGTAACCCCCAATAAATGAATTTATTCATCAAACTGAACTTGGACAGAGTCCCTTCTTTGGTTTGTTACTGCCCTCTCTTTCTGGGGTCAATAACATTTCTTCATAACTCCCCAGGAAAAGTCACATGACACCAAATGCTACACATGGCACAGACAGCCCATGAGCTGCCCATCAGCAGGGGCAGCTCCATACAGAGTATCTCACAGTGAGAGGCATGGGCCTGAGGGTTCAGAGAGGCGACTGGAGGCTAGCTGCTGGCCTCAGATGTTGGAAGCTAAGCTAGGTTTCCAGTTTCCTCATGCTGAGTGTGCCCTAGAGACAAGTGACAATATGGATACACACCAGCTTTGTGACAGGAAGATTGACATTAGTTCAGAGGATGCTTGCTTTTTGTCTGTTTTAACATCAGGATTATGGGAGGACTCTTCTTCGCTGGAACCAAAGAAGTGTATTCTATTTTCTTTTTTGTATTTGTGGTGTGTGTGTGTGTGTGTGTGTGTGTGTGTGTGTGCGTGTGCGTGCGTGCGTGCGTGCGTGCGTGCGCGCACATGCACAGGTTCATGTAGATCTCAAAGGTTGACATCAGGTACTTTCCTCTATTGCTCTCCAGTTTTTGAGACAGGATCTCTCACTCACTGACCTCAGAGTTCATTGATTGACTGGGCTGGCTGGCCAATGAACCCTGGGATCCATGTGTCCTGCCCCTACCCTAGTGCTAGGTTACAAATAAGTACGTACCATCATGTCTGGCTTTATATGTGGCTTCTGAGGGCCCGTATAAGTCAGTTAACTTAGATGCTCTGGCTTGACTGTCCAGACTCCCGACTAGTCCATTTTCACAGCTCCCTGTTCCCTTAATGCATGATTTCACTCCCTTCTTCACAACAGCTTTTAGAACACAATGGCTAGCTACTGTCAATGAATGATGTGTCTGTCGGTCTTTTTCATGTGTGTGCGTGTTTACTCCAAGTGTCTTAGATTCTAAACAGGCTTCAGTGAAACTTTCATCTCTACCTTGGTTCTAAAACACCTCCAAGAAAACTTCAGTTTAGAATCTAACTAGCAGAATAGGCTTTTAAAGTCTGGACATTCTAGACGTTTTTGGAGTTCCAGGAGTGTCCTTCATCCATTATCAATCTGAACTCAGTGTCTAAGCATGTTTCTTGTTGACATGAAACATTTATTTCCAGACTCAGAATCTGGTCTCCAGACAGTGACAGCCTGTCCTTCCGTTGTGAGGGAAGAAAAGTGTAGAAGCTCTGGGGTGGCCTGGCCCAATCTCTCTGCATGGCCCACCCTGGAAGCAGAGCTGATTTACGGACATCTACATGCCACTTAGAGCTATAAATAGGCTCAGAAAGCTTCCCTTGAGTCTGCAGCACAATGACACAGAAGTGTCTTGGGTCACCAAAATATATCTGATGTAGGAGGGGTCAGACTGAGTGGCTCAAGGGCAGCAGCCACACACAGTCCTTCTCTTCTGACTCACAGGACACAGGGCCAGACAAACTACACCCTTGTCAGATCCACTAAGTTCTTTGGGCAAATTGAGGCTCCTGGCTCAGTCTACCTCAAAGGCTATATGTGCTTCCTCAGAGGTCGGAGGAGGGAAGAAAGTATGGGCCCAGGGAAAGCCTCCAAAGTGATCTTAAGTCTGTCACAGTGACTATGTCTCCTATTTTGTGTTGCTATTCATTTTCTGTAGCTATCACTAAATATATCATGTGGGACACTTTAGAGTTCATCTGGCTTCTGGCTCTGGATGCTGAAGTCAAAGACTGGGTGTCCATCCCTGGCAAGGGTCTCATGCTGTATCACAAAAGAGTGAAAAACTGAAGGGCAATGAAATGTGAGAAGCTAGACATGGGGGCTGTCTGGACCTGTGACTGCCAGCTCGCAACAGAGCAAACCCCGTCTCTGATGGCTTTATCAGCTCTAAAGGCCCCTCCCCCAGTATCAACACAGTGGCAATCGCGTTCACGTGGTTTTCGGAAGGCACGGGCCGTACAAAACTCTAGCACCACTTAGATAGATAGCACAACCGTACTGATTTCTGTCACCCTTGTTTGGGTCCGCCCCCTCCCCCTTGAAGAGTCTCTTGCGGCGTTTCTTTCAGTGGTTCTTCCTCTGCGTCATAACCCTCATCCGTAGATGTCTGGAAGTGTCTTAGTGTCGTCCTTGATCTTGAGTAATAAATCAAATGGTCATACGTTCACACCTGTCTTTCCCTACCTTATGATGGTATCAGTGTGCTGCCTTTGAGGAACATTAATTCTGTTTGATTAGTTGGCCAAATCCTGGCTTTCATTAGCAGCAGGATTCTTCCCTTGTTTCACTGGTAACTTCCGGGTGATGGGGCAGTCTCCAACGTGCTCTTTCCTTCCTTTCTGGGTCGTTTCATGCTTGTGTGGGGAGACATATTTCACTTGTCCTGAAGAGTAGTGGTGTGGCTGCCCACACAGCTCTTTCAACACAGTCGGATTGGTCTGGCTTCCAACGACTCCTGGCTCCCCAAGAGCTGTGTGGCTTTGACCTCATGTGTTCTCTGAGGTCATGAAGGAGTCCCTTTGGTCCTGTGTGCAGCTGTGTATTTAAATGCACACATGGAGCATGTGACTTCTCCTTTCAGGGTGTTTGGGGAGGGTTGGAGTGAGGGTATGTGGTTGCTCCCATTGTGAGCTTGATTGACCATGGCAGGTCAGAGCCTGTCCATGACCTGTGGGCTTCCAGGCTTTTCACATGCTACAGTGCTGGAGACCTGTGAAGGAAGAACATTACTTAGACCCACAGGGGAGATCAATGTTGCACACCTTGTCTAACCCACTCCGTGCTCTGGGGCTACTATGGCATAGAATACCAGTTTCCATTAGCTTACTTTGGGCAGCTCTGGCTGTGTGTTGCTATAGTAGATCCAGAAAATTATCACATTTCATTTGGGGTACCTAGAAGAAAAATCACAAGGCAGGTTCAAAGAGTGCCTACCTTGCTTCCACAGATCAACGGATTGTTAACATAGAAAATGCTCCCTTCTCACTTTGTACAATACACGCTCTTCTCTAAGCCATATCAAAGTAACTGCACAAATCATGACTCTTTATCCCCCACTACTTGGAGTGCATTAGAATGTATTTCTTAGGAGTAATCATACTCTCTTACAAAACCACCATATAATTACCAAAATCCAGGAACTAGATGACTACAGACAACCCCATCTAAGCCATGGCACATTTTCACATTCAAATTATCCTAACACTGACTTTTAGCTATTTCTCTCTTTCTAGACAAAAATCTAATCCAGTTTACATGCTCCAAGAATAATGTAGCAGGAGAATAACACACCATTCTGATTGTTGGATCTTACTGACAGGTTCTTACTTGAATGCTCGACTTCTGCTTTTTCTTCTCTGCAAGTGACATCACTGTTTCTCTTCGATTTTTGCTCCAATCACTTGGATAATTTTCTTAGAAAAGATTGACAGGTTCAAGCATGTCCAACTTGCACCAGAGGTCTCCAGCCAATGACCACCTTCTTAAAACCACCATTATTCCTCAATCCTGGGCTCTCTCTGCTCACTTTCTACTTGATTTGCAGATCTTTTCCATCTTCATAAAACTTAGCGCTTGGAGGAAGCCGACACACCTCCAGATCCAGGATAGAGGATGTTGGTCTCTAAGTGAGACTGTAAATAGACCCTGGGAACTATTGCCATTCCAGGAGTACACTGACCTAATGCAGCGCAGTAAGTGCTTTACCTGTGGTTTGGGGAGATGCTTGCTCTTGCTCACTCTTCTTGGCCATGAACAAGAAAACGTATTGCTTCAAAGGCCACTGTCGCTCTGCTGCCTTGGGAGAAAGAAGGCTGACAGCCACTGTGCCTTCTCAACTGAGCTTCTAATGTGAGATCACATTAGCTCCTTTGTCATTAAATCTAGCTCAAACTGAATTTGTTACATGCGGCTCAAGTTGTCCATCAGAGGTGTGCCATTTGTCTCTCTCCCCAGGGACCTTCAAGAAGATATGACCATGCCCTAACCCTCAGATTCTATGAATGGAATAGGACTAGTTAACTCTCTTGGGATGAAGGTATTCTGGGTTATTCAGATGGGCCCTGAATCCAGTGACAAGTGTCTTCATGACAAATGAGAGAAGATGACACAAACATTCAGGTCCCATGATAATGGAGGCAGAGGTTGGAGTCCTGTGGCCTCTGCCAAGCATCGCCTGAAGCCACGAGGTATTAGAGGATGCAAACAAGGATTTTCCCTGCAAGGTGAAAGAGGCCTTCAGAGGGTGTGTGGCCCGCTAGCAGTTCAACTTTAGATTTCCGACGTTTAGAATCCAGAGCTGTTGTTGGTATTCATTGACCATTGGAGTGCTCCAGGCTGAGACACAGCATCTTCAACACTTAAATAAATAGGGCTAAGACACATGACTCCCCCACACATACACCCACTGCACTCCAGGCACATGGCTCCTCTCTGGTACTCACATAGGCTCCCAGCAGCAATAGGAAAGGCACTCCACCTTTCCTCCGTGGAAAGTCCTGCGGTCAACATCTTGCATGTTGCCTGGACTGCCTGGGATACTTTTCTTCAAAAATCCCCCATGGACTCTCAAGGTCTAAGGCTTATTGTGTTGAGGCTCTTGGCCTCATCTTTGGCAACGCTTCTGCATGAAGAAGGGCTGAGACAAATGGGTATGAAAAGTGCAATTCCGTGGCGTCATTATTCAGAGACATTCTCAAGGACCGCTATGCTGAAAAATTTTTCAATAAATTAATTTTACAGACTTTTAGGGGATGGCTTTTAGATGAATGGAAATATGACTTGGATTTAAATCCAGCTCGTTAAGTCATCAATTATATCGTTGCTGCGGCATCCTGTGTTTAACGGTGCCGATGCACACAGATCAAAGAGGGACAGGGCGAGGAAGCTGTTTGCTCTACTGTTTGGGGTGAGCGGAGCCAAACGCTCAACAAGATTTAGTCCGAACAGTGATGGCAGAGCCGGGGCTCCACGGTGTGGAGGTGAGGGGCTACAAAAGCGGGCGCGCCCCTCAGTGCGGCATGGCAGTCACAAAGCGGGAAGGCCCTTCCCGGGCTTCCTCTTGCTGTTCTTCAGCTCTCCCATCCCTTTTCTCTGCAGGGTACATTCTTCCCACTTCCTACTTCGAATCCCTCCCTCCCCACTTGACTCCGTCTGTTCAAACTCAGGCCGGACATTCTCTCTGATCTTTGCACTCTTCTCGCGTCCTCCTGGGACCCTGGCCCTCATTGCAACCTGGAGCTCCTACTAGAACCCTTGGGTAATGAGAAATTGTCCCCTTTGTGGGTAAGAGAATGGGAAAGCAGTCCTTTCTAGCACAGGGCACAAGCCCCTATTGTTTTGGACTGAATACTCTTGTTAAAATCCCAATCCCCTAGTGTGATATCGTAAGGACACGAGGCCACCATTTGTCGATAACTGTTTCTCGTCTAGAAACTTTGCTGAGTATATTCCATGATCAACATTAATTAAAATCCTTCAGTGGGTGATTAAGCCACGAGGATGCGGCCCTTGTGCTAGGATTAGTGCCCGATAAATTACCCCAGAGAGCTCCTTCACTCTTTCATCATGTGACGATCGATCGCGCAGGGACCTGACCATGCAGATGTCCTGACCTCAGATTTGCAGCTTCCTGGTCTGGGAGACACAGAAGTCTCTTGTCTCGGCCACCCAGTCTCGTGTTGCAGCAGTTGGGATGGATGAGACCCAAGAGCAAGCGGGAAGGCCAGGATCCTGCCTCACGAGCCCCTTGGTTGAGCATCTGTGTGCAGTGCACACAATGGCTTTGCTGTCCTTCATCATCCCAATCCTTTACGTCCCTCACTTGCCTGTTTACGGCTAACCCCCTGGCTAGCCTTTCACATCACTTCTGAGGTGCCTTTGATCCTTTTTTTCCTGTCCTGTTCTTGTTGAATGCACCCTGAGAGAACAAAAGAATGCTGGCATTTGATGTGTCCCTGGGTCATCAGCCTGGGGTCTGAAGCGGGGAGACGCAGGTAGCATTCTTAGAGCACTGCCGTGGGCGGAGAACAGCATCTGCTGAGTGGATGGATGCACTGCTTCCGTCCAGCTGGTCCATCGGTGAGTCTCCATCACTTTCTCCTTCTGCTCCTGCCCGGTGCTGAGGGTTGCACCTGCAGCCACACATCCATCCACACAGATGCTGGCACTCTTGGTGCCGTGGAGACACAGCTTTTCTTCACCCCAGAATGGACTTTTCTCAAAGATCCCATGGAAGGCCTCTCTCCTTGCTTCTTGACCCTCGTTCTAGTATCAGGTGTTCATCTAGGAATTTCCTGCCTCACTAAACCCAGAGCTTGAGGCTGAGTCCTTTCAATGTTGACAGTCTTCAATATCTCTACATCTTCAAGGACACACAGCTGCTTCACAGCTCAGAGAAAGATGTAGCCTTTCTTCCCTTCCAGGCGATTCCTTCCACTCATGGTGTGAGTTATGACCCTGGCCATTCTCTCAGCAGACACTCAGCCTGTCTTCTCTCTGCTGTGCCTTTCAGACTGCTTCTGACCCTTCTCCACCTCGGCCTTACCCCCTCTCCTTGCCTAGCTTTCCCAACGGTTTCCAGGAGGGTGCACCTTCCCCAGCACGTCACCTCCAGGCCTCTTCCATGCTTCCTTGGTTGTTGATAGAGAATGGATTCCAAACACTGTCGTAGCCTGTCCTCACATTCCGGGCTCATTGGAAAATATCAGTTTCATTCCCCTAACTCTTTGCCCGTCTCTGCGATAGCCAAATGGAAATGCTCTGTTATTCAATCATACTTCCAGCGGGATCCTTCATGTGTGGGTGGCTGTCATGTGACATTCCTTGCCCTCTGTACCCTCACGATAGAATTCAGTGGTGAAAAGCGCCTCGGACTGTGAGTGCATATAGTCTATCATCTCCCCCATGTCCTCTCTCTCCTAGTGACTCAGGTTATATGATTCATCTCTCTTCCCTTCTGGAGCTAAACTTTTATGAAGACACAATCTCAGTTGGATCATTGTGTGTGTGTGTGTGTGTGTGTGTGTGTGTGTGTGTCCATCCTTCTGTGAGTGTGGTGGATGTTCATGTGCCAGAGGATGTCAGCTTTATCACCCTCTGCCGTATTCCTATGAGACAGGGTCTCACACTGAAATTTAAGGTGCTTGGTGGTGAATAAGCCCCAGAATCCTCCTGTGTCTGTCCCTCAGTGCTGGGGTTATAGGTACAAGTACATGGTCAGGCCTGACTTTGTACATGGGTGCTGGAGATTTGAACTCAGGTCCTCATGCCTGTTCAGGAAGTATTCTTGTTTGCTGAGCCATTTCTATATCCCCAGTTGCATATTTTTGTGTCCCTTTGTGCATAAAAATTTGGAAAAATAGTTAACTCTGATATTATTTATTATCCATATATTGACTTTTTAAAAAAATATTTGGGACAGAGTACAATAAAGGCCAAGTATATTATGGGATTGATAAAATAAATATAAAGGTCAAAATATAGGAGAAAAGTCGATAAGAAATGTGAACTGCAGTTCTCACTCACATAAGGATATTAAGTTGGCCAAAGGCTTTTAGGAAACTTTCTATTTCTCCAGAACTTTAAGCAATATAGCAGAAACAGCCAGACACAGCCATGGAAAGACAGAAACACCAGGCAGTGAAGAGATGATGGAGCGAGCACTCCTGTGTATCCCCAGTGATATCTGAATGTACTGAAAACTTCCTGCTGGCCACCTAGCTAACGCTTTATAGAATCATTAGATACTTCTGTAATAACAATTTTCTTCCAAAAAGATTTATTTTAAATTGTGTGTGTGCGTGTGCACATGAGCTTGTGTGTGTGTGTGTGTGTGTGTGTGAGAGAGAGAGAGAGAGAGAGAGAGAAAGAGAGAGAGAGAGAGAGAGAGAGAGAGAGAGAGAGAGAGAGAGAGAGAGAGAGAACATGTACGCAGGAGCTGTCAGAGGCCAGAGATGTAAGCTCTTCTGGGGCTTCAGGCAGTTGTGTGCTGTCTCATGTAGGTGCTGGGAACCGAACATGGTTCCTCTGCAAGAGCTGATTGCACTGTTAACAAGCGAACCATCTCTCTAGTCCCACAAGTTTATCCCTAAAAATAATTATAAGTAAATAAATGTAATTTATACATATGTATTTGGCTTATTTTGTTAACACCAAAAGCCTTCATCTTAGTATAATTCTTTATTTTTATCCCCAACACAATATTCTCTCTCTTACACACACACACACACACACACACACACACTTCAAGATAACAATATCAATGCTGTAACTAATGAAAGGGAGACAGAAGTTTAGGCTTCCTTTGAGGCATTTTGAGCCTTAGGTCACATCTATTATGGAGACATCAGCAAGACACTATGCTTTGAGATTACTGTAAAAATTTCTTCTTTATGTAGCTGTGCCAACACACAGATACTGTTTTTATTTATTTTCAATCTTATAGATCATATTTTTAGAAAATTAACTTGGCTTTGGAAGGTTTGCAAAACATCATATAGATTCGAAGTCAAGATATTCAGTAAGGTGCATTCATTCAACAAGACTTAGCTTGTGTTCTTGGCCCTGCCTGAGCATCCCTGCTGGTCCCCTTGTCTCAGCGGGTAACTCAGTTCTGCATCTTAGGTCTTCCCACTGAATTCATGCTGTAGATTACTCCATAGCAGAGTGGGGGAGAGGGAGACAGACGATGACAGAGAAAGATAGACAGACAGACCCATTCCTTCCACAGTGTCCCGATGAGAATAGGCCATGGTGTGTTTTTGCTGGTGAGCCTTTGTTACTTGGGCTGAGGTCAGACTCTGCTGCTCAGAGAAGTGATGCTCCTGCAGTTGCAGCCTCACTAGGAGGTTACACTGTACCCCCCCTCCCAACCCCCACTGTGTGAGGGATGCTCTCCTCCCTTGTCAGCAAAATGTTTTTTAGGTTTGAGAATTTTGTTCATCTTGTTGACCCGACTCTTACCCAGGTTGTACATATTTTCCTACAACTACTGTTTAAATTTCTTTCAAGGAGCTCTCTCTTCATGTCTTGTTTCATCTTCCTGTAACAAGGAACACTAATATTTATTTATTTATTTATTTATTTATTTATTTATTTATTTATGACTGTAGTGTACGTGCATGTGTGTGCGTGTGCGTGTGCGCGTGCGCGTGTGTGCGTGTGTGTGTGTGTGTGTGTGTGTGTGTGTGTGTGTGTGTGTGTGTATACCACCATGTGCTCGGGCATGACCTTGCATTCACACAGAGGCTGGAGGAAGATGTCAGGTGTCCTGCCCTACCACCCCACCGTCTTACTCTCTGAGACAGGACCTCTCACTGAAGTTGGAGTTAGACTGTCAGTCAGTAACCCCAGTGGTCCCCCATCTCCCACCCCCCCCGACCGCAATGGGGTTACAGAAGCCTATGCTCAAACCCATTTTTTTTCACATGGGTTCTCAGGATTTGAACTCAAGTCCTCATACTTGTGTGGCAATTGCCCTGGGCCGTATTCCCAGCCCTGACTCTGTGATTTTTTTTTTTTTTTTTGGTTTTTCGAGACAGGGTTTCTCTGTGTAGCTTTGCGCCATTCCTGGGACTCACTTGGTAGCCCAGGCTGGCCTCGAACTCACAGAGATCCACCTGGCTCTGCCTCCCGAGTGTTGGGATTAAAGGCGTGCGCCACCACCGCCCGGCCGACTCTGTGATTTTTAAAGATGAAAAGTATCTTGTTTTATTTTTCCCTCTATCACCCCAGAGAATAGCATAGTCAATTAAAGTAGGATAACTAACTTACATAGCTACTAATTTTATTTAAGGGATTTCTGCCAAGCGCTGATCTCCACAATTGTCAATTAGATCAAATGATTGATAGTTTTGGCATCTGACACCCCTCACCCCAGCCAAAGACTGCCAGGAGCAGACAGCTGGGATGACACCCTGGTCTAGCACTCATTGTACTGAAGGAGCACACTAACCCAGAGAGATGATCTTGGGGAGGACATGCAGAAGGTGGGCTTTGGTTGGGTGGCTGGGGTGAGGGGAGGGCTTGGGAGAGCAGAGATTGACTCCAGAGTGGATGTTCTTTAGAAGTGGAACTGACTCAATGACTAGATATTGTAATCAATCTCATTGAAAGTATGGAAGCCTGAAACAGAACCAAAGCCTCAATTGGTAAAGAGCAGATAGTCTCTCCTATCAGTTGGAATGAGAGAACAGATATTTTGTGGCCCAGATAATATCCATGATTTGTATATGTTTAAAATTCACCTTATTCATATCTCTACATATGACATCACAAAGTGGTCTCCTTTGATGGAATTTTTTTTCTATAAATAATACAAACAGTATTCAGTAAGAGAACACCAAACCTATCAGGCCAGCCCACACAGGCACACCAAGCCCAGAGTATGTTTCACCAGTGCCCAGAAATCCTTGTCTCTGTTCTTAGAATACGCCTGTAGCTGAGGCCCAGAACCCATCACAAGAGCATCAGAGGCCCAGAACACATCACAAGAGTGTTAGAGACGACTTGTACTGTTTGGCAGTTGCAATGCTGGGGGAAAATGATGGTGTTTGTTATTTTAGCATTTTTTTCACACTGTAAATTTTGGAATCTTGTCACATGGGCTCCAGTGTTCCATCGACAAGATCCTTCACGACAGCCACGCTATGAGTCAGCCTAGATGCCCATAAACAGATGGATGCATAAGAAAAACGTGGTGTGTATGTATAAAGATGTATTATTCAGTAATACAGAAGGAAAAAGAGCTGGCCATGGCGGTAGTTCGTGTCCCTAATCCCAGCACTCAGAGGGCAGAAGTGGGTGGATTTCTGTGAGTTCGAAGCCAACCAACATTGTTTACATAATGAGTTCTAGGACAGCCAGAGCTACATAGTGAGACCTCGTCTCAAAAAAATCAAAAATGAGGAAGAGGAAGTAAAGGAGGAACATGAGTGTAAATGAGGAGCTATTTAGGAAGAGGGGAGCCAATGGGAAGGAGGGGAGTGAGGGGTCATTGTGGGGGAGGGGCTAGTGGGGTGAGTGTGACCACAGTACACAGTATTCCATAATGTCAAAAGTAAAAATAAAATGAAGCAGAAGTAGAAATAAACCACAGAGAAGAGGCTACCCTTCACTCCCCATGGGAAGCTGGGACTGAGAGTCATCAGGACATCTCAGGTCTAACAAGAGATGTCGGCTTGGATGCTCCCCGGAGTCCTGGCGTATGTAAGGCTCTGGACCATCTCAGCACATAAATGATCTGCATTCCATGTTTTACAAATACAGATTAGATAACAAGAAATTCGTATTTGGGTAGCTAGCAACCTGAATGCTGAGCACAGGTATCACATCCACCTGGAAGGCTGTTGTCACAATGATCTGATGTGGTAATGCGTTTTCACACCGTGGGGTGTGCTTCCCAGCACACGGGGAAATACACAATAAACAGAGGTCAACCTTTATAATGAGTCTGAATTTTCTTCCCTAGTAAATACTTCTGATGCTTTTAGCTAATTATTCATTTGGACATTTTTGTTGTTGTTGTTGTTATTTAAAATTTTTCACTTTAGTGATCTGAGTTAGTAACAAATACTCAAAACTGTCTTTTACATTGCCATGTGTGGAATTATGAACCATGGAATTCTGGGCTATGAACGCATGTTTCTCTGTATTCTTAGCCTTGGTCGTCACCATTTAAGGAGATGGAAACACGCGTTTGTGAGCAGAGATGCCACGGGTTGCACCTCTGAGTTAACACACGAACAACAACAGCACACCCTCGTCATGAGCGCACTCGTGGCTGGTGTTCCTGAGTCAGGAGCGGCCATCCAGGCTGCTGCTCCGCTGTATTTGAAATGCGTGTTGTGAAACAAAACATTTAAAACAGAAATTGCCTTCTACAACTGCAATCAAACCCGCAGCACACATGTTTGAAACAAAGCCGAATCAATAACTCCAGCCCTGGCTTCATTAGGGGGCCAAGTAAGTAGAAACCGGGTGTAAGGAAAAGGGGGGGGGACCCCTTCTGCAACAACTCTTCAGAGATCGTAACGAACACAAACAGCCACAGAAGACTTTGTTTTACTCTCTGGATTTGTATTCAGAGATACAGGTTGGAATGTATTGGCCCCGAAGAAAATCATTACGTGTAGTAAGAGAAAACTACAGCTTATTCTACGGGAGAGGCCTTACTCCTTCTGAATGGAGACAGAGCAGGAGTGCATGGGGGAGGGGCGGGGTAGCAGGGAGGTGGGGGGAGAGAACAGGAGGAGAGGTCAGAGGGGAAACTGGTTGGTATGTAAAATAAATTTTAAAAATTAATAAAAATTAAAAAAGAAGTGCAGCGCAGGGTGGTGGTGGCGCATGCCTTTAATCCCAGCACTCGGGAGGCAGAGCCAGGCGGATCTCTGTGAGTTTGAGGCCAGCCTGGGCTACCAAGTGAGTCCCAGGAAAGGCGCAAAGCTACACAGAGAAACCCTGTCTCGAAAAACCAAAAAAAAAAAAAGAAGAAGTAGAGCTTGAAAAATAGTCCTAATGTGTAAACCCACCTATACATTTTCAAGTTTTAGGAATTTAAATAAATTTGTAGTTTTAAAAGTAATATGAAAATTTTATAAAGCATTTTAAAATATGACTATTTCCCAACTTATCAATATTTCCTATTTGGTAAAATCATAGGAAAATTAACAGTTTCTAGTTACAACAGTATCAACATGCCGTGATAAATCGTCATAAACTCATGACTTCTTTGGGGATCAAGTGGGTAGTAACTGGGTTCCATGAACATGGAGAGTGGTTATAAACATTGAGTACTTGATTGGATTCAGCCTTTTCCACCACAGAGACAAGGCATGTTCCTCCAAGCCTTCTCCCTCACACACTGTCATCTAATGGGATCCGATTCCCCGGACTTATGGAGCAGACCCAATGGGACCAACATAAAAACAAAACCAAACCGTGTTCTGACCACTGTGAACCACTGACCATGTTCTGACTACTGTGAACCGCCGACCGTGTTCTGACCACTGTGAACCGCCGACTGTGTTCTGACCACTGTGAACCACTGACCGTGTTCTGACCACTGTGAACCACTGACCGTGTTCTGACCACTGTGAACCACCGACCGTGTTCTACCGCCGACCGTGTTCTGACCACTGTGAACCACCGACCGTGTTCTGACCACTGTGAACCACTGACCGTGTTCTGACCACTGTGAACCACCGACCGTGTTCTACCGCCGACCGTGTTCTGACCACTGTGAACCGCTGACCGTGTTCTGACCACTGTGAACCGCTGACCGTGTTCTGACCACTGTGAACCGCTGACCGTGTTCTGACCACTGTGAACCGCCGACCGTGTTCTGACCACTGTGAACCGCTGACTGTGTTCTGACCACTGTGAACCGCTGACCGTGTTCTGACCACTGTGAGTCACTGACTGTGTTCTGACCACTGTGAACCACTGACTGTGTTCTGACCACTGTGAACCACCGACTGTTCTGATCACTGTGAACCACTGACCGTGTTCTGACCACTGTGAACCACCGACTGTTCTGATCACTGTGAACCACTGACCGTGTTCTGACCACTGTGAACCACTGACCGTGTTCTGACCACTGTGAACCACTGACCGTGTTCTGACCACTGTGAACCACCGACCGTGTTCTGACCACTGTGAACCACCGACCGTGTTCTGACCACTGTGAGCCACTGACCGTGTTCTGACCACAGTGAACCGCTGACCGTGTTCTGACCACTGTGAACCACCGACCGTGTCCTGACCACTGTGAACCACCGACCGTGTTCTGACCACTGTGAACCACCGACCGTGTTCTGACCACTGTGAACCACCGACCGTGTTCTACCGCCGACCGTGTTCTGACCACTGTGAACCACCGACCGTGTTCTGACCACTGTGAACCACTGACCGTGTTCTGACCACTGTGAGCCTCTGACCGTGTTCTGACCACTGTGAACCACCGACCGTGTTCTGACCACTGTGAACCACCGACCGTGTTCTGACCACTGTGAACCACTGACCGTGTTCTGTCCACTGTGAACCACCGACCGTGTTCTGACCACTGTGAACCACCGACCGTGTTCTGACCACTGTGAACCGCTGACCGTGTTCTGACCACTGTGAACCGCCGACCGTGTTCTGACCACTGTGAACCGCCGACCGTGTTCTGACCACTGTGAACCGCCGACCGTGTTCTGACCACTGTGAACCGCCGACCGTGTTCTGACCACTGTGAACCGCCGACCGTGTTCTGACCACTGTGAACCGCCGACCGTGTTCTGACCACTGTGAACCGCCGACCGTGTTCTGACCACTGTGAACCGCCGACCGTGTTCTGACCACTGTGAACCGCCGACCGTGTTCTGACCACTGTGAACCGCCGACCGTGTTCTGACCACTGTGAACCGCCGACCGTGTTCTGACCACTGTGAACCGCCGACCGTGTTCTGACCACTGTGAACCGCCGACCGTGTTCTGACCACTGTGAACCACCGACCGTGTTCTGACCACTGTGAGTCATTGATTGTGTTCTGACCACTGTCCGGTGCTGCCAGTTGTGGCCTTTGGGGCTGATTAGGAGTGGAATTCTGCTAACATTTTCTTTTTGCAATTTCTTTTTGCTTTGAGGGTGGAAATTGGAACTTGGAGGTTCTGTGCTAGGGTTGGATACAACTGAGAGTGTCTCTCAGAGTCAGGTGCTTGAAACTTGGTCCTCAGTGTAGTGTTGTTGAGATGGTGAAGCCATAAAGAATAAGGGCAAGGTAGAAAGTTCCTGTGGGCATTTCCCCTAGAAAGGACTAATGCTGGACCCTTGGGATGAGTTCTCCAGAGACCAAGCTTTTATGACATAGGCCCTGAGCTCTCTGGCTTCCCTCTCGCCATCTCTTCCATTCTCTCACCCCTGTGATGCCACCAAGAGACACTCCAAATGCTGAGCAGGTAGGGCTACCCTGTCTTGAGCTATGGGCTAAATAAACTTATCTATAAAGTACCCTGCCTCAAGTATTTTGCCATGGCAACAGAATACAGACTCTGACAAACCGTGATGGAGCTGCTAATCTGGAATCGGCAAATTGGCACTCACAAAACACCAGTCGAACACTGTGGCCTGAAAAATGATGGCAAGGGAAATCCAGTTACAGATGCCGTTATGATGGGAAGTCAGTTGAGTTGAAAATAAGATTATCCTGTGGTGTCTGGGTGGGCCCAATGTGGGTGTCACAAGCGCCCCAGGAGTGAAGACCAAGGCAGGTGAGACATGTGGTATGAAGTAGGAAGACCTGACTGGCAGTTTTTGGCTCTGAAGACTTCAAAGAGCCAACCTTGACTTCAGCCCTGTCTGTGTGCAGGAGACTTCTGAACCTCAAGCGTTTGTTAGGTACTCAATCTGTGCTGCCATGGGCCCTGTGGCTCGTTATAGTAGCATCAGGACTAACAGGCACCTTGCACTTTCCAGGTTCTGAGCGAAGCCTGGGGAACAGAGGTATGACTGAGATGTGCTTGCCTGACAGACTTGTGATCTCCCCGGAGAGGAATCAAGGATGGCTGTGAAGCAGCCAGGGAGCTCCCGAGACCCTAGGACCTCCTTGTCTCAGCTGCTGTAGCCACACTGCTGGGCAGCATGTCACCCCAGAGAGAGGCAACAGGACTGGGAATGCAGTGAGGAGATGGCGCTGGAGACGCCTCCCTCTCACGGTGCTTACTCTGGTAACTCTCGTCACGGATCAAAAATGCACCCCGGTGGATTGCAAGGATGTCATATTTCCACAGTTTAACCCCTTCCCAATCAGCTGGGTCTTAGGACTGACTTTGGATCAGTGTGCTCAGGTGTGAGGTTAGGTAACATCCAAAAGTCTTTTTCATCCAGGCTGGATCTTTGTGGTGATATATTATGTACCCCAATAAAACTTGCCTGGGGATCAGAGGACAAAGCCAGCTACTATATTCAACATAGATGCCAGGTAGTGGTAGCACATGCCTTTAATCCTAGCATTCGGGAGGCAGAGATCCATCCGGATCTCTGTGAGTTCAAGGCCACACTGGGAACAGAGCCAGGCATGGTGGCACACGCCTTTAATCCCAGCACTAGGAAGGGAGGAAGATGGCAGGGCACAGAAAGGTATATAAGGCATGAGTAAACAGGAAGTCTCTCTCTTGAGGCTGAGGATTTCATAGAGGTAAGAACATGGCTGGCCTGTTCTGTTTCTCTGATCTTTCAGCTTTCACCCCAATGTCTGGCTCTGGGGGGTTTTCTATTAATAAGACCTTTTAAGATTCGTGTTGCAGATCATCTGGGCTGTGGGCACCAAGGGGTGATAAGAGTCTTGGCTTGGTGGAGTATGGCATTTCTGATGAAATAGTTCCACTCAGTCTTGTCTTCATGATGTCACTGGAGCAGTGAGGGTGGGGGAAGTTGGGGACTTGACAAGGGCAGAAGAGGACATGCTGGCCTTTGGCAAAGTGGACAGGCCAGAAGTCAGGGCAAAGATCTGCATCACCGAGACTCAAGAAATCACTGACTGGCCATACAGAGCAGAGCTGTGGTCAGGGAGGGCCATGGTGCCTCCTTCTACCTTGCAAGCAGGCATGAGCCAGAGGAAAGAGAAAAGGATGGCATTTTACTTGATTAGATTGTGACCACTTTCCAAGCTAAACTCAAGGTCAAGCCATCCATCTGTCTCCATCTCCTCATCATGAATCTATCACACTCAGGTTAGCAGGCCCCAGGCCTGCAAATGTCGAGCTGAGCCGAGGTAAAGAAAAACCCAGGCAGCAAGAGCACCCTTTGTCCTTCTTACTCGGGAGTGTGAAGCTGCTGCAGGATGCGGAGTTCAGTGGTTGCCCCTTTCAGAGGAGCCCACCTAGGCCTTGCTCTGCAGCGGGAGTTTGTTCTATGTTCCAACTTCTGAAAAGCATGTCCTACCCTCTCATATTGCAGTTCCTTGGGCAGTTGGTGCCTGGCAGGTGTGCATTTTTCTTTTTTAGACGCCTGTCCTTTTATCTCTCAGTGATGTGATGAAATGCATCCATTCATCTATTCAGTCATCACTGATTCCTGGGCAACTTTCTGCTTGGTGTTTCCATGAGGGGGAAAGTCTGTTTTAGCCGGTGTTCTCTAGAATGGAACAGAGAGAATGAATATGTATTACAGGAGTCTGTGGCGCAATCGGCTAGTATTCGGTACTTACATGAGTATATATTGCAAAG
Source organism: Peromyscus leucopus (assembly GCF_004664715.2). Taxonomy (NCBI): domain Eukaryota; kingdom Metazoa; phylum Chordata; class Mammalia; order Rodentia; family Cricetidae; genus Peromyscus; species Peromyscus leucopus. The sequence continues at coordinate 52,249,165 of NC_051085.1, forward strand.
GGGATTTATTAGAACAGCTTGTATAACAGGGGCTGGGTAGTCCAACAGTGGCGGTCTACATGCCGCAGAGGTAGCTGCTTAGCCCGCAAAGATGCCTCAGAGACCTTGATCAGGCGCTGAAGGCTGGAGGGTTCCTGGGGAGTCAGTCATCATCAGGGCACATTGGAAAGGCGAAGGAGTCAGGTTTCCAGGTCAGAAGGATAACAGCAGTACCGACAAGGAAACAGATCTCTCACCAGCAAGAGCCACAGAGAAATGGCAGGCAGCATTGCTTTCCCTCAGACCTCCTTATGTCTGGGCCTCAGCCGGAAGGGGTGGCCCTCTCGGCGGAGGTGGGGCCTTTCCCTTCAGTTAATCCTTCCTGGAAATGCCCCCTGGACCCACCCATAGGTGTGTCTTGAAGTTGATTCCAGATCCAATCAATTGACCATTAAGATTTACCATCGCACCCAAATAACTTAGTAAGAGAAATACTATTGAGCAAGGAGTAGCAGATGCATGACTTCTGGACACCAGGACGCTCCGAGGGCAAGGCAGGCAGCAGAGAGGATGCCCAGTCATGTAAGAGGTCTGGAGGGCCTCTGCATGCTGGAGTGAAGGGAGGGGAGTTGGTGCTCTGCTGGACATGGGGGGGGGGTCAGGGTCCTTCACAGAGCTGGTAAGGTGCTGACACCCAGATGACCCCCTTCTGTAGGAAGAGGTTCTCATCCAGTCTGCACAAGGCTTGGGACCACAGGATGCTTCACTCACGGGGATTTCCATCAAGAACAGATTTAGGGGGGCTTAAGGCAATCTGATGGTAGTGTCTGTCTTTTGTGCTGTTTTGCACAGGGGGACAAACTGTGACTCAGAATCATCTTACATAAACCTGACTTAGAACTTGCCTTTGCAGAAAGCAACCACAGTAGATGGCCCACATTCGCGATGCGCACAGCAGCATTTTGACGAGATCAAAACCAGTTGAGATGTTTGGTAATGAGCAATGTAGCCTCTGCAGAGGGGCGGGAATGAGAAAAATGTCACAATCCCGTAATATAGCCACAGCAACTGAAGCATTCATTTGCCAAATAATGGGTTCTTTATATTTTGCACAAAGATTGTTCTGTCAGAGCAGCTAGTGTGTAAGATATGAAAAGGAACAATCTACCAGGTAATGTGGAGAAGAATGTAATTTTGCAACCCTTGATAGAGCAGGAGGCCAGAAATTGAGATTGAGGGGGAACGCTGCTCTCTGCTGAGAGATGAACAGCGCATGCAGAGACTGCACCTCTGGCTTCCTCTTCTTTGCCCTTTTACTTCAATGGTATTAAAAAATGTAAAACATTAGAATGTAAAGGGGTCTTACAAGGACAGAAAAGGGAAAGAAGTTTAAACCATAAGGACTCTTTGCCTTCTTTTATGTAAAAATGAGCAGCTCACACAATGTGTTCTTGGGTAAAAATTAAATGAGTCAAGAAAAGTCAATTAATTCTCTAATCCATGGAAATTCAGATTTCTATTTTAAAAGAAAACAACATGTAGCTGGTATATGCTAGTTATCTGTCCTATGGTAAGTGACCCCACCAAAAATGTATTTAAATAACAATTTAATTCGGGACCTCAGAGTATGCCTTCTGTGTTTTTTCTTTTTCTTTTTTTACTATTTTTTCCATACAATATATTTTGGTCATGTTTTTCCCTTCCCCAACTTGTCCCAGATTTTCCCACATTCCTATCCACCCCACTCAACTTTATGTTTTCTCTCTCTGTCTCTTTAAGACAAACAAAAAGACAAAAGACAAAAAAAAAAAAAAAAGACAAAATGAGACAAAAGGCCCACACATTAAAAAACAAAACAAAAACCATGGCATTCATTGGGTGTTGTTTATTTGTTGCTTTTCCTGTCCTTCAGGGTCAGTATCCAGAGTACCACACATACCAAACAAGCCATTGTGCCACCAAGATCCATCCCTAGTCAACTTTAGAGGTTCTGTGGGTGAGGATTTGTTGTGGCTTGGCTGGCCCCTGTCTTTGCATCTCTCAAATATCGTGCATGAGTTGAGACCTGTAGTTGGAAAGTTTCTCTGGTCCCACCAAGCCCCCACACTCCCAAGGCCCACTTATAAAATAGTCACTCAGAAGCTTACATTAATTATAGCTGCTCAGCCATTAGCTTAGGCTTACTACTGACCAGCTCTTACACTTTAATTAACCCATAACTCTTATCTGTGTTTAACAACCAGGCTTGGTATCTTTTCTCAGTTCTGCCTTGTCATCTTGCTTCCTCTGTGTCTGGCTGGTGACTCCTGACTCTGCTCTTCCTCTTCCCAGCATTCCTTTGGTCTGCTCGCCCTGCTTGCCCCACCTATACTTCCTGCCTGGTACTGGCCAATCAGCATTTTATTTATCAACCAATCAGAGCAACACATATTCACAGCATACAGAATGATATCCCACAGCACTTCTCCTTTTCTGTCTAATCAAAAAGGAAGATTTTTAACTTTAACATAGTAAAATTACATATAACAAAACAGTTATCAAGCAAGAATTACAGTTACAATATCTAGTCTATTTATATTTGGCAAATTTAAAGAAAATATTCTATCTATCCTATATTTGTGTCTAAGGTTTCATACTTATTTATCTTTTATCATTACCAAGGAATATTATAACTATCTAGTCTTCAACTACATCAAAGACCCCAGAAAGGCTATAATATTACCTAAGTAAACAGGAAGAGCATTGTAGGCAACTTCCAAAAATCTAGAATGACAGAGACAGCTGTCTGCCTGGACAGTCATCCAAAGTTCCTCTGTAACGTTGGGTCATCCATCTTCAGCCCACAGGCCTAGTCTCTCAGTCACTTCTCTCTGTGTCCTGTAGAATGTCTGGCAGTCTCCTCTGTGAAGCAGGAACCTGAAGGACCATTTTGCCTTGTTTTGGCAGATTCAGTGGTCATTTTTTCATGGGTCCTACATGTCCAGTTGATACAACATTTTGTCAAGCAGTGCAGGCAAGAACAGTTTCTTGCCCAAATGGCTATTTTGTGCCAAGAAGAAGATAGACTCCATATGGAGTGTCTTCGATGCCCATCATCTTCCTTGAATTAATTGGTATTGCCAGGAGCAGACATATCTCATTGTCCAGAAAAGTCTAAGTTTTTAAAACATATTCTGTAAGTCTTTGAAGTGTTTGAAGATTACCTACCTAATTGAAATATATCTATATATATATATATAGAAAACCTAACACTACTATAAGTTTGTTATCATAGATGACTAATTATTAATCTGTATTTCTTAATTATGCATTATAATTTAAATGAGCTGTACAAACATAATACCTTAAACAAGAGTAAAAATATATATAGTATAACAAAATTAACTTTAAATTTGTATCAATAAACTAAAATTCATAGCAATATAAAACATTTCAAATAAGTTGTTATTCTTTAAAAGGAGATTCAATAATCTATCCTTTTATCCTATCATATCTATATACCATATTTCCATATCATATCCCCCTTTTTTCTTTAGAAAGATATTGACTATGACCAATAACAATTTGTAATCAACCTCTTAAACAAAGACAAACATCCATAATCCATTTTTTTTTTTTTGGAACGTGGGTATAGTGTTCTAGGCTACTTCCTGCTGAGTGTGGGCGCTGGTAGTCTTATGGGGACACAAAGAAAATTTTAGGATTATGGTCAAGTCCTGACTGGAGTAGTCTGTGAGGCTGAATTCTCTGAGCCAGTTGCTTTGAAGCTGTTCTGGATGTTGGATCATCTAGAGACTTCTCAGGGGGTCTTGGCTGGTCAAACCATATTAGCCTGGAAGCAATCCATAGGTTCTCATCTTCTGTGGAAACAAAAAGTAGAACCTCTTTTCCAAAGCAACATATCCTTAGACACAAATTTTGAAGTCAAGATACCTTTAAAATATACATATTGGTTTAACTGAGTAGCCTTTACAATCAAATGTCTCTTTGCAGTTAAAAATCCCAAAGACTCTCTGTGTGATTTCCATCTTTACATGGCTTATTTTTGTATTACTTTTACTGTCTCTTTAAAGACTTAGTTTTTAAAACTATCTATTTGTTTATATAACTGCAGATATTGCATTTTCTCTCTCTTTCAAGCCTACATGCATTTTTACACATAGTGTAAACCATTCAGAGGTTTATTCCATCTGAATCCATCTTATTGTGAATCTATTGCTTTAAACTGCAGTGTGGCTAGGACAGAAGTGGCAGCCTTGGCTGCTGACTCCACCCATCTCAGCTTCCCAACATGGTGACTTTACGTTTACTACCAGCTCTGGGAGCCCTGTTCACCACTGACTCTTGGAAGCAGTGGTTCTATGCTTCCATCAAGCAGCATGTAGTCCAGAAACCTTTTTTTTTTTTTGTCTGTACTAGCAAAAGCTAAATCCATCATGCAGTGCGCTATGTGACTTGGAGACGTCACTCTGTATTGTGGCGGGAATTTGCCATGCTATAATCTGCTAGCTTATGGTGGCTGGTAGCCAGCTTCATCTCACAGGCAGCTCTCAGGAGATGAGTCTCTATGCTGATACTGGCATGAGACTGTGAGACTAGGAAGCCTAGTGTGGCTCTATTTCTGTACGTTCAGAATCTTTAAGCTATCTTAGATCTATGTGGTGTGTGCCAAATGTAGTCAGAAGTTTTCTTGTGTCCCGCCTGGTCCTGCAGCTGCTCAGACCCAAATAAACACACAGAGGCTTGTATTAATTATGAACTGTATGGCTATGGCCTATGGCTCAATTTTCTTGCCAGCCAGCTCTTATAACTAAACTCAGCCCATTTCTATTAATTTATGTTGCTATGTGTTCCATGGCTTTACCTGTGTGCCATTACATGCTACTCCCTGGATGGTGGGATGGCATCTCTTGCCTCTCCTTTCTCCTTTTACTGTCTCCCTTGGATTTTCCTGCCTAGCTCCATCCTGCTTTTCCATAGGCCAATGCAGCTTTATTTATCAACCAATCAGAGCAACACATATTCACGGCATACAGAATGACATTCCACAGCAGAGACCTGTGGTTTGATCTGAAGGTTGGCTGACTGGAGCAACTTCTCGGAGCTCTAAACTGATGCAGGTCGTGATGGCTGCTGGCCCATGGCTGCCCTCAGTTCTTCACCCTATGGGCCTCTCATAGAGCATCAGGGAGCATGGCACCTGACACCCCCAGCCTGAGTGAGGAGAGAGCATGAGAAGATTCCAGAGAATGAAAGCCATGGTCATCCTGTGAATTAGCCTGAGAACTGACATTTTTTTTGATACAACTTTTGATGTATTCTAATCATTAGATGGCAGCCAGTAGGGTCAAGGCCATACTTAAGGGGAGAGGGTGGGATCGTCAGGAATCTTACAGGCTGCCAAGCAGAGGCAATGTCTAGCACCTGCCAGGCTGTGTCTGTCCCTAGGATGGGAAGCCACTGTTCTCTGTTCAAGCTGTTTGAGAAGAGAAATTTGAAGTGATGCTGTATCATTTTAGAGAATGGCCAAAAGGAAAATTTGAGCAAAAACATGTCTTTGATGTGAGAGAAGTGTGTTATTGTTTGATCCAACAATACTTTGGATGAATTCCCAATGACAGTCATCTGGAAGAGGGCACTATGTCCCTGTCTGGCTTTGGCCCAGGGCACTGTGTCTTCCCTTGGTCCAAGAAGGGAAGCGTAGGAAATGCTGATGTTCTCTGTCTCTGTGGGAGTCACCTATTCCATATGCTCTGCTAACTGCTCTCCTTGCTGCTTTCAGAGTATCCAAGGCTTAGGTGTAGGGTAGTGCCTCAGATTCTCAGGTGTCCCCTGGGGCAACAAGAGAAGTGACTGCATTTTCCTGAAGTCAGTTCATCTCTATAGTTTCCTAAAACTCAGTTGTACCCATGGCTTGCTAGACTGCACCTGAATTTCAGGGAGGTGTAGGTGAGCTCCCCCAGTGATAAAGGGTCAGCAGGTGGCCTCTGGTCTTCAATTGTCCTTGGTTCAAACTGGCAGGTATCTACAAGTCCTCTGCCTCAGGTCCCTGGGGTATAAGGGAGAGTCTGTAGTTCTCACTGTGGGAGCTGAACTCTCATTATGGGCCTCCTCCTGAGATGAGAGGCCATATGTGATGTCTCCAGCTTGCTCTCAAGTTCGCAAAGACTCCACAGCCTGAGGCTGCCCAGGGACAACTCATCTTGACTTTCTGTGCATCCAACTGTCTGTGCAGCTGTCTGTCCTCTACAGACACCGCTCTCACAGAGAGCCTGGGGCAGGGTGTGCAGGGCTTCCTGGGTGAGGATGGTGGGGGCTCACCTGGCCTCTCTGGAAACCAACCTTGAGTCTCCGTCCTCTTCCTCTCATCCTGCCCTGTGTCTCTCCCTCATCGCTCAAGTTTCCTTTTACAAGAGTTGTTTTCTAGATGGTGCACAAAGCATTGCCGTGAGACCTCACAGACATCCCCCAACTTCCGTGCCTGGCTTAAGTATTGTTTTGTGTCCCTCAGGCCAGCACTGGGAAGTCAGAAAGGCAAAGAAACCTCTGGCTCTCTGCCTTCTTAGGTGGCAGGCCTCTCTGGAAGTGAGAGTCAGGGTGGGCCTTGGTGGTAGAGCATAGGAAGTGGTGAATGTGTGTATGAATGTGAGTGTGTGATCATGGGGTGCTTGAGTGTGTATGAGTGTGTATGGCAGGAGTACTGAGCAAGTATGACAGGGTATGTGATGGGCATGTAAGGTGGTGGTCTTGGTAGCATCTGATGGACATTTATTGCCACATAAAGATCTCATGGTTCTTCAGATTTCAGCAGGGTTGGGTGGAAATCACTCAGGCAAGGGCTGTGTTTCCAGAGTTCCAGAGGCTAAAAGTAGAGCAGAATGCTCATCAGAAGCAGTTCTCAGAGAAGTGAGAGTAGGCAGGCCACACTTGGTGCCCCCTACTGTGTGTAGCCGGCAGGCAGTGGCTCATCAGGAGGAGAAAGGGCCAGAAAGGCTGGGGCTAAGGAGTGGGGGAGCGAGTAATGTAGGATCCTAGTATCCCCAGGCCTCAGTGCAGCGGAATAGCAGCCCCGATTGCTGCCCTGTGTGCAGAGGCTCTCTGCCTTTCTCTGGCCTGAACGGTGCTGTTTAAAGTCCTGGAGTTGGCGAGGATGTTTGTACACAAGTCACGATTCTGAAAGCCAGGGGTTGAGGGACTTCACAGCTGCACATAAAGAGGAAAGACTTGAAGGTTTATAAATAAAATGCTGCAATCAGATCTCTGTCTTTCACTGCCTGTCTGTCTCTCTTTCCTTTTCAGCAGGAAGGGTGGGACTTGAGGCTTTGCAAAGGTTCTACCGCCCAGCTGCATTACAATCCTTTACAGAACTGAAGTTTCACTTAAAATCAGAACTCAGACTTTGGTTCTGGTAGGAGGGTTCATGCTTGTGATTCTCCCCGAAGGGACTCTTGGACTGTGTGACTTATGATCTTTGCTTCCTACTTTAAGTCTTCATTTAAGGTCATTCCTTGGACCTCTGTGAGCCAAGACCATTGAGTACATGTTTGATGTGTTCTCCAACACCTCTAGGCCCATGTGGCTGCACTATCTTGACTTTCCATGTGAGGAGAGTCAAGCATGGAGAGGCTTCTCCAGGCCACCCCCCCAACCCCCATGAAGAGAGTTGGATGTTTCCCATCATCTGTGTTATGCAAACCTCTGCCAGGTAGGGCTTCTGCACAATCTTCACCGGGATATCTGCTTTTGGGAGGTAGGGACCATGAACATGGTAGTCAATCAACAACGTTTGGGTTGAATACACAGTTAAATTGAACCAGGAGGTGAGATAATTGAATCTGAAAAGAAGTGGTTTTGTGTTGAGGCGGAGAGTCTGTTTTCAACGGTAGTGTTCAGTTAAACCCTGATATCGGAAGGAAGTAATACATGACCTAGTTGCTAGGAAGACAAATTCATGACCCACCAAAGGCAACAATGGGCTCCTGACTAACGGTGTTTCTTCAAACAACTGTACTTTAGTATGATGAGTTATTTAATTTCTCCTTCAACATGCAAAACAATTCAGATCTGATTGCATCTTTTAAAAATGTCAAGTGTGATCGTTAACCATTTTTGTATCATCTCTGCTGGTGGAAGGCAAAGGAGACGGATAAACACATCCCAAGTGAGTGTCTAGCTCTCCAGGGGCCCTTCAGAATGACCTCGGCCACTCTGCTGGGGAGTGCCTGAGAAATGAATGGCAGCTACAGTAAGAGGGTTGTCAAGGCCAGTCTGGGCTACATGAGACCCCTGTCTCAATTAGAAAAGAAATAGAGGGAGAAAAGAATGGTTATATGAAGTTTCTGCTTAGCCAGAAGGCCAGGTGGCTCAGGGCCAGAACTTGTGCTTACTAAATTCATCCTTAGTGTGAGTTTCTGTGTATTTGGGGTGGGGAGGATTCCCGGTTGGTCACTGACTGTCCCTGGATAGTTTCAGGTCACTTCAAATCTGTTTTCTGCATTTGAAAATGGAGATTTATGGTAAGCCTTTATAAGCGTTTTTCTTGGAAATGCACAGATGAAGGCATTGAAACAGAAACCAAAGTATACAAAAATTCTTCTCCTCACACAATCCTCCCCACATGACATTTTGTCGAAAGGGCCAAAGCACAACATCCATTCTGTGTCTACAGGTGCCACATAAAGCAGTCACTGGCCACCACAGCATGTGGGCTGACGGTTTTATTTGTGATGTAAGCGTATCTGCCAGTGATTCTCCACAGCTGCTTCTGTATTGCAATAGCAGAACTGAGTTGTGTCCGCCACCTCTGCCCCAGCCTGCACAGCCTAAACTATGTATCCTGTCGCCCTTTACAGGAAACTCTTACTGACCACTAAAGGAAAATATAAACACCGTCAGTGTTCTAGAAATTTATGTCTAAATATAATCCGCTTGAGCTGGCCGGATAACACACAAGCAACAGGCAGAGACGTGCAGAGGCAAGTCAACAGTTTCCCAGGAAGCCATCTCCCTCTCCACAGTGGGTGGGGGGTGGTGAGGAGAGGTCCAAGAGAAATCCACGTCTTTCACCAGACCCAAGGCTATGGGAAAATTCACCTCCATGGCATTCCTCATCACTTTCTCTGCCTCATGGCCTGCCTGGGCAAGTAAACAAACAAACAAACAAACAAGCACATCACAGAAGGAATTTCTCTGTAAAGTGCCATGTTGTGGGAGGTGACGGTTCAGAGCTGTGTTTAGCCGTGACTTATCCTAACAGCGGTTTGTCCAGGGAGCCATTTAAAGTGAGAGCTCTTTTCACCTTCCTAACCTGAGATCACTTTGAGTCTTGAGTACTTCATTTAAACAACATTTATCAGGTGAGAATGATAGTCAGGTGAGAATGATAATCCACTCCTTCTCAAACTTGAGGCATGGGAATTGACACATAGGGACGGAAAGGGAGGTCAATGAAAAGTTGAAGCTGTCCAGTGTGAACTCTAATAACGATCCCCTTTTCCTCTTTGCCTAAATTTGGCCATGCAGCCATAGCATTGGCTAAATGAACTCATAAAACATTCCAAAGTTGAAAAAAATCTGTATGAAGATGAAATTTAAATGAATTTTCAGTATAGATTGCATATAAGACCCATAAAGATTTATTGGCCTTATTTCAAACATCATTGAAATTAGACTTAATTATCTGTGCAGTTTGCTGGAAATAGCATTTTTGATGAAGTATATGCCATTAATTTTAAAATAGAAATGTACCAAGCTGGTTTTCTTTAAAAAAGTCCTTAAAAAATAAAATTTCTAAGTTGTGTCCTTGAAAAAGCCCCTCTTTTTCCCTCTCTCACCCCGCAGTCTTGCCTCCCCTAACTCTTAATTTGGCGGGTAACCCTTTGAGTTTATTTGCTTGTTTTCTGTTAGACCGCGGCAATTTGAGTGGCCACACGGGTTCAAGAGGATGCCCAGAAAGCTCCCACAAGAGGGGGAAACAGCTTGCCTCTTCAGTGATTTTAGACTTTGAAAGAACATAGGTTAATGGCTTTTTATTAGTGGACTTTTCTCTAGGGAGAAGTAATCCTGTATTTTCTCAGAATATGCCTGTGTCTATACCACACGGAGGAAAGCTGAAATTTATCAAGTTAATTAACTTGGCTATTCCTACCGAGTAATCAGATTCTGCCGTTCCCTTTTTATGAGGGCTCCTCTCTCAAGGAGACAGTGTGAAGGCCACATGGCCAGGGCTCCAGTCATCATGTTTTCTCTCCTCATGGGAATGCTCTTCGCAGATGTGAAATGCATCTGCCGTCCAGTCCCCTCAACTTCATGATCTATATTTCTTCTAGAATCTTCTCCAAGGCTCTCCAAGAACACCTACCTTGAAGTTTTGGCCTGTGATCTGCCCACTGTCCTGCGCCTTTGCTGAGTGTTTCTGGGCCTGCCTAACCATATGTCTTTGCTGTCCACCTAACCAACTCCATCTCTTGTCGTGATGTCCTGGTCTCTCCCTGATTTCTGAAGCCAGACCAGTCTTTACTCTCTCTCACCTCTGATAATCTGTGGTTTCTCTTTGTAGTAAAGGGTTACCAGGCACCATTCAGAATCCCTGGATGGGGCTGGAGAGATAGCTCAGTGGTTAAGAGTGCATACTGCTTTTGTAGAGGACACAGTTTGGTTTCTAGCACCCATGTCACGTGACTCACAGCTACCTGTAACTCTAGCTCTGGGGGATTCAAGCGGGGGGTGGGGGTGAGGGGGGGTGGGGGGGTGGGTGGGGGTGGGTGTGGGTTGGGATGGGGGGGTGGGGGGTGGCGGCAGGTGGGGAGAAGCAGCTCAGGGTCAGAGGAGGCAGGGAGTGCTGCATGATTGAGAAGAGCAGGCCTGCTCCTTGGATTCGGGCGTGTCTTGTCGCACTGGACCAATGTGTTTAAGGGATTGGGCATGCCCTTGAGAGCTCATCTTACAGGAAGAGCCAGGGAGGCGAGCTTGGCCAGAGTCAAACAGAATCAAGATACTGACAAGCTTATTTCTCAAGTTTGTCTCCCAGTTTAGGATTCTGAAGGTTTGTGCTGTGCTGTGTGTGTGTGTGTGTGTGTGTGTGTGTGTGTGTGTAAGAGAATGGAGATGGAGGACAGAGGAAGAGAGAAAGAGGGAGGGTTAAGGAGGAAAGGAAGGAGGAGGGACAGAGACTATGTCCCATGAACTTGAGTGAAAGATGGGAACTGAACAGAGCCAGTCGGTAGATTGCTCTCGATCGCCCTGAACTGAGTGTGGCTGTCTTTGCTGTGTGACTACTGTTCTTCCCATCAAGGTCTGACTTCCTCCTCTTACCCTCTTAGCCCTCGAGTCTGGGCTGGTCACATGCTGATATGCCTTGAGCAACAGAATGTGGAGGAAGTGTCAGTTTGTGACTTCTGTTTCTGTCCCTTGGAATGCTGACCTGAGAAAACTAGGGAAGACCGGGCTAATATGGGGCTCTGTACAAGACAACCGGGGTGCCCAGTGGTAACCAGCATGAACCACCAGACACATCAGTAAGCCTCCAGGCCTACAGTTCAAAGAGAAAGCCCAGCAAAAGCCATAGGAGAAATCATAGTCTACCCACAGACGTTCAAAACACAGTCCATCTCTGCTGTTAAGTTACCGAACTATGGGACTGTTGGTTATTCCACAAACACTAGCTGTATCAAGCTGCTCTACTAAAATTGCTGTAAGATATTTGGAGACCTATCATGCATAATACAAGGAAACAGTGAATCAGCGAAGTGTTCTGAGGATGGGCTGGCCACTCAGCAAGAGAACTCCTCTTAAGGGGACAAGTTCATAGTGGCTAGTCAGTTGGGATGGGATGGGTGATTTTTGTTGTTGTTGTTAAAGACACTTGGCATTGTTTATATTTATTTATTTGTTTTTTGTTTATTTATTTTTGGTTTTTCAAGACAGGGTTTCTCGGTGTAACCTTGACTGTCCTGGAACTCCCTTTGTAGAGCAGGCTGGTCTCAAACTCACAGCGATCCTCCTGCCTCTGCCTCCCGAGTGCCGGAATGACAGGCGTGTGCCCCTACTGGCTGCCTGGAATGGGTGATATTTTAAGAGTTGCCCTGTGGCAGAAAGAGAGACCAAAGTGCCTCAAGGTAACTAGAGTTCTATCCATGAAAAAGCAGCAGGTGCTGGGTGGGGAAGTGGGGGCAGAGTGGAGGATTTTTGCAGGATTGCGGTGACTTGTGACAACTGGCCGATTGAGGTGATGTAAATGCCCCAGTTACACATGAGTGCCTCACAGGTGACTGGGGTCGACACAGTTCCAATGTGTTGAGGTGGCAGAGCTTCTGACACTGTGTTGACTTGGTAAGTCCGTTGAAGAGAAAGCTCATGCTCCTGGCTAAAGCCAAGAGGGCGTCAGAGGGCTCAGTAATGGCTGGGCACGAACAGGGGCACTGCTGAGCCCCACACCCCAGGCCATGGTGCTTATTTGTCAATATTTGTGAGACAGCTCTGGAGGTCACCAGAGCTGACTGTAGGTGGGGATAATCTGGGAGGCTGGGAACCACTCTCAGAAGAAGATGACACACAGAGCCAGTCCCACGGCCATGGCTTTGACTCTAAACACAGTATTGATGAGAGACAAGGGAGACAAAGACACACGGAGGAAGCCAGGAACACAGAAGATACTCAGCTGAGTGAATGGGCAAGAGCGTTCGTCTACCAACTCTAGAACTTATAATAGTTCTTCTAGCTGATTCGGTTCATTAGAGTCCATTCAAGTTAGCCTTTCCTTTTATGAACTCATGCTTCCATTAGGTAAATAACCCTGAGTTAACTAACATTCCTTTCAGTAATAGCTGGTGTTTGCCTCAGTTTTCTGTATGACAAATTACCACAGATCTGGGTGCTCAGACCAGCACACGGTGATCATGTGCTCCCTGGTCTCACAGCTCAGAGTCTTCTCCGTAGGTTGAAAGGACTGTGTCTCTGGGACTGGAGTCTTATCTGAGGCTCAGGGCTTAGAGCCTCTAGGCTTGCATTAGGTTGATGAAATTTATTTCCTGTGGCTGTTGGCTAGTGCTGTCTTGAATCCTGAGGTCACGTGCAGTTGGCTCCTGGGACTGCTCATAACATGGACAGCCCATGATCTCACAAACATGTGCTGTGACTTCACCTTCTTCAGAGTCCTCTCCGATTCAGTAGGACTTTTTTTTGGGGGGCGGGGGCAGGGTTTCTCTGTGTAGCTTTGGTGCCTTTCCTGGATCTCGCTCTGTAGACCAGGCTGACCTCGAACTCACAAAGATCGGACTGCCTCTGTCTCCTGAGTGCTGGGATTAAAGACGTGCACCACCACCGCCCAGCTCAGTAGGACCTTTTAATTACCAGTGATGATGGGTTAGTAACCTGCTCCCAGGGTCTGAATGCTCAGAAGTCTTAGAAGCCATCTTGAATCATGCCTTCCATGGCATCTGCGTGTAATTTGTTCTCAGTTCCTGGAAAGATGTTGTATCTGTTTATTTATACTGCTATAATAAAATACTTTAGACTGGTTAACTTACTGTGAATGGAAATTTATTTCCCCCAGTGCTGAAGGCTGGACTCTACCATCAAGGAGCCTGCATTTGGTATGTAGTGATGAATTCCTTGTTTTGACCTTGTAGAGAAGACATGTAGCCAGTTCCCTGTAGCTCTTTACAGGCATGAATCCAGTGGTTTTCAATCTGTGGGTCATGACTCCTGCCTATCAGATATTTACATTAGGATTCATAACAGTAGCAAAATTACAGTTATGTGTAGCAATGAAAATAATTTTATGGTTGGAGATCACCACAACATGAAGGACATTAGGAAGACTGAAAACCACTGTACTGCTCCATGCACGAAGCTAAAACCTGCAGGACTTAATATTCAAGCCTAATACCGCCCTCTTAATGACATCACGTTGGTGGTCAAGTGTGAGCATGTGACTATGGGAGAGGAGGACAGCTTCCTACCACTCAGGTGTCATGCCAGGCTGCCGTCTACTGTTCAGCTTTCTCATGGGAGGCCGTCAGAGGACCTATGCTGTGGGAAGATTGAGTGGCTGGTGTTGTTGTCCTTTCGTGGAGTGTTTTGATGGCTCAAGGTTGGCCTGCTTCTTGGACTTCAGGGCCATCCCTTCCCTACACCAAGCATTTCCTCTCCTCTTTGATTGTGTGGAATTGGCTTTTAATTCCACGAGGTTGGAAGAAAAGAACTGGAGGAAATAGGAGATGCCTGGAGAATAATCTGCCAGTGCTCTGTATTCTGAAGCCATCCTTAAAGGGACAGGAAAGGGCCATCCATCAAGAAGAGTGGTCACAAAGACTCTGGACTCCAGACAAATGCCCATCGTTCATGCCACCCAGCCTCAGGGAGGCATCCGTCTGGTGCCCTTGCTGCATGGCAATCCTAGGTGACACCACCTCAAAAGAGCAAGCCTTCGTGGGTTTACATCTTGTTAGCTGCTCCCTAGGTCTCCCGGTGACAGTTTTATCCTGTTTTGCTTTGTTCTTACGTGTGCACAGCTGATTCAGAAACCATCCCTGACATGTCTCTGCAGCTGGCGCTTAGAGCATTGAGCTGATTCCATGAGGTCATTAATGTCAAACCTAAAACAATCAGCCTGTGTGGGCAACCATGCCCAGACAGCCGCAGAGAAGGCCGATGTGCCTGGCATGTTTGGATGTAACATTTCCCTTCGTTTGTCTTTACAACAGCCCCTTGGATCCCAGGTTATGAATAATGAGAATTTTACTCCTGCCCTGAAAACATGACATTTGCAAATCACACCTTCCTTTCAGTCCTAAGAAAATACCACATTATTCTAGCCTGACACATTTTGTTTTCAGGTAGGAAAGTGGTTATCTGTTGGCTCACCTCTGAGAGTCTAAAATGGACTGAACATTATCATATTGCATAAATAATTTAGGTGCGAGTGTCATTACGGGTATAAATCAAAAGGACAATATATGCTTCCGAATTTGCAAGTGTTTGGAAATTTATATAACGTTTCCTAAGGAAGTCTGTGACCTGCAGAACTATTCAAATGATTCGAATCTCTCTAGCTGTTGGGAGGCATCAGCACCCAGATGCTCTGCCTTCACTGACAGGTTTTAAGAAGGTATACATTCACTGTGCTTAGGATCTATTTTAAACGCTGGGCTCCCCAACCCTACCCCAGAGTGTGTGGTCCACGGTCTCTGACTATGCCCTCACACGCTGATTATACTTTCAGAAGAACTGTGCTAGAGGACAAAGGACTCCTCCTGGGGAAGGCCGGGTTTCCCTTTAGGGAAGCGTTATCATGGAGCCTCTCTGTGGATACATTTGACTCCCACTTAAGCTAGTTCTGATTCCAAACACCAGCCCAGTGAGTAGCAAGGGAAGGGCAAGCTGTGTGTGATGAAGGAACTGTTGTCCTTGGAATTGGGTTCACAAAAGGCAGGAAAAGGGTGAGAGGGTAAGGATGAAATCACAGTAATGGTGATGTCAGACTTACAGTAGATGTAGAGACTAAGAGATTCCCTGAGGCCAGGAAGGGCCAATGAATTCCCAGAAACCTTCGACATCCCATGTTCAGTTTGCTTTCCCTGAGCTGTGCTTATTCCCATCTGTCCTGTACCTCCACCTCCACCTCCACCACTCACCCCAATACTTGCTGGAGACCTGATATATGGGATAGGATCTGGCTGGCTTTGGGATCTGACCACTTTCCTGTAGCTGGTCGGTATTCCCCAGAGTTCTTCCCCCCCCCCCCCCCCCCCCCCCCCCCCCCGGCCCCAGCCTCCATGCTGAACTCAAGCTGGTCATTAGCAGGACCCATTGAGAGTCCCTTCCTGTCAGCTCCCCAGTAGCAGCCTATAAGGCAGACTTTCAGAGTGTGAACATGGCTAGGGATGGGTTCTTCTTTTAATTTTATTTTTACTTCTGTGTGTACACAGGCGTGTAGGTACCCATGGAAGCAAGAAGAGGGTGTAAAATGCCCTGGAGCTGGAGCCACCAGTGGTTGAGACCCTCCTGATGTGGGTGCTGGAAACTGAATTCTGATCCTCTGCAAGAGCATTAAGTGCTTTTAACCCATGAGCCGTCCATCTCTAGGGGACATTTTCTTGCCATTCAGATATCAGGACCCACCCAGCCCTTTAGGATTGGGGAGACAGGGTGCTGAATCTAGGTGCTAAAGAGAGGACCAGTGGACGCTGGTAGCCAGGTAAGTTCGGCCAAATAATTCTTTATGGAGCCAAAAGAGTGCTCTTTTGGTGCTTGGGGTGAACGAGGCAGGGAAGGATGGCAGCAGTCAGAAGGCAGATAACGGGGTACATGTGCACAGAGAGAAAGGTGGCCTCCCCCAGGAGCCCTCGGAGAGTGCTGGTTCCTCTGGGTCTATTGGTCCCTCTAAACCAGTTCCTGTTTGGGGGGCAAGTGTTCACTTGGCAACATGTGTGGGTAGCTTGGGGTGTGATGGGAGGGGCCGCTGCTGAGGTTTATAATAGAGGCCAGGGAGGCTGCTGGGTACCCTGGTGTGCACGAGACAATCTGATGATGTTTACCACCTGGTTCTGTGGTGGTATTGTGTTCCCCAAAATATCGTGTACCTTAATAAACTTATCTGGGGTCAGAGAACAGAAAAGCCACTAGTTAGGCAGTGATAGCACACGCCTTTAATCCTAGCATTCCAGAGACAGAGATCTACCTGGATCTCTGTGAGTTCAAGGCCACATTGGAAACAGCCAAGCATGGTGACACACACCTTTAATCCCAGAAAGCCAGCCTTTAATCCCAGAGAGTGGTGGTAGAAAGCAGAAAGATATATAAGTCATGAGGACTAGAAACTAGCAGCATTTGGCTGGTTAAGCACGTGGCTGGTTAAGCTTCAGGCTTTCGAGCAGCAGTTCAGCTGAGATTCATTCTGGATGAGGACACAGAAGCTTCCAGTCTGAGGAAACAGGACCAGCTGAGAAGTTGGCCAGGTGAGATAGCTGTGGCTTGTTCTGTCTCTCTGATCTACCAGCATTGACCCCAATACCTGGCCTCGGGTTTGATTTTATTAATAAGAACTTTTAAGATTCCTGCTACATGGTTCCAAAGCTCAGAGTCCTGATGATGCAGTCCTACCTGGTCCCAGAGCTCAGGGTCCTGATGATGCAGTCCCACCTGGTCCCAGAGCACAGGGTCCTGATGATGCAGTCCCACCTGGTCCCAGAGCTCAGGGTCCTGATGATGCAGTCCCACCTGGTCCCAGAGCTGAGGGTCCTGATGGTGCAGTCCCACCTGGTCCCAAAGCTCACGGTCCTGATGGTGCAGTCCCACCTGGTCCCAAAGCTCAGGGTCCTGATGATGCAGTCCCACCTGGTCCCAGAGCTCAGGGTCCTGATGGTGCAGTCCCACCTGGTCCCAAAGCTCAGGGTTCTGATGATGCAGTCCTACCTGGTCCCAGAGCTCAGGGTCCTGATGATGCAGTCCTACCTGGTCCCAAAGCTCAGGGTCCTGATGGTACAGTCCCACCTGGTCCCAAAGCTCAGGGTCCTGATGATGCAGTCCTACCTGGTCCCAAAGCTCAGGGTCCTGATGGTACAGTCCCACCTGGTCCCAAAGCTCAGGGTCCTGATGATGCACACCACCTTGTCCCAAAGCTCAGGGTTCTGATGATGCACACCACCTTGTCCCAAAGCTCAGGGTCCCAGTCGTTCCTGAGCTGTGGCTCTGAACCTTCAGCATCACGGGGGACCTGTGAGTTTGCTAGTCTGTGGGCACTGAGCCCATCTATCAGACTTTCTAGTTAGATGTCTCAGGTCTGGTCCAGGCCAGGCATCCACTGCGGGTCATCCCAGGGCCAACCACCACTGAGAGCACCTGCTGAGGTGGGAAACTGAGCTCCCTGGGTGGTCTGTACAGTGAGAGAGTAGCTGAATGCAGCTTCACACACGGACATGATGGATTGTGGACTTGTCGCTTTAAGCCTGGAGCTCACAGCCTAGGGAATCGGGCCAACCTCTCTCCTAGATCTGACAGGCTCCAGCCTGGAAGAGTAAACTGACAGGCAGGTCTCTGGGGTATGAATGGGGGTAGATAAAGGAGACACAGCCACAATTTCCCCTAAAGCCCTGGTTCCCTAGCAGACAGCAAGAATGACAGAAGATAACACTCCCTGTCCCTGAAGACCCTGACTGAGCTGTGTCAATCTCCTGATAGCCTGTAGCCCCACCGTGTGCTATTTTTGTATCCTCCTGGGAAAGGAGGGGGTGGTATGAATATCAGACTTCTTTGTTCTGCGACTGCATTGTGTGTATCCTCTAACTTTTTCAAAAGAGAGACCCCCTATAATGGGAGCCCCCCCCCCCCCCCCCCCCCCCCCCCCCGCCAAAAACAAAAAATGGCTCCTGGGTCTGCCAGGGATGTCCAGAGTCTGAGGAAGACAGATCCCATTCACATCTGTGCTTCTTCAAGGGTGGAAGACCATGGCTTCCTCCACTTCCTGCTCAAGCTGGGAAAGATTTTATTTTCCACTTTAAAGGTACATTTGATATTCAGTTTAACCCGACTTTATGGACACCCCATGGTGGCTGTACATCCTCTCAGGGCCACATATCGGCCATTATCCCCCGTCAGAACCCACTGTCTTCTCAAAGCCTCACCCTACAACTGTTGAGCTTTAAACTAGTTTAAGCTGGCCTGCTCTTTGCTCCTCTCATCCCTTATCCCAGCAAGAGAAGTTCCTTTGTGTAAATGCCAGGTGAACTGGACTCTGAGGAGAAAGCTTTGTTATGCCCGAAAAAGGACAGTCTTTTCCCCAACTTTTTTATTCTCATGTGAAGAGGGTTTCCACAGTGAGGAGCAGCCTGAGGCATCTCAGGATCTTTGCCAGGCTGCTAGGAGACCACAGGTACACACGAGGGCCATTGGATCAGCATCTGCCAGCAAACCAAGTATCCCAGAACATGGAGAGCCCTGTCCAGTCCTTGGGGCAGCCATTAAATTCTATTGATTCACCGCTACTGTTAGTATTCAAACCCACTTCTTGGAATCCTGGCCAATAAGCAGATAATACCCTGGCCCGCCCAGAGTCCTGACATCATCCTGTGTTCCTGTTCCCTTTAAGAAAAGACTCCCCCCACTTTGTGTTCTCTCCCCAACCCCACACACACACCTCCTTTTTTTTTTTTCCGTTCAGAGACAGGGTTTCCTAGACCAGGCTAGCCTCAAACTCAAGAGACCCGCCTGTCTCAGCCAGAGTGCTGGGATTAAAGGCATGTGCTACCACGCCCAGCAAGTTATTTTTTGGGGGGTGGGGTGGGGGAGGGCAGGGTCTGTTATATAGTCTAGCTGTCCTGGAACTGGAGATCTTCTTGCTTCTGCCTCCCAAGTGCTGGGAGGACAGGCAGTGCCACCGAGGCTGGCTTCTTTCTCTTCCTACGTCTCTCTCTCTCTCTCTCTCTCTCTCTCTCTCTCTCTCTCTCTCTCTCCCTCCCTCCTTCCCTCCCTCTTTCCCTCTCCCTCCTCCCTCTCTCTCCTCTTTCTCTTCCCCCCACCAAATAAACTCTCCACTGAGTGCTCCCTGCTTGGCATCTCTGTCTCTCACCCACCAAGACGGGGCACCTTGGCTCCACCCACCAAGTCCTCTCTTTCGCCATCTCACAACAGCTACAACTCCATTTGTGTGGGAAGTATGAATGTGTGTTCTTCTATAATGACGTTACTGACCCATTCAGGTCGTTTGGAGTTCCCCAGCAGCAAAGGTGACTTTGATTGCTCCAGCCTCTGTCCCTGGTTGCTGACTTTCTCCTACTCGTGGTGTGAGATCTTGGTAAGTCTGTGAAGTGTGCTGGGGGGGGGGGGTGTTCAATGATCTCCACTCTGCTGCTGAGCGCTACAGCTCCGACAGGCGAAGGGACTTCCCAAGGCTGCTCACAGCTTAGCAAGAGGTTGGACCTTGTGTTCTCCTTGCACTCCACTGCAGCTCCAAGAGTGGGCACAAACAAGGGCTCTGTCAGCTAGAGTGAGGGCAGAGCCTCTTGTCCGCATCATGCCGTGTCAGCCCTCAGGGCTAATGCACTAAAGCAAATCATTTCTGCTTGTTTGCTGTGTGCATAGGACTGTAGCGGGAATGAAAAGCAATTCAAACGCTCAGTTTCTGTGCCTCACTAAGAACACAGCTAGACTATGCTACCAGAACTGGGTGCTGTGCGAGAGCCAGAGTTATGTTTTAATTTTTAACTACTATGCCTAAGACATCCATGAAACAAAAATGTCTCTGACCTATGAGCCCCTTGCCCAAGGAGAGAGAGTTCCTAAAATGCTGGAGGCTGTTGTTTATGGGAGATAACAAGTCATATTTTTTCACTACCCTAAACAAGTTTATTTGACTCAATACACCAGATGTGCTTGGTCACATGTGGGTAGAAGGTATGTAGGCAGGAAATATGTCAGGATGTAAACTTGCCCCTGATTGGACCTGATTGGAAAATTCAGTGAATTGTGGATATTGCCTTTTTAAGTCCCTGAAAACTATGACTGGGGGCCATTTTCTGGAAACCCAGAGATGGATCTGGCTGGAGAATCCATCAACCTCACCAATATTTAATTAAAGCTTGCTTCAAGTTTGACTTTAAATTGTGGTAGTGGTCTTATTCTCCACTGGTGGGATTAACAGCTGTATGTTAGCAAGTTCTAACCAGCTAGATACGGGTATGAAAGCATGGGATGGTGTGCAGGGATGGAAGGCTGCCTCTGGTCCCTCTTGAACACAGTAAGCCAAAAAATTAGTAAGGACACCATGTTCCTTAGGCAAAAGCAGAGCCCCCAAGAGCTGAACCTGGCTTGGCTGTTAGCTGTGAGGACTTGAGCAAGTCACTGCCCATCTGACCTCTGTTTCCTCTCATGGGGAAGGGAGGGCTGATATCCAGCTCACCCATCAGTAAAATGGTAAGAGGCACAGGATGAGGGCTTGAGGGACGAGTTGGTCATCAGACTTAATGTTGAGTTTTTAACATTCTTACGTCAGTTGCCAGCATTTTAAAGCCAAGAATTGTCACATGAAAATTTGGACTTTATCGATGAAGTGAGAGGATCTGTCTCAACCGTAGCCATGGCTGAGGAGGCTGAAGGTTGAGGCCCCCGTCCGGGTGTGTCTAACCTATTATGGCATTGGCACACAGCATTGTCACCTACCAAGTTCACATGGGAGAACTGTGCAGTAAACAAAATAAAAACCAAGGAAGAACCTCATAATGCTTTGCGTATGTTTATGACTGTGTTGTACCCATCATAGCCCTCTTCCACGGCATGTGGCCTGTAGGCTGTGAGTAGACATGCCTGGGTTGAGACACTCCTGTCTGTCAACACTGCATCACAGTGGACCCACTTTGTGTAGCTTACCCCTTTGAAGGTTTTCAAGTCTTGTGTTACACACATATAATGTGCTTTTATGACACGATTATAGTTTAAGAGTTCTAGAATCACATCTAGACTGAAATAAGGGAGCACGAGCTACCTCTGCCGCACCTGTCGGGTGAGACCCCAAAGCCACACACCAGATCACATCAGGAACCTGTGCCTGTACATCTCCAGCAACAGCCAAAACACAAGGAGCACTAACAGGGAAATCCCACTTCTTTGGCATCTTCGGCTTCAGGTTCACTTCAGGGGACTCTGTTGACCTCAGCCATCCATGAGAGCTTTGCATCCCTTCCAGGGACTCCCCACACCCTCCTGGGGGACCCATTTACAGAACCTGTGCCCACAGCTCCCCTGAGCTGCAGCTCTGTGCACTGGGCCAGAGAGCTGGCAGCCATAGTTAATACACGGAATATGTGGGAACGCCGGAAGAGCAGCAGCCAGCATACCCACTCAGTTATTCTAATGATATCTGCCTTGGGGAGACACCCATACCAATAGGCGCCATAGCGCTAAGCAGCAAAATGCCTTGGGGTGAAGATGGGTCAGGTTGAAGGGGCTCCCTAAAGGATATTGACACGGGGGCTTGGGGGGGTGCTAATTCTGATAGTCCCATGGGAGAAAACAGTTTGCAGAGCGGTTAAAAGCCCCGGGTCCAGGAGAAGAACAGAGTATGAGAAACGGATCACTGAGAATAAATTATGTTTAATTCAAAGAAGAGGCAGGCCCACCCAGCTGCTCCACTGCAGAAGTCAGAGGCGAGCCTGGCCGCTTGGAACGTGGTTACAGTTTGGCTCTCAGAAAACAAAGGCTCTTCCTAAGTGTGCAAAGAAAGATGGGAATAGCAGTGGGTGAAAGCCAATGA
The DNA here is from genome assembly GCF_004664715.2 of Peromyscus leucopus. Classification (NCBI taxonomy): domain Eukaryota; kingdom Metazoa; phylum Chordata; class Mammalia; order Rodentia; family Cricetidae; genus Peromyscus; species Peromyscus leucopus. The sequence continues at coordinate 52,271,390 of NC_051085.1, forward strand.
CAGGGTTTCAGACAATTCATTTCAATTCTGTTCCGTTCAAGCAGGTATTTACTATCCTAACTCATTTTGAAATGCTGTATATTTCACATTTCTCATTGTGGTTATGAATAAAGGAAGTCCCTCCATTGGAAGGTGTGTGGCAATTCTTCCCCTTGCAGGGACTCTTTGAGGCATTTGTTTGCATGCACCCTTGGGTCTCTAGTGCAAGATGAAGAGGATGCTGTGGGCTGCAGAGAGCCAGGGTCACGGTGGATGGGTGCTGCCCACAGATCATCTCCGCAGGCGAGGCCCAGCCAGTGAAATGCTGAGGGGATAAGAGCAGCTGACACAGCATTCTGCAGAGTAATCCTTCTTTTATGCTCTGTGCTGGGCAGTCTGCTGAAAGCATGCTTTGCAGAGACAAGCCTTTCATGAAAGAGTTCATGGTAGAGGTCAGAAGAAGGTCATAGAGGTGTCTAAATATGGAAAATAAGAGCCATGAGGAATGATTAAGGGAGTTCTCAGAGTGGACCTGGACTGGAAATACCCCTGGGACCTTGTCACAAATGCAGATTCTGGCCCTTCGCAAGAACTGAGTCAGGATGGCTGAGGGTGGGCCCCCACAACCTCTGAGGCTTTCCATGTGGGGATTAACTTGGCTATTTTAAGAATTGCTCTCAATTTTGGTAAAAAAGATTAAAAGAGTTCTCTAAATTATTCATATCTTTACTCTCTTAATATCCAAAGATAACGTAGGGAATTTCTCTTTAGAGAATGAGACATGCATCTGTTTCGGGATGGGAGGCTTTGGCCTCCCAGATCTCCTTCAGTAAGAATGCTCTTATCCATAGTTCTGCCTCTGGAGGGGCTGGGAGCATGGCGGGTCTGATGGGTGTTGCTGTGGGGTTGCAATGGCTTCATCTGTCCCTGGAACATTCCCATGGTCTGAGGAGGGTTTCTGGAGAACCTGTCTCAGTGACGAGCGTGGCTGCTTCTCCTGTCCCTTTGCTTCCAGGCTGGTGTTTTTCTAGTGGAGAGAGAATGCTGGACAGGTGGCTTTGATGCAGGGCATGCATTACTGCATTCACCCTTGGTGGGGCTCACCCTGAGCTGACACTGCGCCCGTCCCTACAGCTCCTGCTCCTTCTAGACGGTCACTTCTGAACAGGTCAGTGCAGTGTGGTGACTTGGACAGTGAACCCACCATGCTATACTTCCTTTGCTGGTGAGGTGGGGCTGCTGTTAAATTGCTGTACTCTGTGGGATTACGGACAGTGAAGAATCATGGTTCACTTCAACAGTGGATCTGCCTGAGACCCTGAAATCACAAGGCAGCCAAGTCAGGCTACAGGCACATTTGTTTCAGTGAGATAATCAATAGCCCTTACAAAGTGGAAAGGGGGTTTGACTTAACCAGCATGCTCCAGGTGGACAACTGGTCTACCAGAGAGGTAACACTACACTGAGGGCTCAGCATGGGCCTCGGGTTGGGAATTCAGTTACAACAGTGATCTCATCAGTCCCAGGGAGAACAGGCCTTTGAATAGAATGCATAGTTTCCATCTTGGCCACTGTGACCATGTCATGCCATTGGAAGGGCCAAGGACAGAGGTTGGCACAAACTACTCTGAATTTTTGCCTACTTATTTATATAGTGCCCTCTAAATATGGACATCTTCCAGAGGACATTAGCACCTGATTCTTTCTCCTCTGTCCACCACCCATGTGTTCATATGTCCGTATGCCTCTACCATAGCATTCTCTGACTCGCATCATCTAATCTTTTCCTCTCCAAGGCTTCTGATCTATCCAGACAACTCACAACTGCCTATGAGATTATTTATGGTCTAGAGTATTTCTCTCATCACTCAGAATTAATGGCCACACATTGTCCAAAGTTATGCCCATAGAGAGTACTTTTCAAAGATACCCTGATTTTTTTTTTTTTTGTTTTTTTTTGTTTTTCGAGACAGGGTTTCTCTGTGTAGCTTTGCGCCTTTCCTGGAACTCACTTGGTAGCCCAGGCTGGCCTCGAACTCACAGAGATCCACCTGGCTCTGCCTCCCGAGTGCTGGGATTAAAGGCGTGCGCCACCACCGCCCGGCTTGATACCCTGATTATTACTACACATTCACACACCTACGTGACTTATTTATAAACCAAGCTCAGCCTTTTCTTCTTCCCTAGTGAGCAGACTCAACCTTTATCTGCAGAGACACAAGAGAGGGACAGATGCTTGGTGCCACTGAGGTCCAGACTGATGCTCACCCTCCGTGGTCTCTGGCATGCTCTGTGATCTCACTCTTGCTAGAAACTAGATGAGCTACTACCATTTAATAATGGGTTGCTGTAAGTCTGTCTTGACTTAGGCTGTGTTGGGTACAAAATATCAAAGCTTATCACAGGCATCTTTGGTCACATGGTCACTTGTGACCAGGGCCAGGAATTCTGTTTCTACCAGACCTCGGTGTGCATCTGGTGATAAAAATAGACATGTAATTCTCTGCTCAAGATGGCATGCCCTTGCTGCAGACTCACAGGAGGTTCACTGTGATCCTCTGATTGGTCTTGCCCCAACCTCCAGATGCTCTATGTTCAAACACTGGAAGACAGCTTCAACATAGAAGACCCTGCTGGGTCATACAATCCATGTGGTATGACTGCTTGAGATGCAGCTGTGTCTAGAGACATTTCTTGCTCTAGTCCCACAGGAAGCTGTCAGATCTTCCCATGGGTGGCACATTGGCAGGAGCAATTCCCTACTTTTCATCATGTGAAAATCAGAAAAGAAAACACATTTTTGAGTTGGCGATACCCACTGTGATGGTTAACATGTTGTGTCTACTTGACTAGGCGGTGACTCCCAGTTCTTTGACCAGACACCAGTCTTCAACAGTGGACTTTGAGGGTAATGGATGGCCCTCCATAATGTGCATGGGTGTCACTCAGCTCGTGAAGGAAGGCCTTAGCGCTGTCTTATAAATCTTGTCTCCTATCTGTATTTTGGCCTACTGTCCTGCCTATCTGTGGATTTTAGACATGACTATCCCAAATCTGCATGAATAGATGGCATTTAGTGTGCATCCCATTTCTCTCCGAAGCCTTTGTCTCTCTGAGTCTCTGTTTCTCTTTGGGCACATATATACAGTGTATGCATTCTATGTAATGTGAATTATAATGTGTTATATATTACATAAAATTCACACTATCAGTTTGCTTTTCTTTGGAAGAACGAGAATGATTTAAATGATAGGTACATTTTATAGTAAGGCATCAGGGGAAGAAAGCCGATGTAATGGAAACTCCTAGGAAAAAATATAAAAACTTAATAAAATAATGAATTTATAATATTTAGAAAGATTTTTTAAAAAAAATCAAGGAATAAGAGAAAACACAACTCAAATAATGTAGCATGTTGTCATCCCTTTGAATGTATATATAGTCTTATGGATTGATTCTCTCCTATGTCCAAATGGGTAATTCTTGTCCTATTTATGTGCTTGAGAGCATGCAGTAGGATGAAAAATTCCAGGTTTATTGTATCGAAAAAAGCGTTACCTTGATACCTAAATGTGCCCCAAATGGGACATCATCAGTTATGATGACAACGGCCACAAAAATGTGTACAGGTGAATCTTGCTTATGAATAGTAGGTCATTTCCTCAGGGTCTCTTTGCAGGGTAATCATTATGAAAGAATGTTTGTTCCAAGAATACAGAATGATTTAACCTTAGAGGACCTATTAATATAATTTATTTTGTTAGCAATACACAAGGAATAACCATATAGTTATATTCTATTAGGATACTTTATATCATTGAAAGGCCTTTCTTGATGTTTTTCTTTAAGCATTCCTAGTACATTAGGAATTAAAATTCAGTTGAATTACAAAACCTAAGTTGAAGGTCTGTTTGAGATTTCAACATGGGATTCTGTTAGCACTATGGAACTAACCAGCTTAGTGCATGCCTGAGGGAGGGTGAGTCCATGAAAACCTCCCTTCTCTTTCTTCCAATACATGTTGCCTGGTAAATGTGTGTGACACAAGGGATTATGTGATTGATAGCCCAGGAGACCCAAAAGATGGCATTCCTCCCATTTTGTGTTTCCTGTCTTTGTTGAATATGGCATGCCCATATGTTTGATTTCCATGTGGTTAGTTACTGCTCCTTCTTATAGGTCAGCCCTGGAGATCTGCGTTTGGTACAAGGGACATGCACAGTTTCTAGGGCTATGGGTACCATCTGTACCAATGTATAATGATCTTTTTTTTTTTTTTTTTAACGTCCTTGGGTTCCGTGTCTGAGGATAAGTGTGAACCCAGCGGTCACACGTACATGAAATGTTAAGTAAGGAAACACTGCTCCAGCACAGATGTAAAGAACGGGGCTTCTGGAAATGTCTTCAAATGTAAACGAGGTGTCCTCTCAGTCTGTTTTTTGAAAATTTCATGTTATTAATGAAAATAGTGATACATTAGCCATTAACATGCTTTCATTTCACAGTGATGTGCGTTGGGGTGGACCTATTCCCACCATGGTGGTGGTCTTTCTGTATGTCCTTCCAAGTTATCAACACACCCTTCACTCTTGAAAGAAGTTTCTTGAGTTGCTTCATTGGTGATGTCTTCTCTGTTTTCTCTCCTCTATCCTGTGGAGGATATCATATTGTTATGTGAATATTGGATCCTGTTTCCAAATTCCTTTTTTGTGCTCTTCTCTTGCACACTCTCTCCTCTTTCCTTCCATCCTTCCCTCTCTCCTTTCTTCATCCCTGCCCTTCCTGCATCCTCTCTCTTCCTGTCTCTCTCCACTCCCTGGAGAGCCACTCAAGTCTTATCTTCAGTATGCTATGAGATGGGGTGGGTGTAGCTTCTCCAGAGGAGCTGAGGCCCCGGGTCCCAGCGCTCGAGTGTCTTTAAAGTATCAGGCGGCATCCTACCCTGCAGCTCCATTACCTCTAGGATCCAGGAGGCCCAGGCCTGTGTCCAGGTTCCAGCTCTTGTATAATGAGCAGACACAACTTAAGTTGCACACACCACTGCTGTTGACATGCTCTTGGGGAATTCTTAGTCATGTGGCCGTGTCTCACTGGTGTGTACAGGGGGAGGGGTTGCAAGATGAACTCCTTATTCTTGGTCTTATGTTTCCACTTTTCAAATGACTGCCGAAGTGCAGAGATGGAAGGAGACACTTGGAGTTTTGATCACGCTCTCCCTTGGAAACCCAGAGCCCTGTGTTTCCCTTCCCCTCTCAAATACCTCTGAAGAAAGGGAGACCTTAAATTTAATCCATTTAATGCCTCCAGGTTAAAGTCCTACGCAATCTTTGGAAGAATAACCTCAGGGAAGCCCTGGCTGGCCAGAGACAATGGAGAAACCACAGGAGACACAGACCCTCCATAGTGTTCCAGTCCTGTCCTGTTCTGACAGTCAGGCTCGGCCTCCCAGCCATTGTCTTTCTGGGAGTAATCAGCTCTCTGGTCCGTGGGGGCTCTGTGGGATTAGAATGTTCGCAGACGTCCTCTTCTTAGCCCCTTCCCACTTGGCGATGTGGCCTTCTTGGGCTGATAGCCTTCGAGCCTCCCCTGCAGGCCTGGGGACATCAAGAGATTTCAGTTACTTACACAGCCCCTTTGCAGGCCAGTCGGTGTTTCACTGGTAATTCCGTCCACTGGGGGTGAGGATGAGTTGTCCAGTCTATTTTTCTGACCAGTTCCGTGATGTAAGATGCCAGCCAGTGATGTCACCTGGAGAGTTTTCATGCTGAGGTCTGGCTGTGCCCAAACCCCACCTCACCAACCAAGCTACTGTGACTTGCCCATTGTGGCTTTTGGCGGGGCAGTGGCAACTTTGAGGGCATCTAAAAAATAATGGCATGGGTGGAAGGCCCTTATCCTGATTCTTGCCTGCTGGGCTGACTCGTCTGTTCTGCCCAAGAACCCTTCCGCGAGGTGATTGAAGATTGATTGGGGTCAGTCTGTCCTCCCGCCGAGGCGATGTCTCTTTATAGTCGCTTCTAATCACTGGGTCACAGGAGCACTTGGCTTTTCCACCTCTGCGTGGCTGTCCATGCTGGGACTCTAGCTGGCTGAGCTGCAGACTTTGGGCACGGGAGCCTCTTAGGCAAAGCTGCTGTCCCGTCTTTTTATTTTCTCTCCACAGTCACTTGAGTAGAAAAGCATTGCCTGCCCATAGTTCCCACAGTTGTGATTAGCTGGGACGTGTGGATGGGAAAACCCTGGAGGGCTTTGTCCTGTGGTCCTTCCCACAGTGACGCTGTGCTTGCCTGTAGGATGGGTACTGGTGTCAGGGGAGAGGGAGTTGTGGATTATGGGAGCTTAAGCCACCCCTCCACCCACCCACTCCTGCCAGTCATGTTTCCACCCGTGGTGGCAAAGACCTGGGAAGTGTTTCCCCAGAGGAAGTTATGTCACAAGCACACGATGAGGCCTGCGCTTGTGTTCATCCAGCTTGTGCTTTGCCCCATCTGGACACACAGCAAGAGACACCGTCTAAGTTTTTGTCCTTCATGAGAGTGTGCGCATGTTTGTTAGCCATGTGTGTGTGAACACAGGTAGAGGCCAGCAGAAGTCAGGGTCAGGTGTCTTCATTGCTGTCCACTTCCTTTTTTGAGACAGGGTCTCTCACTGAATCCAGAGTCCATCAATTTAGCGAGGGCAGTGGACTCGAGGGATCTTACTACCTCTGTTTCTCCGAGGGCAGTGGACTCGAGGGATCTTACTACCTCTGCTTCTCCGAGGGCAGTGGACTCGAGGGATCTTACTACCTCTGTTTCTCCGAGGGCAGTGGACTCGAGGGATCTTACTACCTCTGTTTCTCCGAGGGCAGTGGACTCGAGGGATCTTACTACCTCTGCTTCTCCGAGGGCAGTGGACTCGAGGGATCTTACTACCTCTGCTTCTCCGAGGGCAGTGGACTCGAGGGATCTTACTACCTCTGCTTCTCCGAGGGCAGTGGACTCTAGGGATCTTACTACCTCTGCTTCTCCGATCACTGCTGGGCTTGGCTTTAAATGGGTGCGGGGATGAAAGTTCAGGTCCTCATGTTTGCCAGGCAGAGCGTTTCACTGAGCCATCTACCCAGTCCTTAGGCGTGTCCTTGAGAGCGAAGGAACCTCGGGAGGAACACAAGCTCCTTCTTGAATCTGCAAGTCTGGAGTGAGCCAGCGCGGGTCGGGCGGATTCAGATGTGAAGGGGAATGGACTAGAACGGACAGCCCAGCTGGCAGGGGTTCAGATCTCATAAACTTCCCTCAGACCTCTGACTTGTGTAATGAAAATTCAGCTGCTAAATCCAATTGAGATCCAGGTAAACAAGAGAGGGAAAGGTGAGCGGGAAAAGGTAAATTAAATCACGAAGCAAATGTCAAGTAGAGGTCAGAGTAGAGGTCAGGCCTGCGCTGGGGACGCGCTTAGATTCCCTGGGAGCATCTCCTGCTGTGTTTCTGATGGGATCAAAGTAAACTGGTAAGCAGAAGCCGCTACAGTGAAGGGATTTGTGGAATCAATGGCAGAACAAAAGCCTGCCACCTCACGCGTGTCTCCTCACTGTGAACCATCGCCATCTAGATGGGTCTTGACGGTCTATGGCTTGTCTCGGATGTGTTTACAATCCCAAGCATTAGCTGAGATTCCCTTCCCATCATACCTGGCCTTGCAGCTCCCGGCCTTGCTCAGTTCTGCTTAGGGATCATGCCTCAGCACAAACAATCTAGCCATCCCGAACTCCATCCCCAGAGATTTGGGAACGGGGGTGATTTTATTTGCTGACTTCTGGTGTCTGACGGGTGGGCTTTAGAGTGAGTCAGGCAGAGTCTTTCTTCTGGGCAGGCTGACTTGCCTCCCAATCCAATAATATCTCCCAGCCTCAGCGATGGCCCCTCTGCTTAGGTGGAAAGCCTGTTACCACATATAAAAAAGATAAAACGCGATGTTTCCTGCTCTGTCCTCATCACAGACACGCAGGCCCAATGACACAGGGTTAAGGTCACCAAGACACTTCCCTGTTTATTCCTGGGCTCAGGAGCAGAGTATCACAGGATCCCAAAGCAGAATTATTGACTAACCAATAGTTTTAAAGCAAAACAAAGAAGCAGCTTAGCCTAACTCCAAATGCTGCATCCTGGCAGGGGAGTGCCATCCTTGGGGGTCCTCCTTGACCCCTGCAAGGTTCATTCTAAGGAGCCAAGTCGTGGTGGTCTGGTAGAGATACAGGCTTATAATGCCCCAGATCAGAGGAGATGCGTCAAGTGAAAAAGAGGAACCTGGGCTCTAATGCAACATGACCTTGTGTGACTGTCAGATAGGCTAATTGTTAGAGGTGACCTTCTGAGTATGAATCGTCCTCAGATTTTCCCACTATGAATGGCTACTGGTAAGAGAGCCTTCAATGGGTCTCAGTTCTTCCTGTGAGGCTCGGCAGAGCTCGTTACTCACAGTGATTCTCTAGTACTGGGAGCTAAGCTAAGGGTCCTTTTACTGGATGGTCAGGGCTCTGTCTGCCCATCTGGTCAAGCTCAGCAGAGAAGGTCATATGCGTGAAGCAGGGTCTGAGCCAGGTCTTGGGGTAGGGTTGAAGGAACAAGGGAGGGTAGGGTTTTCCTATGGTGAAGGTGAAGACTGCTTGGCCCAGTCAGGAGTCAGGGCAGCTAGAGAGCCTGCTTGCTAAGCAGTGGGCTTGAGGTAGTGACCAAGCACTGCTTGATGGTGGCCCTTCTGGGTAAGAGGGTTGGCTGGATGAATCTGGAGAACAAACTTGTAGGGAGTGAAGAATCATGAATGAACATGTATTGTTGACCCAGGCATAGTCATGTCAAGAACCCCAATACCTCAGCCCCCACAGGAGTGGAAAGCCTTCCCTGGGTAAGGCTCAGAGGGATAGCAAAGCCAGCTGGGTCCAGCATCACCAGCTGGGGACAGCATCACTAGCTGGGTCCAGCATCACCAGCTGGGGACAGCATCACTAGCTGGGTCCAGTATCACTAGCTGGGTCCAGCATCACTAGCTGGGTCCAGCATCACTAGCTGGAGACAGCATCACCAGCTGGGGACAGCATCACCAGCTGGGGACAGCATCACCAGCTGGGTCCAGCATCACACCAGCTGGGTCCAGCATCACTAGTTGGGTCCAGCATCACTAGCTGGAGACAGCATCATCAGCTGGGTCCAGCATCACTAGCTGGGTCCAGCATCACACCAGCTGGGTCCAGCATCACTAGCTGGGTCCAGCATCACTAGCTGGGTCCAGCATCACTAGCTGGGTCCAGCATCACCAGCTGGGGACAGCATCACTAGCTGGAGACAGCATCACTAGCTGGGTCCAGCATCACCAGCTGGAGACAGCATCACCAGCTGGGTCCAGCATCACCAGCTGGGGACAGCATCACTAGCTGGGTCCAGCATCACTAGCTGGGTCCAGCATCACTAGTTGGGTCCAGCATCACTAGCTGGAGACAGCATCACCAGCTGGGGACAGCATCACCAGCTGGGGACAGCATCACCAGCTGGGGACAGCATCACTAGCTGGGTCCAGCATCACTAGCTGGGTCCAGCATCACTAGCTGGGTCCAGCATCACCAGCTGGGGACAGCATCACCAGCTGGGTCCAGCATCACCAGCTGGGTCCAGCATCACCAGCTGGGTCCAGCATCACCAGCTGGGTCCAGCATCACTAGCTGGGTCCAGCATCACTCTCCCTTAACTGGAACAGTCAATTGCTTAAGGCCCATCAGCACTTTTATCAGTCTTGGTTTTTCGTGGGATTAAAAGTAAATTAAGTAGTGGATTTCGGGTACATGGCCTCTAATGCTCTGACAAATTTGTCTTGAAGGAGAGAAACAACCCAATAGGAATGGAAATCGACAAAAAAAGGGCTGCATTGACTCCATCAGTTAATCAACACGGGTGTATTGGCAAGGTGATTAACTCTACCAGGAAACACTCTTGCTTCACATCTGATCTGCTTCACATCTCAGTGAAAGTGCAGGAGAGTTTCCCTGCTGCTGGACCTCACGGCTCTGCACACACGCATTTGGCAGCCCGTGAGAGGGAGCTGGACCCGGGGACAGCACAGATGTGCATGACAGACAGCCATGCCTCAAAATATTGAGCATCTGCCACACCCGAGTCATCTCGTTCATGTTTTGCAGCACGCACACGGTACACTCGGGGACACGGGAAGACACAGGGCCATCAGCTGCGGTCGCGGTAGAGGGAAGTTAGCCAACCCCTATTTTTGGCAACAGGGAAAGCTGCTCTGTCTTCAGTCCTGAGTGTATTTTCACCTGGGTTAGCTCGTGGGTCCCCACAAGAGTTCTGAGCTGTCCCCACTCGACACGCGGGGAAACTTGAGGTTCCAAAAGATTTTGACGTCCCCAAATATAACTACAAGGGGGCCATACCGTGAACGGACACCGCCAGTGTATAAGTTGTGTGCTCTGCTTCTGACTCTTCCTCCCCATTCCCAAGCCTGCGTGGAAAAGCAGATTAATGGGACTGGTGGGAAACGAAGGCACTCAGGAGCACTGAGAACATCAAAATGACCTTTCCCCCTGAGCCTAAGCAGGTGAGAGAGAGAGAGGGCCCTCAGCTCGGGGCAGCAAAACAGAGAACTCCTGTTGATACCGCAGTCCCCTGACCTGACTCTCCACCCCACACTCCTGCCTTGGGAGGAAGCTGCAGCCTGGGGTCTAGCCACTGTGCAAGACCTGGCCGTTGCCTCTGCCGGCTGCAGCCCTGCGGGGTGGTTGGGCTGGGTGCAGAGGTGCCAGGTGGTTCATGGAACTGTCCAGCCACCGAACCTGAGGGGATGGGAAGATCTGGAGCGACACAGCATCTTAGCTTGAGTCCATCCTACTGTTCTCCCCTAGCAGGCTGAGACAGGGCAAAGAGCTGGGAAGCTTCAGGTCTGGTGGGGGATGGAAGGACCAAGGGTGGGATCATGGGGGGAAGCTGACATCATGGGTGCAAGGCTGGCTTCGGAGAGCACTAGAGGCGTCACTTTAATCTCCAGAATGAGCTCAGAGGTACAGAGTGTGGACACATAACCTCTGTCCATTCATTTAATATATGGCTGTGCGTCATTGTCGTTGGACTTCCATCTTAGAAAATGACTATTCGTAATGGAAGTCTTGGCAAAGGTTTCTTTCTAATCAGCGAAACAGGGGTTGGAGGGCTCAGCGGCGGTGGTACCCTCGCCAGAGGCTTTTAATTTTCGAGAGACGTTAAATTATGCTGCCGCCAGATAGTCGCATACGGGAAGCAGTGCAATAAGTCAGAGGGATGTGCTGCTTTTTCTTTTTGCATTTGACAAGCACAGGAAGTGGCCATTAGCCGAGCCTCTGAGAGCATGTCTGCTTGCTATACTACGCACACTGTTTCTTAAGTAGTCCCCCAGGCCTAGAAGGAAAGACTTCGGGGTGTCACAAGCACCCGGGGGACAGACAACCTGTGCACGCATAGTCCACAAACAGATGTTTGTGGCTTGCTTGTCTCAGGTTTTCCTGGGGCTGAAGGCTGGCCTGGCCTTGCAGAGGTATGCCGAAGCTGCTGAAAAATAGTTTTGGGCACAGGGGTGAAGAACTTATAAATATCTCATTTCTTACTTTACTCTTGGCTAGCAAGGGCAGTGCAATACACTAAGGTTTCCTGTCCATCATTTCTGCATGAGGGCCGAGGCAAACTGCAGGTTCAGAGCAGACTAACAACCGCCTGCAGGGGGTCACCTGCCCGTTAGCTTCCTGAACCTCAGACCTGACTCAGAGCACTAGGCAAGCTCCCAGGACCCTCAGGGAGGGCTTCCCCTGAGCATGAGGGTCTGGAGAGGGCAATGGTGGGTGTGTACCCTGTGTCCCTGCCGCTCACGCACGATCTCAAGGCAGAGGCTGTGTGAACCTTAGAGAGATGGGCCACCTTTTGATGAAAAGCTGACTGAGAAGATAGGAGGTAACTAAAGTGGACCCCAAAGGATGCCCCAGGCCGAGATGACAGGAGACATTACAGGACCTGCCTGTCCTATGCAGCGTGGCCAGCTGTTGCTTTCCAAGTTCTTTGACATAAATAATTGTTATGCTTATTACAAAAGTATCTGCAAAGACTTTGTATACCTCTGCATCCTCCTTGCCTGTTGCTGTCACTTGGAGGAATCTTTCTAACGCCCTGAACCTGGCTCTTAGCCCAGATATTCCAGTCTAGTGCATGTGGTGTGTGGACCTTGGCATCAGGACTTTTTGCAGCAACCCAGGGCTGGCATTTGGTGTATCTGCTTAAATGTAAGCTTCTTGTCAAGGTTTTCAATCTCTCTATACCTTTCTCCTTCCATGCATTGCTTAGCCTTGCCTGTCAGTGCAATGGGCAGGCAGCTAGGTTTCGCTGCCGTGACAAGCAAACCTCGCATGCTTATGTTGGAGGGACAGCAAGCCACAATCCTAACAAGTTCCTGGAAGCTGGAAAGGCAGAAATCACAGGAATGCAGCAATGATCATGACTCAAGGGTGATGACTTCATTCGCCCAAGATTTTACAGTATAACTGTAATTAATGAGGCAATTCCACGTAATATATCTGTTAATCAAGAGAGGTTTATTTCTGGGGTCACTTACAGCCAATAGGGGTTGGTTACAGGATCCAGGAGAGATGAGGTACCATCCAGCAGAGAAATCTGGCTTGGTCTACCATCCAGCTTCCAGGGCCGTGAGGTATCCAAAAGGGGCCAAACACACACACACCTCCAGTCTTAAGGGGCTCCCTCTCAGCCACGCCCCAGGGGCAGGTCATAGGCAGGTGTGGCAGTTACCTGCTGTCACACTAGGGGCAGTGTTTCAAGGTCAAAGCTGGAACAGCTACCCACTACATTACAGTCTGGCTAGTTCCTCGCAGTCCTGGGATTTAGAGACCAGGGTGGCTGTTTCAAGATAAGAACACTTGGCCTGGAGTCAGAGCATGGGCACCTCCAGGGTTCTCAGGCTCTTCTCTGACTGCTGCCTTGGTTTGGATTATTCCAGTGGCTGGAAGGTTCATTACTTTTCTTTCTCAAATAACAGTGGATGCCATGGCCTGGCTGAAATAGCTGTGATCTCATGCCTTGATTCTCAGGGGTCTGGGAGCCAAGTAGCTCACAGCTACACTGATGCCATCTTGCCTCAGAGATGATCTATTTCTTTCCCCCTTTTCTGAGCATCTACTTCTGTCTTCATGTAGAATAGACCTGAGTTACAAGTCAGTCTAGGTTGAAACAGAAGAGTCAAGGACAAAGGAAGGAGACAAAAGCTCCTCTGTGGAAGTTCTCTTCTTTTTTCTTCTGCTGTAAAATGAAGTTGATCTCTAATTGGCAAGTGTCAACAGCAGTATGGGGCAATGGCAACCAGTTTAGGGTAGAGGATGGTTCTGAGGTAAAGGATCACAAATAGGCAGTTCCTATAGACACTCCTGAGCTCCACCATGGCATATGCATTATCACAGAAGGATGGTGTCTTAGTTAGGGTTTTTATTGCTATGAAGAGACACCATGATCACGGCAACTCTTATAAAGGAAAAATGTTTAGCTGGGGTGGCTTACAGTTTCAGAGGCTCAGTCCATTATCATCAAGGCAGGAGCATGGCAGCGTGCAGGCAGATGGTAGCTGAGAGTCCTACATCTTGCAGGCAACAGGAAATCAAGTAAACACAGTAGGTGGTATCCTGAGCACAGGAAACCTCAAAGTCCGCCCCCACAGTGACACACTTCCTCCAGCTGGGCCATACCCACTCCAACAAAGCCACACCTCCTAATAATGCCATTCCCTATGAGATTATGGGGCAGTTACTTTCAGACCACCACAGATGGAATGTCTAGGAGATTGGGAAAGCATCTTAAACATAGAGGGGGAAAGGCGCTGAGGTGCCAGCCTCTTCCAGGGTGGACAGAGATGGGGCACCTTTTGTTTTGGTATTTTCTCTTGGGGAGCGGAGCAGGGGAGGTCTGGAGAAACAATACAGGAGGGTATTCCATGCCAAGTTTAATCTCATGCCAATATTGTCCAACAAGGTCCAAGAGGCCTGTGCACGTGACAGCGATGAGGGCAGTGAGCCACCCCTTTGATACGAAGAGGTTCTGTTTTCCCCATTTTTAAAGGTCCTTGGCAAGGCTTTCTTTTCACCATCAAGAGGAGGGCTCGGAAGCAGTGACAGTGACCCTTTGTGTCATTTAAAAGCTTTACCCTAGACTGTGCGAATTTTTAAAATAAACTTTATTTAGATTTTCAGAAGTATTTAAAACAATAGATCCTAGTTTTTATGTTCTTTTTCCTCACTATCCAAATAGTTACCAGCCATGAGTCGGGTAAGTACCTGCAGTATTCATAGGGTCTCTAAAAGGAAAATCTCAGCCGGGTGGCGGCGGCGGCACACGCCTTTAATCCCAGCATTGGGGAGGCAGAGACAGGTGGATCTCTGTGAGTTCCAGGCCAGCCTGGTCTACCAAGTGAGTTCCAGGAAAGGATCCAAAGCTACACAGAGAAACCCTGTCTCAGAAAAAAAACAAAAAAACAAAAAAACAAAACAAAACAAAACAAAACAACAACAACAACAAAAGGAAAATATCTACTTAAAATTTGCTGGAGAGTGTGCGGAATGCCTCTAGGATCTCGAGGGTCACACGCACAGTGGCTATGGGAACCAGTGCACAGTAAGTACTTTGACAGTGGAGTTACAGTTGTTGGGCCAGACAGCCCTACAGAGATTGATTACACCAACTTAATCTACACCCATCTCACAACCTATGCCACGAGCCAACTCCCATGTGGAAGAGTACCAGTGTGACGTCATTCACTAATGTCTTAGGAGCTGTCCGAAGTTACAAAATTTCACACAGCAGATCCAACGCCAGTGGGCACAACTGTTAAGCACTCTGGCTTGTTATCCGCTGAGGAGAGGTACAGCCACCACAGCACTACCGAAACTACCAAATCAAACCAAACCAAACCAAATCAAACCAAACCAAAACTACCAAACTAAACCAAACCAAATCAAACCAAATCAAACCAAACCAAAACTACCAAACCAAACCAAAACTACCAAACCAAACCAAACCAAACCAAACCAAACCAAACCAAAACTACCAAACTAAACCAAACCAAACCAAACCAAACCAAACCAAAACTACCAAACCAAACCAAACCAAACCAAACCAAACCAAACCAAACCAAACCAAACCAAACCAAACCAAAAACCCCCAGCCTATTTGTTGTTGTTTATTGCTTTTTAGCTCTAAAGATTGAGCTATTAGATTTATTATGTTAAAATATTTTAGTTCATTTGTTTTGAATTCATTTTTGAGAATTTCATACATGTATTTTGACCTTCTTTTATCTCCATCCCCAACGCCAATCAGTGAGATTGGAACGGAACAAGCACTATACTTGCATATCCATGCAAATCCTGCACTACTCACAGAAGCCCTACGCCTGGCCTAGAAGACAGATGCACATTACGGAATTTTATTCCACTGGGAAAAGAACAGAGTTAAGGCCCCTGCAGATACATGGATGGAAATAGAGGGTATTATGATAAATAAGCCAAATTCAGAAAGACTAACACTGCCTGTTTTTGTTCATGTGAAATCTAGATACATTCATAATGCCATGAAAGCGGAAAGGACTGTGGCCAGGAGGAAGGGACCTAAAGGGACATTGGAAGGCACACGCAGCACAAGAACATCGGTATGATGTGAAAACAGGAGGGATTACTTAGGCAGAGAAGGATCAGGAAGAAGGGGCCAGGGGCCAGGACAGGGCAAGGCAGTGGAGAGCAAATAAGAACAACACAGAATGATATGTGTGTGAGTCAGCGTCACCATGTAGCCCATGTGTGTGAGTCAATGTCACCATGTAGCCTGTGTGTGTAAGTAAGTGTCACCATGTAGCCCATGTGTGTGAGTCAGTGTCACCATGTAGCCCGTGTGTGTGAGTCAGTGTCACCATGTAGCCCATGTGTGTGAGTCAGTCAGTGTCACCATGTAGCCCATGTGTGTGTCAGTCAATGTCACCATGTAGCCCGTGTGTGTGTCAGTCAGTGTCACCATGTAGCCCATGTGTGTGAGTCAGTGTCACCATATAGCCCATGTGTGTGAGTCAATGTCACCATGTAGCCTGTGTGTGTGAGTCAATGTCACCATGTAGCCCGTGTGTGTGTGTGAGTCAATGTCACCATGTAGCCCATGTGTGTGAGTCAGTCAGTGTCACCATGTAGCCCGTGTGTGTGAGTCAATGTCATCATGTAGCCCATGTGTGTGAGTCAATGTCACCATGTAGCCCATGTGTGTGAGTCAGTGTCACCATGTAGCCCGTGTGTGTGAGTCAATGTCATCATGTAGCCCATGTGTGTGAGTCAATGTCACCATGTAGCTCATGTGTGTGAGTCAATGTCACCATGTAGCCCATGACTTTGTGTGCTAACCTAAAAGTCGGTAAGATGAATTCACAGAGCAAAACCAATGCCAAAGCAAACAAGTCATGGATGAGGAAGGGAGACGGGGTGGGATGCTCACCGACAGACAGACCTGCGGGTGCGACACACAAGACTGTCAAGTGTGTATGCATCCCAGGTGCACCAGCTCTGAGCAGCCTGCTCTGTGATTTGTCTTCCTCACTGGCAAATCCCTGGCCTTGTCCTTGGCCGGAAAGCTTTGGTGCTTTCTTGAGCACCCCTCCCCCACCCCCTCTGAAGTATGCTTCATTTGGTATTTGAGACCTGCCAGCCCACCCTCAGGCAGGTTGGATTTGGTTCATCAGGGTCCTGACACTGACTTCCAGGCCAAGTTCTAAATTCAGGTGTGACCTCATGGTGCTATTGAGCTGGTCAAATGCTGGTCTTTTCTGGGTATTAGTCTCATGGGAGGCGGGGTTGCCTGGAAAGGATGTGGTCCCACCAGGGCTGAAGTCAGGGCTTATCAAGCCAGGCTGCATCTCCAGTGTCTACCCTCCTGAGCCAGGAGCACAGCGACTGTCAAGGTCACCCACTCCCCCTCAGTAGAAAGCAGGCTCGGTTACTTGGGTGCCACTGAGGAAGCTGGGGCTCTCCAGTCACTCACTTTCGGATGAGTTGATTTTACCAACAGCTTAGGGAAAGGAAAATGAATCGGTCTGTAGTCCAGAGCCACAAAAATCTGGTACCAAGTGCCAACAACAGCCAAGAGATGAGGCTAGAGGGGCGGGGGGTGACTAATAGGATGACCAGGTCTTCTTGGTTGAGAAAGTCACAGTGATGATCACTGTGACGTTGCTGTTGTCCGTATTCCTCTGAGGATGGCTGGCTCTTCAGTTTCCTTCTCAAAGTGCAACGATAGCAGTGACCCCACCTGTCCTTCCACAGAAGCGTCTGCTTCCGAGTCTTCATCATCTGCCCTGGCATGGCTTCTTCATCGACAGCCGTTCATCCTGCTCTGGATGTGACATGCTCTTGAGCATGGCTCTGCATATTAGGAAACGACTGATGATTCTTGCTATGTAAACATAGTTCTTCTTTTTCCCCTACCCTGTCTTTGCCTTTGGACATAGAATGCTACAAAACACTCATGAACAGATACTGGGAATGCTGGCAGCTTGAGGGCAGAGGTACAGTGTGTGGGGAGTTATGGGATGCCAAGGATTCCAGCAGATTCCCTTCTAAGAGCTCTAGAACTGATGGAAGGCACTCTGGGTGCTTTTTCTCTGATAGTCTCTTATTCACAAAGAGCAGCAGGCATAAATCAAGACCTCTGTGCAAGTTATTAGAAATGAATACTCTGGCTGATTCCTAACATTGTTGGGACCGGCCATGTGTGGCCATTTATCCCAACACTCGGTAGGTAGAGGCAAGAGGATTGAGAGCTCTGGGCTGGTCTGCAGGATGTAGAAGTTCAAGAACAACTCAGGCTGCCCAGCAAGAATTTCCAAACAAAAGAAAACCTTATGAGCTACAAAGCAGGCTGCAGGATCTTAGCTGTGACAGCTGTTACATCACACCATTGTGGGAGAGTCCACTAGATATTTGGATCGTGCCTTACAATTCAGAGATGCTTAGATTTAGGGTCAGGGTGACCTAAGAAGATGCCAATTAATATTGGATATCAGTGATGGGAAATGTCTGTACCAAAGTGATCCAGCCTAAACTGCTCCAGAGGCTCTTTGTAGTAATGCTGAAGAATACTGAGACTTCGTGGCAAACAGGCCAAGGCACAAAGCTGAGCCTCCTCTGCCAAAGCGATGCGGAGAATGAAGAGTGGCCCAGGACTCTAGGCAAGTGCTGGTTCCTGTGGGAAAATCTTTTGGAGTCCTGAACTTCCCCCAGGTCCCTAAAGATGTGTGGGGGCATTCCCATATTTTCCCCAGATTGTTGAGATTTTTCCACTTCACAGTGGAAACTCCTCTCCGGAGTTAATGGCATGAAGACGTGGCCTGGGCTTTTGGCGGGTAGATCTTCAGCGAGAGCAGATGGCCACAGTGGTATTAAAACTAAAGACTGCAGTAAAGCTTTTAATTGAAAACAATTGGACCCTGCTGGATGGTAATTACCTTGGCTGCTTGCAAATAATATCCTGCCCTTGATGCCACGCGAGGCAAGCAGAACGGGAGTGCATGGGATCCGCTCGACGTGCATCTAATAAGGACGGAGCCTGGCAAAGTCCTCCTCGAGGGACCCTGCAGGACAAAGGTTTGAGATGAACTCTGAACGACAGGCTTCGCTGTAGTGTGAACCGTAGAGACAAAGCATCCGTTTATAAAACAGCCCAATGGGCTCTTGGAGGAAATTGAAATTCTACCCAATTTCAAGGGGGAAAAAGATACTTTAAGTACTTCTGTCTTTTCTCAAGATGATGAGCCTAATTGTGTCTGGGTGATGGACAGATGTGTGTGCTGTGAGTGGTGGCCATGCCTGAGAACTGAAGGGTTAAAAGATTAGTCTCCATCTCATCTTGAAGCTTTCGCCTCTGGACACCGCAAAGAGCTTTAGTGACATTGAAATGTGGACAAGCAATAACCAGGGCAGGGATTTCATGCTCTGATGGTCTCAGTCCTGCAGGTGAGGTGGGAACAAATGTCGGCCACGGGCCTTTTCTCATTCCAGGCAACAGGCAGTCTCCCAGCAGAATACTGGGAGAGGGAGCAATGGGTGGGGAGGGTAGGGAAGACCCCAGAAAGCCTTTGACTTGGTGATTCTCAGAATCATACCCAAGGGGGCTGGGGAGGTAAGCTGAGGCTTAGAAGGTAAGAAAGAAAATAAGGTGGTGAGTGATAGGAACAGACTCCCAATGGCCTCCACACGCACAAGCATGCGTGTGTGTATCTGCTCACACATGTGTGCACACTGACCCCCGCCCCAACAGCACACAAAATTGAGGTTTTCTCCGGATTGTAGACTCATAATTCTTTGGTGGAATTCAGGTGGTTCTATGACCTGTCCACCTTGGTGAGGCGCAGTTAGTGTCACATGGACTGAGGCCAGTGGAGACAGTCACTCCATCTTGGGGATGTTGCTCAGACTGTTCACTTCTGCTTTGGTTCATGCTCCAAGCAGGGGTGCTATTTCCAGCACCTTTGGGAGTCTGCGACTTGTTCAGGTTGATGTTTATCCCAGGATGGAGTGTTAGGAGCCTGTCTGTGGTTTGTCTTGCCTTGATCTCTTTGTGTCTACCACTGGAAATGATCCTGGTGGTAGCTTGGATCCTGAGTGGGATGGAGCCCACAGCTGACCTGCTGTGGACAAGTGGGGTGCATAGGACACATGCTCCCTGTTTATGGTGGGTTGACTATGTGGGCCCTGGAGAGAGGATTCCAGTCAGGTCTCTCTGAAGGTTTGGCCTGATTCCACATGGCCCCAGAGGAAGGCAGCTCTAAGCCCAGCTTTGAGCTAGTCTGTTCATCCTATTTGGTGCCGAGCATTTCGGTTTTGGGGACAGTAGCGGAAGGTGTGGATAAAGGACAAGAATGCACTTGCTCACACTGGCTTTCCTTCAGGAGGCAAGGGGAAGCAAGTCAGCCTGGGACCTCTCCTAAGTTTTCATGGGCAGTTTAGATAACTATTTGCTGTTTGTATCATACTCTGTAATTGTGCAGTGTAATTGCTTCTCATAGGCCCACCGTGTCTGCTCTACAGCACTTCATTTTATAGGTATTTGGAGGTGTATATTTTTATCGATTTGGCATCTATACAGTAGTAAACTTACTGGATTGATGGACATGGGAGTTATCATGAAGGTGCTTGGTGCATTGATTGGGAATCTATGAAGGTCGTCTCTGCAGTTCTACATGTACTTTGTTACTAGGGTGTAAGCAACATTAACATTAAAAAGAATATTTGGGGTGAGCATGTGTCCCAGACAACAAACACAGAGTTCTGTGGTTTGCTCTTTCTGAAGGTGGCCTGTGGGAGGGTAGGCCAAGAGAAGCTACTCTTGATGGCTTGGCTTCTGGCCGGAGAGTGTCCATCTATAGTTTCCCCGGCTCTTCTGCTTCACTTTCTGTTGCTGTGATAAATGCCGTGACCAAAGGCAACATGCATGTGGGGAATAGGGTGTACTCCACTCACAGGTTACACTCCGTCATCCAAGGAAGCCAGGGCCGGAGCTCAAGGCAAAAGCTTGAAGCAGAAACCACAGATGAATGCTGCTCATGGGCTTACTTCAGGCTCGGGTTCAGCTACCTTTCTTACAGAACCCAGGCCTAGGGATGGCACCGCCCACAGTGGGAGGGGCCCTGCCACACTAATTGGCAATCAAGAGCTTGCCCCACAGACATGACCACAGTCCAGTTTGATGAGGGATGGTTCCTCAATCAAGGTTCCCTCTTCCCAAGTGTGTGGACTTGACAACCAAGATTGGCTTGTAATGTTAAAAGGTCATGACTGAAGTTGGCTGGATAGATGGGTCTAGGGTGGTTGATGTTGAAGCTTCTAGAAACCAATGCAGATAAATGATATACTCCTCCCATTTTTATTTTCCTTTGGCAAAAATGGAATGATTCATACAGTTCTTGGCCATTTGTAGTTTGCTCCTTGGGAAGTGTCCGGTTGGCCATTGGCTCAGGCAGGAAGAAGTTTGGACTAGAGAAATCATGTTAAAAATACCAGCATGGTGGGGTGTGCCTGCCTGTTTCTCTAGCACTTGGCAGTGGGGGGCAGGAGGGAGGAAGACATGTGGGAGGGAAAGACATGTGGGTCCCTGAAACTGGTCAAATGGTCTAACCCAGTTGATGAGCTTCAGATTTGGTAAGAGACCCTGTTTCAAAACTAATAATTAAATAATTAAAGAATAATTAAAGAAAGATATTTGATATTAACCTCTGGCTTCCATGTGCATGTACACATGCACAACACCCACACTAATGATCATATACAACACACACACACACACACACACACACACACACACACACACACACACACACCTATTCTGTTCACTTTCCCAACTATAGATTGGAGTATTCAGTATTTAGATGTTTAACATATATATACAATATATATATATATAATGTATATATATGTATATATAACCTTAGTTATTTACATAAATCTCCTGTTGAATTAGTAGTAGGCAAGGATTTTTCATGCACTTTGTTGGCTGTCTCTTTACTCTGGTAATTGTGTATTTAGACACAGCACACAGCAGTGATAGCTGCACATTCATGCTTAGTGTGGCACCGTTCACAAAGCCCCAGTGTGGGATTAGCCTAGGTGCTTGTGCATTGATCAATGGACAGGAAAAATGTGATATGTTTACACAGTGGAGTATTATTCAGTGATAAGAATAAAATCATGCTATTTGGAGGAAAATGGGTCACATGGAAAATTGTAATGTCTCATCAGGCTCAAAAAGGCAAGTGCCACACCTGTGTTCTCATCTGCAGAATATTGGATGTAGGCAGAGTTTCTCTGTGTCCTGGCGGCCACTCCCAAATAGCCACACAGAGACTTAATATCAATTGTAAATCCTTGGCTGATAGCTTAGGCTTGTTTTTAACTAGCTCTTATAACTTAACCTATTTCTATTAATCTATGTTCTGCCCTGAAGCTCGTTTACCTTATGTACATACTTTCTATCCTGCTCCATCTTTGTTTCCTGGTGTCTCCTTGTGACTCCTCAGACTCTGCCTTTCTTCTTCTCAGCATCCTCCTAGTCTGGCATTCCCACCCAATCTCTTCCTGCTCAGCTATAGGCCAGTCAGCTCTTTATTAACCAATGAGAGTAATACATATTTACAGTTTACAAAGATTGTTCCATAGCATTTCCCTCTTTTTGTCTAATTAAAAAGGAAGGTTTTTAACTTTAACATAGCAAAATTATATACAATAAAAACAATTATCAAGTAAGAATTACAATATCCAGTCCATTTGTATTTGGCAAAATTAGAGAAAATACTCCATTATCTATTTTATGTTTATGAGTCTAAAGTTTTATACTTAATTAACCTTTTTTCATAATTAAGGAGAACTGTAAGTTTAACTATTTAGTCTTTAACTCCATCAAAGACCCCAGAAGGGTGTAATGCTACATAATGACCAGGGACATTTGGCTGTCTGGATACCCAAAGTTCTTCTGCAATGTTTGGGGCATCTATCTTTGGCCTACAGGCCTAGTATATATGACAGACTTTTTTTGAGGTGCAGGGAATTTTGAAGGACTGTCCTACCTTGTCTTGGCAAAGTTTGGTGGTTACTTTTTTGTGTCTTTCTGGTCCAGTTTGGACAGTATACTGTCAGCAATTGAGGCAGGGCATTTTTTTTCCCCAAATGGTTAGCTTTTTTCATAAAGAAAGCAAACTCTATATGGAGTTTCTTTGATGCCCATTATCTCATCTGAAGTAGATTCATACTGCTAGAAGCAGACATGTCTCACTGTCATGAAAAGCCTTAGGTTATTAAACATCTTAAATACCATATTCTGTAGGTCATTAGGTGCTTGAAGACCACCTGTCTACTTAAATATATCTGTTTAGCCTTGAAAACCTAGCAAATGTGACTACAAGTTTGATTATTATAGATGACTAACAACCTGTATTTTTTAATTATAAATATTTTTTAAATGAGTTGCATAAGCACAATACCCCCAAACAAGAGTAGAAACATACATACAGTATAGCAAAAATAAATTTAAATTTGTATCAATAACCCCAAATCATACCAATGTAAAATATTTTGAGATAAATAGTTATTTTTTGGATCAAAGTAGATTTAATAATCTACCCTTTTTTTCTATCATTCCTATATCAATTGAAAAATGACATGAAATAGAAGGGGCAGAGACAGGGAGAAGTCAGGAGAGTGGGTGTGCTCAAATGTGCACATTACACGTACTTGAAACACATGGTCCTGTCCAGTTAGTGTACACTAATGAGAAAGAAGGGATTTACCAACAATGGGGTGTTCTGGTTGCTTCTGTGAGAATCATCTCCCACTAGAAAGAGGTGTCCATGGGCTTTCTCACTGGGTCCTTGCTAGAGATCACCCTTCCTTCCTGCCAGTCTGCCTGCCTTCATTTTCTTAAGCTTGTTGCTGTGTTTCCAGTGGACACTATAACTTGCATATGTGAACATAGTTGTCTTTAGACACTATTATTTGGATTCATTCTTTTTTCTTCTGTTTTTTTGTTCTTCCTGTTTTGCATTCCCTGATGACGAGGAAGCTTGCAGAGGAGCAAATGGTTCTGGAGCTGACTGGAGAGAAGGCACTCAGAATGTGGAGGCCGTTGAGACATTAACGTTTGAGATGACGTTAATATTCGAGATGACGTTAACATTTGAGATGACGTTAACATTTGAGGTCAACAGGGGACCACAGAGTCCATTATTTCTTCGTTTTAGAAATTTTCTCATTTTCTGTCTCCACACTTTGTCTTGTTGAGTAAAAATCAAAGGGGAGAGAAAGAGGTGTCATGGGAGTGGAGAGGGGAAGATGGATGATACACCATGTGGGGAAAGCGTCTAGCCTCTCCTGGTCCTGGCAAGCTTACAGATGGATCTTGGCCTGAAAACAGCTTCACGAGCCTGGCTTAGTTCATGCTGGTTAAGGTAACGGACTGGAGTAGCCAGGAAGCATTATTCACAGCTCTCAGTAACGTGAATAATTTACTCCCTTCCCTAGATAGAATGAAACCCAGAAAGCCTTCGGGACTCTTTGGATAAAGTGCTCTGCAAACATGTCAGATGAGTTTGGCTTTTACTGCGGAGGAACCTGGTTAGGATGGAAATGGGAGGTAAGTTAAACACAAGGATTTATTACCTGAGGGAGCACCTTTTAACATAATTATTTTAAGAAAACAAATAGGTAATAAGAGAGTGGAAATCATATGCACGTCATAAATTTTATTTAATACTTAGTTCTGTTTTGAATGCAGGTGCAACTGACTCACTTTTTGTAAATAATTAACATCGTACCCGTAGGCTTTGTGAAGCCTCATGCTGGCACCCAAATGCAATGACTGTGTGACACACGGGCTCTTGCTACACCTGTGGTGACCAGCTAGCGCTTACAGGTGTGCACAGCATGCTCACTGCCTCCGTCGGTGGAAGAGTAGATTTTGTGTGTGCAACATGGGAGTTCCTGTCTGTCTGTCCACCTGTCTGTTGTTCTCAGGGTGAGGAGGAGAGAGAAAAAGAGCTGGAGAGTTAGAGGAGGAGGAGTGGAGGATTTCCAGGGGAGTTTGATCTTCCAGGACTCCTCTTAAGAAGCGCTATTCAAATTAAATGTGGTGTTGAGAGTGTGGCCGTCCTCACAGGCACGCCCGTGAGTCTGAGTCTGATGCAAGTTCCGTTGTACTGTTGAGTGGGATGGGAAGCGACTTTGAGCTATCGGAGCTCTGGGTATCCTTGGAGAATGGCCTAATGCCAATGCCGCCCAAAAGGGAAATGGTCTTCCAAAGAAGGAAATGTGCCAGATCTAAGTGAAATTTCACAAATGGAGGCGTCTTTGAGTGAGGTTAGAAGGCAGGAGGTGGAGCGCTAAGTGTGCAACTGCGTAGAGAATTGTTGGGGAGACGAGATCTTAACTGGGGGCTTCAGATCTGGGTAAGCCAAGGGAGTGTTCTGGATTAAAGTGGAGGACATTTTAGTACATGGGCTCTACTTTTGGGGCTTCTCCCCCTCCCAGATTATTTATGAAAGGGTTTCTGATCTACCACTACACATTGTATATTGTATAACACATGTGATCACATGTTTATTAAAAGTTAATGTTATTTATATATAGTTCACATTTTGTGCAATCATATTATTCATTCATTATTTATCTGTTAATTACTGTATTATCTTATAGTAATTTCCTCAAAACATAAATACACTTATGTTAACAAAATTTAAACTTACTTTCTTCTTAAAATATTTAAAACTTTAGACTTTTTTGTGCACTTGTGTGCACGCATGAGTGTGTGCATATTTACACGTAAGTGTGTATGTGTGTGTGTTAAATGTATGTGTGTACGTATAAGCCAGAAGACAATCTCAGAGGCCTTTTCTTAAATTCAGTGTGATGCCTGTTCTTAAATTCAGTGTGCCATATTTTTTTGAAACAGGATTTCTTGTTGGCCTGGAACTCACCAAGCAGGCTAGCTTGGCTGGCCAGCTACCTCCAGGGGGCTGCCTAGCCCCGCCTCCCTGGCATTGAGATTACAGGTGTGCAACTCCACATCTGGCTGTTCTTTCTTTTAAAATAATAATTTTATTTTTATTTTTATTTTTATTATTATTATTATTATTATTATTATTATTATTATTATTATTAGTGGTGGTGGTGGTGGTAGTGGTGGCACTCTGTGTGTGTGTGTGTGTGTGTGTGTGTGTGTGTGTGTGTGTGTGTGTGTGTGGTTCAGGACTACATGAGTGTGTTCTCTTCTGGATATTTTTTAAAAAAGGGTTTGTGCAAAAAGCATTTTACCTGAAATGTCATCTTGCCAGCCCCACACTCAGATTTTTGTATGTTTGTGTTCTAGGGGATCAAACTTGGGATCTCATGCTGGTAAGACAATCTACTGACTGAGCCATCTGCCAAGACCTGGAAGATTCAATGCCAACAATCAACACTATTTTCTTCTCTCTCTCTCTCTCTCTCTCTCTCTCTCTCTTACACACACAGGTATGTATGTATGTATGTATACCAAGGGACCTCAGGATGGGACACCATGAACACATTTTTTTGTTGTTGTTGTTGTTTTTTGTTTTTGCTGTTTTGAGACAGGGTTTCTCTGTGTTGTTTTGATGCCTGTCCTGGATCTCACTCTGTAGACCAGGCTGGCCTTGAACTCACAGAGATCCGCTTGGCTCTGCCTCCCAAGTGCTGGGATTAAAGGCGTGCCTGACCCATGAACACATGTAAGAGTCTGAACTCAGGCTAGAGGACCCCACGATTTGTAGGAGGAGATGGCAGGAGGACCTTAGTGTCTGTGTGTGGACTTGGCTTCCTCTATGTTGATTCCACTCTGAGAAATCAAGTAAACAGATAAGCATTGTCTCAGATTTATAGAAGGAGACATGTTTGATGCCTAAAACCAACATGGTGGGTGAGGAGAACGGACACCTGAAAATTGTTCTCTGACCTCCACATACCTGTTGTGGCAGGTACATGCTCCTTCACAAATAAATAAATGCTTAAAACAAAGCAGAATCAATACTGTGTGTGTATGGTGTACATATATATATATTTTTTCATTTAGAACTTCTTGAGCTTCCTGAATCTGGAGCTGAATGTAAATATCCCAAGCTGTTACCTCCTCATACTTCTTTGCGGTACTGCTTTTGCACATTTCCCCTAAGATCTGCTGGGTCTCGTTCCTTCCCAGTACTTCCCAGTTTTCGATGTTTCCTTTTCTTTCTGAATGCTGAAATCTACCAGTCAGCTCGCACAGTCTCTCCTCAGAGATGTCTCATCTGTGGTTCTAACCCATCTTTCAATTGCTTAACTTTATTTTCCATTTTCATTTATTCCGTTGTTCGCTCACTTTCCGGTTTCAGCAGGTCCCTTTGCTTATGTTTCACCCTTTCATGGTTGTCCGGTAGTCTTGCATCACGCGTTTGAGGTCATCTCTGTCTTCAAATGCACGCGTACACTTTGCCATTTGTGCTTGATAGCCCCAACTTCTGCTTTGTGGGTTTACTCTTGGTGAGAACGCTTCTGGTCATTTTTACCCACGTCAGCTTTTATCCCTGCATATGTTTCCTGATTTTACATTGTGAAATACATAGTTGAATTTGTACATAGTTTGAGATCTGGGCTTAAGGTTCTTGTCTAGAGCTTGTAGATACAAAGGACGGGGACTATAGGGGTCACGCAGTGGTGTGAGTCATGGCCCTGAACACAGTGAGGACCAATATCTACTTAGAAATCCTTATGAGTTTTTCGTCCCCTTCTTTAAGAATCAATATGAAGGGTCAGCAAGATGGGTCCAGGAGTGGAGATGCTTGCCATCAATCTTGATGACTTGGCTTTGATGTCTGAAACAAGCATGGTGGATGAGGAGAATGGACTCCTGGAAGTTGTTTTCTGAACTCCACACTCCTGCTGAGGCAAGCACATGCTCCCCCCCACAAATAAATAAATGTTAAGAAAAAACCCCAAACCCAGAATCAATACTAAGACTTCACTCTCCTTCCTATGGCTGTGATTTCCCGAGGGTCCTGTGTTCATTATGTGGTGGTCTCTGAGCCAATCTTGTACCTTACATAAATCCGTGGCTTGGCCTTCTGTTTTTTTTTTTTTTTTTTTTTTTTTTTTTTTGCGCAGCCCCAGATGTTGCCCGACACTACATCTCTCAGCCTGAGCCATTACTTCTTTCTGTTCAAGCCTGTCTTCACTTTTACAATGTCAGGGCTTCCTCTAAATTCTTGCAAAGTTAACTATAAAAAGAATTAAAAATGAATTTTTCTATGTTAGTTTTAATGGCTCTCTATTTGGAGACTTTTGATGAATGCCATTGGTTATTTTGGTGGAAATGGGAAGTACTGGAACTGTATTGGCGGTTAGGGACATCTGGCCTGAGTAGTTTGACTGCAATTTCCTTAGCTCATCTGTACTGGGGGACCTCCGGATGGGACGCCATGAACACATGGAAGAGCCTGAATTCTAACTAGAGAAGCCCGTGGTTTATTGCTGTAGGAGGTGACAGACAGCAGGAGGGTCTTAGCGTCTGTGTATGAGCTCGGCTTCCTCAGTGTTTACTCTCAGAAAACAAGTCAGCCGAGACAGGCATCCCGGATCTATGAAAGGAGAAGTCCTTTCCGTGGATCCTTCCTTCCTTCTTTCCTTCCCATCAGACATATCCGTGCCCGTGTAGTCAAACATTTGTAGAGCAAAATTTCAAGTCTTGCATTAGAGGCAGGCTTGTGTGGCGTTGACAGAAATGACAGAGAACTCTTCAGATCTTACACACAGCCCTTGAAGGAGATGTCTGCTTACAGGTGCTGGTACAAAGTCCACAGGATCTGTAAGTGGTCTCTTTCAGTACATCAAGGGCGTGTGCTTGGAAGTGCTGATTAAGCATACTCTGATGAAGTTTTCAAAACTGAGCCTCTTTTGTGACGGTGCTGAACTTGAATATAAAATGTAGCATGCTCTGCTGTGATTCCCTCTCCGTCCATACTTACTGTGTTTTCACTTAATAACAACCTGAAATGTTGTTAAATGTGAACTGAATGATTGGTGCAGGTTGATCTCAATCGATTCTTAGGTTTTTCGTGTTAAAGTATTTTCTATATAACCCCCCCTCACCCAATGGCCTCTATCCCTGTGAGGTACTGATTTCGGTTGGAAGTGGATTCCCTTGTGCTGCGTTTTCTCCCGCATCAGCTTAACTTGCTCTTCCCAAGTGATGAGGAGGAGCCCAAGTCTGTGCAGACTCCTGTGACCTTCATTCCAGGGACAGTGTCCAGAGCTGGTCAACAGGACCCCCTGCACACACGGAAGGCCTGTCTGCATCTTTTTTGTCTGTGGTCCGGACTCTGCTGCCCCTTTTCTCTGTGCTCCACGCTGGCTGTGATGGCTCATCTTCACTGCCAGCTTGATTGCTCTTGGAGCCACCTGGGAGGCTCACCTCTGAGCATGTCTGTGAGGGCGTTTCTACGGAGGACGTCCTGGGGAGGGAAGACTCACCCTGAATGTGGGTGATGCCATTCAATGAGCCAGGGTGCCAGACTGAGTAAAAGGGGGGAACGGAGAAAGGTGGCTGGCTGTGGCACGGATCTCTCTCTGTGTCCTGGTCTGCTGATGTGAGAAGAAGGTGCCTGCTGTCACAGTGGTTAGCTACTTCTTCATTCTCCGCCATGGAGAACTGTGCCCTCAGGTAATGATGCAGGGTCAGTCCTTCCTCCGGTAGGTTGTATCTTGGCAGGCATTTTCCCATAGTTCCAAGAAAAGTAACTATCCCAGAGGCCCGCTTCAGGGCCTGGGAGCCTCTGTGGACACCTTTAGGGTGAAATGACTCCCTCATACACAGTCAGTGCTTATTCAGAATCTGAAATACTTCCCATGGACCCCTGGGGGGTCGTTCCTCTGGCCTGCCTGCTGTTGGCCAGCTGAAGCAATAGAGAGAGCCTCCTCTCCACTGCAGGTGGGCGGAATGGTGACCGCTAGTCAAGATTCAAGTTGAGAGTGGAGTCTTCAGATTGGGCAAGGACAGGCCCAATGTCCCAACTATTTCTGAGCATATGGTAGAGAGGCTATAGGAGCCCTTGGGTGTTGCTGTTACTGGGTGAGTGCATGTGTGCTCGTACGCACACACACATGTGTGAGTGTGTGTGTGTGTGTGAGAGAGAGAGAGAGAGAGAGAGAGAGAGAGAGAGAGAGAGAGGTGAGAGGTGAGAGAGGTACAGTGTGTGTGTATGTGTATATATATATATGTAGATGTGTTTATATATATATGGGCATGTGGCATGGGTGTGGCATGGGTGTGAAAGTCAAGACAACCTCTGGTGTCAGTTCTCACGTCAGCCTTGTTTGAGGCAGGGCCCCTGTTGTTTCTTGGCACATATGTTGGGCTAGGTGGCCCTTGAACTCTTGGGGTGCTCATAACCCCAGCTTCCATCTTGCTGTGAGAGCACTGAGATTTCTGGGATTACAGATGACACCTGTGTTATGTGCCAAGCTTTTCCTCAGATTCTGCGAATTTGGACCCAGGTCTCCATGCTCGTGTGGGAAGTGTTTCACTTACTCAGTCTGCTACCCAACCCAGATGTTCCTACTCCTCCTTCAGAGAACGGTGTGAAAGGCCACTCTGTGGAGGAATGTGTAGACTTGGGCCAGAGAACTGGCTTCTCAACCCGAGCCTGTCCTTCCTGAGTATATGGGAAGTGACCCCTGTCCTTTATGGCCTCACTCATAAAAAGAGCATAATTGTTGCTCTGTCCCAACGAGTTTGTTCTGAGAACCTTGAAAAACTACGATTTGAGATGTGTGTAGTCAATATTTATTATTTATTAATTTAAATTGTACCACTAAATTCTACCTACTAAACTCATCATATTAAGAATGAATTGATTCTGGGATTTTAGATGTATGGTTCCACAGAGCAGCTGCAAACAGGTAAGTGTGTGTGAGGATGACTCTGAGCCAGGGAGCACTCAGCACTACTAAGCCCTTTGTGAGGATGACTCTGAACCAAGGAGCACTCAGCACTACTAAGCCCTTTGTGAGGATGACTCTGAACCAAGGAGCACTCAGCACTACTAAGCCCTTTGTGAGGATGACTAAACCAAGGAGCACTTGGCACTACTAAGCTCTCCTCAAATGTTAGATGCCAGTATTGGCCCATGAAAAATGGAGCCACTATTTGCCGGGACTGGAAGTTTCTCCATTATTCATGAAGGCTTTGCACTCTTGAATCCTTTAATTCCACCACATCTCTAGTACAAAAGGCAAAGCCAGTGCTTTCTAGTTACACAATTTGTAAAATAAGATCCTTCAGCTGTGCCAGTGTGGTAGAACTTTTTTTTTTTTTTTTTAATGCAAGCCAGCTGCAGTATCCATTGCTCCAATGACGCCGGCTCTGGGGAGAAATGGAACTCAATGGACAACACCACAAAGAGGTGTTTTTAATGTCCAGGTGTGCTGTGTAGTTGTGGGGCCATGTGTGGTGATAAATCGTGTACCCTAATAAAATTTGCCTGAAGATCAGAAAACAGAACAAGCTCCTAGATTAAACACTGAGGCCAGAGAGTGGTGGCACGCACCTTTAATTTTAGCATTCGGGAGGCAGAGATCCATTTGGATCTCTGTGAGTTCAAAGCCACCCTGAACTACATGAGATTGATTTTGTCTAAGAGAGAAACAGAACCAGGCAGTGGTGGTTCACACCTTTAATCCCAGTACGTGGAAATCACATGCCTTTAATCCCAACACTTGAGATCTCATGTTTTGCTTGAAGGGTCACACGCCTTTAATCTGACCACTAAGAAGGAAGTAATATGACTGGGCGGAGAAAGGTATATAAGGCGTGAGGAGACAGGAACTAGAGGCTTTTCGGCTGAGGAAGCTTTTCAGGCTGAGTCCTAGAGGTAAAACGTGGCTGTCTATGGCTTGTTCCTTTGTCTCTCTGATCTTTCAGCATTTACCCCAATATCTGACTCCGGGTTTTTTTTTTTATTAAAAGACCCTTTAGCAATTTGTGTTACAGCCATGTTTGGGGATTTATGTACAAACACACAGGCTTGAGTAGGTGAATGGATTGTTTCTTAAGTGAGGTGACTCTGTCCAGCGTCTGGAGCTGCAGTTTTGCATTGTGAGTTGTCTCACTGGCCAAGCTCTGGGCTTTGTGCCGTTTTGTCTGCACAGCCCCTCTCTGCCTCTTCTGCCCTGCTCCTTCCAACCTGTCCAATCCTGCCCGGAGCTCACCACTCCCAAGACCTTTCCAGACTGACAGGGGAAAGCCACCTCCCCTATCTGCACACCTCTTTTCTTCCTATTCCTCAACCTCTTCCCTCCCCTCCCTACCCCTCCCTTCCCTTCCCTCCCCTCCCCTCCTACTCCCTTCCCCTTCCCTCCCCTCCCCTCCTACCCCCTCCCTTCCCTTCCCAAGCTGGGAATCTTAATGTGTTGCCCAGACCAGCCTTGAATTTCTGGACTTAACTATCCTCGTGTCTCGGTCTCCAGAGTAGCTGGGATGACAGGCAGATATTACCATGCCTGGTCCTCATGCACTTTTAATGACTGATGCTGAGTTCCCTCATTTAGCATGTAGGTAGTATTTCTCTGCAGCTTATTCTTCCTACTAGTACAGGAATTGGGTTTACGCTTTACATTCCCATGATGCTATGAACAATATATGCTAAATAAGCATTCATCCAAGTATTGGATTCAGACTCTTGATTCCTGGCTGTGCCACCGACTAGCTAAGGTAACAAGACTTAGGAGCCTCAAGTACTTGCACAGATCCCTCCTCCCCCATCACAGTCACAGTCAAAACCAGTATCACGGTAGTGGTGACGGATAACACTTCCTAGTTCTTATTACACTTCCAGATCATTTTGAGCATTTTATGTTTACGAGTTTAATCCTTTCCACGTTTCTCCAAAGCAATGTCGTTGGGAAGATGTGTTGCCACTGCGTCGTTATAGTTACCAAGGATGCCGCTTGGTTTTAAATGTCAGCTTGGGGAGTTCAAATGGGGATCAGGTGGGCTTGTGGACATGCCTATGGAGGACGGTCTTGATTGTTAGCTGATGAGGGAAAGCCTGCCAACCGCAGGTGGTACCGTTGTCGTCTAGGCTGGGCCCTGGAAGAGTGAAGAAAACTTGCTGAGTATATGGGAGCAGGCAGGATGGACATGTTCATTTCTCTGTGATCTGGACTGGGGATGTCTTGTGATCATCTGCGTCAAGCTCCAGCCACTGCGACGTCCCCGCAACGATGGACTGTCACCTGGAGTTGTAAACAGAATGAAATTTTTTCTCCCCCATGTTGCTTTATATCGGGGTGTTTTGTCACAGCAATGGAAGTCAAACTAGTTCCCCAAGGTACGCAGCAGCTGCGTAGCTCACCCACTGGCACAGGACTGGTACTCAGTCACAACGTTAGAGTCTGGTGCCTATACTTACTGAGTCCTATGACAGCAACAATGTGTTAACACGGTGAGGCTACAGTCCCTGTCAATCAAACACGGGTCAAGGGTTTTGTGGGGTAAATAAAGCCCGTTCACATGTATCCCTAAAGGGGATCGCCCTGGGTACTCCTGCTGGACTAAGGTTTCCTAGCCTGAAGGACTCTGCTTGCTCTTCTGGAGGCATGGCTGCCTTACAGTCTACATATTCTCTCTTCTAACCTTGCTCTCACGTAGTGATTCCTGTGAGCATCAGGCTTCTCTGGGGGAAATCTTGATGAAGTCCTTCCATGATACTACTACTCTGTGATCGGCTGCCTGCCTGCAGCCGTCACTAGTCCCCTTGTGGGGTCTTCCCCGCACCCCCAGAGTCTGTCTGTCATCCCCCTGCTCCCCACTCAGTGCTACTCAGCAGCCATGCTGGACCGAACAGAGGTTCTGCCTCCCAGGCTCAAAGAGGATGCTCTTCTGTGTACCAGGCAGTCCTGTATTCTCTCAGTGGACAGCCGTGGCTGGCCTCTCACGCCCTCCCTTAGAGCTGAGCCCCACCCTGGCTCATGCCCTGTGTCCTTGTTTGAGGGTCCTGGGGATTGACAGGGCAGGGATTTTCTGCTTGCTCTCCTGGTCAGGAGCTTTGTTCTTCTTCGGACAAGTTAGTGGGTGTTTTGAAAATCTTTGGGGAACAGAGCTAGGAAACATTAGGGTTGTGGTAGCTAACTGATGACCTTCTAAGTGCCCACTGATTTGGCATTCTCGTTCCTGACCAACAATGCTCACGTTCCTGAGTGAAAACTGGCTGTGTGGAGGAGTGTGGGCATGGGTCATAAAACTGGATTGGGGACCATGACAGCGGAAGAAGAGGTCTTGGGGTGGGGTTGGGGTAATACGATACCTTTGAGATGAAAGTGCTACTTGCTGGTTACTGGAGCAGGAGGGGACCTACCAAGCCAGGTCTGGGGGAGAGGGGAGAGAGTTAAGAGTGGGGCGTGGGATGAACAAAGAGTATGTGTGAAAGCTCTATCACAAAACCCGTTACTTCCTTTGCTAATTTTTAAAACTACCCTTAAAAATTGCATTTCCCCAAGCTTCAGGAAGAGTGGCTGAGTGTGAGGGTTCTACCTGGACACGATCATTTAGTAGCTTAATCTTGTAGAAACGTTGTTTCTTGCTATTGCTTGGTTATTTACAGTAATTGGAAAGTATGGCACATTCATAGAATTAACAATGTAAGAACAACCCTTCTACAGGAAGTCCAAGCTGCAAATGAGGGGGGACATCGACAGAGAAATAGTATTTATTTTCTTGTTTGAGACAAGATCTCATATAGCCCTGGCTGGTCTTGAGCTCTGTAGCTGAGGATGACCTTGAACTTCTGAGCCTGAGCTTCTACCTCTGGAATGCTGGGATAGCAGGAGGGTACCTTCTACCTCTGGAATGCTGGGATAGCAGGAGGGTACCACCACTGGTTTTCTTTGGTGCTGGAGATTGAACCAGGGCTTCGTACATGCTGTGCAAATACTCTACCAACTGAACTTCATTCCCAGGCCTACAGAGAAATCTTAATACTCTCTCTTGGTTTCATGAAATCAACTTGCTAACTAACCAAGTATCTGATCAACTAATCAACGAACAGACAAGTCGGTCAACTGGGCAAGCGAAGGAGCAGATGGGCCTGCTAAGTTCCGTTCTTTGCAGTAGCTAGCGGCAGAAGGCTAAGTGGGATGGCAGAGGCTACAGCCTGTGCACAGTGTCTCCTTGATCATGATCCAGTGTAGAACTGCTTTGACTTATGTCTCTGGCTCTGGATATGGAAGGCATGCATGCTGAGTAGGACCCACTGTTCTTTGTCTACACTGTGCCCTCCACCCAGTGATGATTTTGTTAGGTTTTACTCTAAACAGGATGGTGTCCAGCCTCCGCTACTGGTTGTCCTGTTCTGAATGCCACACATTTTTGCAGTGGATGCCCATGCCAGCTGAGCCCAGTTGAAAGAATGTGCCCCCCAACCCCACCCAGCGCCGATATGTTTGCTACAACCTGAGCACCCAGCATGTGGACTGCCGAGGTAATCATCCCCAGGTTCAGGGGTCTCTCATAAAATACTCAGATGGAATTAAACACAAAGTAGTTTGGAATTTCAGGGAGAAAGTGGTATTGAGAGATTTAATTTGATGTTAGGTTCTGAAGTCTTCTGGTGAACTGGAAGAAATCACATACTTTTGATTCTCTGGTCTCATCTGCATATTCATGCTGTCTTAATTATTTTTCTGTTGTTAGGATAAAATATCCACTTTGGGGGTGCAGTCCACTGTGGTGGGGAGGCCATAACAGCAGGATCTAAGGCAGCTGGCTATATCACACCCACAGTCAGGAAGTTGAATCAATGGACTCGGTGCTCAGCTTACTTTCTCCATCTGTACAGAATAGGATTCCCAGCATAGAGACGGGTGCCGATCAGAGCAGGCCGTCATTCCACCTCGATTAACCTAACCTAGATAATCCCCGACAAGTACCCCCAGAGGCCTATTTCCCAGGTCATTCTAAGTCTCATCAAGTTGTCGATAGGTGTCAATCATCACACTGGTGTTCGGATGTGTGTGTGTGTGTGTGTGTACACGTGCACATGTGAGCTGATGAGCGTGCACATTGCAATTGTTTGATCGATCTTGGCTCAAATCTTGTGATTTCTAAGACCTCTTATTTTTATCTTCCCCAAGGATAATCTGTGGCTTTAGTTTTGATGGTCAGAGAAAGCAATAATCTTTTAAAATTAGGTTCTGATCATGTTCTGAAAGCAGAGGGGATTATTAAGGAAAGGATTCGCACTCTCTCTCCTCCTTTAGAACCTACTCTGAGATGTTTTGTTCAGGCTGCTATAAGCACAGTGCTGGATTCTGCCCAGATGCCCCCAATGTTTTAGTGATTGGTGGGGCCTGAGTGCTCTAGAAGCATTCATACTTTGAGAAAGAATGTTTCTGATTTTTCCCATTGTGAAATTTGTGGTCCAGTGTGAGGAGGGAACCCCGCCGGCCTCTTTGCTTTGCTTTTTAGACAATTTCCATCTTACAGATGCAGATGTGGAAGCCAAGGTTTAAGGAGCTTATGAAGCCTTTTCTTCTACTCCATTGTTGGCACTGAAGACACAGTCTTTCCCAGACAGGTCTGCTATGTAAGAGGTCACAGCAACTCAGGATCCCGTAGGGAGCCCTGGATGGAGCTCTGAGATGCTTTCCTTCATAGAAGAGGTCAGCCTGACCCAGCACATGACTGAACTTCAAATGGGAAGGATTCAGACATTCCTCCAGAATTGTCACCTTTCCTTCCCACCCAGGACAGAAAGACATTCTTAATCAGTGAGTGGCAGGCTGCAGTGGATAGTTCCTTCCCCTGGGCTCTGCAGGGCCCAGGGGCTCCCTAGCTCTTGGTCCCTTAGCTGCCTTGTGACGTTATACCTCTTACCAGCATGGCATCTTCTCCACCATTTTTTTTTTTTCTGGCATAAGTGACAAATGTCACAACTGTTCTGAGAGCCGGAAGCCACCAGTCCAATCTCTAGTGGGTTACTGACCTGTTCTGAGGGACAGTGGCTATTTTCATATTTGGATGATTCTGCCAGGAAAACATTCAATTACCCAGAATACATGACAGATTTCTCTGGGAGCAAAACAGCAGTTTAGCCTAGAGTGATACCAATCAAGACATCTATGTCCAGTATAACATGGAGAGCTTGAGGTGGGTGGTGGGTTGGGGTGAGTGGTGGGTGGGGTGGGGTTCAAGTGAAGTGTTACCCCAATGCACGGCTAGTTGGAGAAATTATCTGGGTGAAGGAGGAAGCTGGGCTGGCTTCAGCATCAGATTCCTTCTGAGCCAAGTGGGATAGGAGTGTCAAGAGGAGTGTGGAGGTCTGGAAAAAAAAAAAAAGACCCCCAGAGGGAGTGGCACTATTAGAAGGTGTGGCCTTGTTGGAGGAAGTGTGGCCTTGTTAGAGGAAGTGTGTCACTGTGGAGGCGGGCTTTGAGATCTCATATATGTTCGATCCATGCCCAAAGAGACAGACTACTTCCTGTTGCTTATGAGTCAAGATGTAGAACTCTTAGCTCCTTCAAGGCACCGTGTCTGCCTGCATGCTGCCTTGCTTCCCACATGATGATAACGGACTAGATCTGAACTGTAAGCAAGTCACCACAATGAACTGTTTTCCTTTATAAGAGTTGCTGAGGTCATGGTGTCTCTTCACAGCAATAGAAACCTTAACTAAGACAGAAGTTGGTACCAGGGACTGGAGTATTTCTGAGATAGGCCTGACCATGCTTTTGTTTGAAGGAATATGGACCTTGGGACTGTGGATTAGGAAAGCAGTTGAATGCTTTAAGTGCTGCTTAATGGGGCATCCTAGAAGGAACATGGGAGACAGTGGTGCTGAGTGTGATTTGAACTGTGGGGGGCTGGATCAAGAGGTTCCAGAGGGGAAGAATATTAACATGTGACCTAGTGACCACTCTTGTGATAATTTGGTGAAATGTGACTGTTTTTTGCTATTGTCTAAAGTGTCTGCCTGAGGCTAAAGTGAAGAGATTTGGATTAATTCTGTGGGCAGAGGCATCTTAAAACAGCCTAGTATTGACTCTGTCGTGTGGTTATTAGTGTTAACTCTAATGAAGCTCTATGATGAAAAGGAGCAAGCTGAGCCGGGTAAATTACAGAATGTAAAAATCTGAGAGAAAAGGAACACCAGAAGTGGAATGGAGCTAAGTCCTGCGTTCAAGGAGATAAACAGATAAAGAACTGGAATAAAGGGAATGGTGACCTCAGGGCAAGATCCCACCCAGCTAAGTTTCCAACTTGTGAAAAGGAATTAAAGAAAAGCTTAGAACCAGGTGTGGTGGTGCAAGCCTTTAATCCCAGCATTCCAGAGGCAGAGGCTGACAGATTTCTTCAGTTTGAATCCAGCCTGGTCTACAGAGCAAATTCCACAACAGCCAAGCTTAGGCAATGAAGGAAACCATGGAAAACAGAAAGCTGATGAAGATGTAATTGAACAAGAGGGCCATGTTCCAGCCCCAGCAAGCAGCAGAACTTGACAGCCTTGGTCATGTGGTTCTGGCTTTAGAGTCAAGGACAGAAGAAAGGGGTTGTATAGTCTTCCTTTGTGACTAAGGAAAGCTGCTGAGGCCAGGCAGGTGTCAGGGGTGTCCCTGAATGGAGGCCTAGAGAGGCCATTTTGTGAAGCTGTGAAGTTGAAACCTGGATTGCCTTGGAGATCCCAAGATGTTGGGGATGCTAGAGCCATGGGATACCTGCTGAGGAGAGCTGCTAACAGCGAGTGGAACCAGCCCAAGAGAAAGAAGTGTGTTGGAGTCAATAAAGCTGAAAGGAGTTGGAGATCTGAAGAGCATTTTGACATCAGACATGGAGATGCAGAGTTTGGAGTTTGCCCAGCTGGTTTTCAGTCTTGCTTTTGTCTAGTATTTCCTCACTATGCTTCCTTCCCTATGTTTTGGAATGATAATGTATATCCTGTGCCATTATATGTTGGAAGTATGTGATCTGCTTTTTGATTTTGATTTTACAGGGGATTACAGTTAAGAGATTGCATGAATCTCAGAAGAGACTTTGAACTTTAGACTTTTAAATAAGTTTGAGACTGTTATAGACTGTGGGGACTTTTGAAGTTGGACTGAATGCATTTTTGCATTGTGATGTGGCTACAAGCCTATGGGGGATAGGGATTGGAATGTGGTGGTTTGAAAGAAAATGACCTCCAAAGGTAGTGGCACTATTAGGAGGTGTGGCCTTGTTGGAGTAGGTGTGGTCTTATTAGAAGAAGTGTGTCACTAAGAGAGCAGGCTTGGAGGGCTCATATATGTTCAAACCATACCCAATATATCAGACCACTTCCTGTTTCCTGTGAGTCAAGATGTAAGAACGTCAGCTCCTCTAGCACCATGTCTGCCTGCAGGCTGCCATGTTTCTGCTGTGACGATAATGAACTAAATCTCTGAAAATGTAAGGGAGCCACCACAATGAAATGTTTTCCTTTATAAGAGTTGCCAAGGTCATGGTGTCTCTTCATAGCAATAGAAACCTTAACAAAGACAAAGAGGAAGAGTTTCTATGGATTCAAGGTGGTGGAACTAACTCAGTTGGCCCTGTACACTGGTTCTCAGTAAAGGCATGGTGACAGAGGGCATGTGCTTCTCTTGGAGTTAGGAGGTAGTTCAGTGTCTGTGCTGGGAGCCAGAGTAGGACTCAGCACAGTTCTTTCCTTCTAGCCACATGGCCCTGTAGGTACAGACCTGCAAGGGTCAGTGGCCATAGATGGGAAAGCCTGAGAGGGTTGGTAGAGTTGTCTGATGCCGACCATTGTCCAGTCTTTAAACTGAGTGTCTTCATCCAAGGCTGCACCCATCTGGAGGAGGTCTGTCTTGACCCAAGAAGGCTGTAGTGATTGGCCTCAGGGAAACAGACCCCTGCTAGATCATTTCTCAACACTTCCCAAGCAGGTCTATTTATGGGGATTCCAGTCATCTTAGTTATTTTTCTATTTCTATGACCAAACATCATGTCCAAGGCAACTTATAAAAGACAGTATTTAATTGGGGGCTTGTTTACAGTTCAGACGGTGAGTCCATAACCACCTTCTGAAGTGGCCAGGCAGGCATAGTGATGCAGCAGTAGCTGAGAGCTTACATGGTGAGACAACAACCACAAGGCAGAGGGAAGGCCAGCTGGAGTGCTGTGGAATTTTAAACCTCTTTGCTTACCCTTAGTGACACATCTCCTTAGTGACAACAACCTTGTTGAGGAGATGTGTCACTCAACAGTCCTTCCTAAATAGTTCCACCAACTGGGGACCAAGTGTTCAGATATACAAGCCTAAAAATGGGGGCCATTCATTCAAACCAGTATACAAAGTAACCTTGGGCCAGAGATATCAGAGCAGCGGTCCCCATCATGCCTCCATGCTCTGGGGTTTGTGGAATGACTAAGGACTGCACCCCCATCTGTTACTAAGAGAGAAGCAGATCTAAAGGTGTTTTAAGGACTAGTATCCATTTTCAAATCACAGATCATTTTTTTTCCTATTGTAGTTTTTAATATTTGTGCATGTGTTCATGTCCGTGACTGTGGCCACTCATAGGCCATGATGAGCAGGTGTGTGTGTGTGTGTAGGCCTAAGGACAATCTTAGGCTTCACCTTCCACCTTGCTTGAGACAGAGCCTCTTGTTTCCTGCTGTATATGCGGGGATGTCTGTGTCAGGGGCTCTGTCTCTGTCTCCCTTCTTGCTTAGGAGCTATGGGGTTGTTCCAGGCTTGACGTGGGTGCTGGGAATCCAAACTGAGGCTCTCACACTTGTATGCCAGGGCTCTGCTCATGGAGCCGTCTCCCCAGCAGAGACAGAGCCTCTTGTTTCCTGCTGTATATGCCGGGATGTCCGTGTCGGGGGCTCTGTCTCTGTCTCCCTTCTTGCTTAGGAACTATGGGGTTGTTCCAGGCTTGACGTGGGTGCTGGGAATCCAAACCGAGGCTCTCACACTTGTATGCCAGGGCTCTGCTCATGGAGCCGTCTCCCCAGCCCACTTCTCATCCTTATTGAACGGTCCTTAGAAAAAGAAAATCTAAAAACAGAATGTGGTCCATCAAAGCCTCTTAAACTCCAAAATAAATAGGACAAAAAGCTTTTAAAGTAGCAGGTGTGGGGGCTATCTAGAGCTCAATGAGGCGTGCTGTGTTTCTGAGCTGGAAGAAAACAAATTTAATTTGGCTGATTTATTAGAGATGAAGCCCCCCCCAATGCACTTGACATCTTTATACAGTAGGAATGATGTAATAGAGTAGGAATGTACAGAGTGGAACTTCTGAAAACCACACATCCATGTGATCACACACACACACACACACACACACACACACACACACACACACACACTCCAATGATTTCATTCTTTTGGTTCTTAGCAGTGGTTCATGATCCTTTCTTTCTAGCTGAGTTCAGAGAAACTATATACCAGTAGTATGGAATAAATGTCCAGTACTTAGCCCCACCATGCGAGGTAGGTGTTGTTACTATTCTCATTTACCAGATGAACTGTCCAACCCTTAAATGAGAGAGGCAGCTAGGACAGGAAACTCTGAATTCGATGCTGAGCAACATGACTGCAGAGCCCATGGCCAAGCTCTGCATGGGCCGAGAGCCCCCAGCAATGGGTGTAGATAACAGCAAACACGGGTTAAAATGAATTGAACTTCATCTGTGTCCCAGGTGGTGCACGGGTGTCAGTGGTTCTCAGTTGGAGCCATTTGGCCTCCCAGGGGACATTAGGCAATGTCTGGAGACATTTATGGTGTCAGAAGGGGGTGGCGGTGGTTGCTATTGACATTCTGCTGGGCATTCTGACACACGCAGGTTAGTCCCTTGTGATTAAACAGAAAGCGCTGATTGAAAGTGGCCATTGTGCCAACTGTGGGAAAATCTGTTAAACGTTACTTTGGTGACATTTTGTGAAATATTAAGGCAAGATTACCCCCAGCAATTGCACTGAGAGACTTGAGCCCATCACACATTTTCTAAGGAGCTTTTGAACAATATCATTGTTGGATTTCTTTGATGGACAGTTGTTGGGTGTTACGAATCAAAAGTTACCCTTGTTGTTTTCCCAGGAGAAGGCATTCCTTCTGATTCCAGGACGACAGGCCACTCCTGTTGCCTTGGAGATGCTCCACCAAGCAGAGGCTTGAGCTTCTGTCTGAGACTCAAGAGAACTTCTGATTGCAAACTGTGTGTGTGTTTTTCTTTGTACAATTTTAAAGAAAATTATGCAGACATTTCTAAAATGTCTCCTTTTTAACTAAAGTATTTCCAAACATGGGGCAACAATGTTAAAGCAGCAGAACCACCATACATAATCAGAAAGAGTCTGCATTTGCCACTTATCACTTAAAATCATAAAAACAGATACCATCTGTGTGGATTTATGATGTCTGTTGAAGATGGTTCCTAGGGATCAAGCCCAGGGTCTTGTGCACAGTAAACATTAGCCCTACCACCAAGACACCCTCGAAATCCTGCTTAATAGTGTTTGATTTGAACAAAATACAGTATAGTCTGGAAAGTGGCTTTTTATTTTAATCAATTCATTAGTTATTTTAATCAATTCATTAGTTTTTAGTATTGGATGTTGAGCTAAGGACTTTACATGGAGTGAGTGAGCAAGCACTCTGCCACCAAATTGCACCTCTGAGCACAGATATCCCTTTTTGTTAGTACTGGGCGTGAAATCCTTAGGCGCTGGCGTTTGATGTTATATTCATAACTTATTCATGTGCTCACAAATATTATTTTATGCCATGGTACACATCCTTGCAAATAGCACCTTCTAGTCTCACACAATAAATCTATTTTGTAATGGGAAAGCCACATCACAGACCCCTGCACTGGATCTCTCCATCCACCAACCTCTCCAAGGCTCACCAGGTTTGCTGGATGTCAGCAGTGGCTCTGAGGTCAACACTGTCATCCACTGGAGTTTAAGCAGGGCTGTGTTTCTCAAGCTCTGGGTCCACAGTGATCCTCACAGAGAGGAAGCACACAAGAGTGACACCTAGGAGTCATGGGGGAAGGTGGTTTACTGTGTAAAGTACTTGCCACACACACCTGACAACCTGAGTTCAGATCCTCAGAACTCATGCAGATGCCAGATGCAGCAATACGCACATCTATAATCCCACATGGTCCTACCAGGAACTGGGGAGCAGAGACAGGAGAATTGCTGGAAACACCCTGTGCCATTAGTCTGGTTCACATAGCTAAGGAAAACAAGGAGGAAATCTACACACAACTTACATATGATATGCATGCATACACACATATCACACACACATGTATATATCATACACATCAAGGTATGTGTTCAACCATACTCAGACATGTACACATATCACACATAACACATACATCATGGTATACATTCATCCACACTCACAAATGCACTCATCACACACACATAATAAAACACACATTGTGTCATGCATGCATCCATACACACATACACTCACACATGCACACACGTAACACATAACACACACACACACATCATGGCATGCCTATAACCACACACACATGTGCATACATATCCCACATAACACACACACACACACACACACACACACACACACACACACACACACCATGGCATCCATGCATCCGTATTCACATACAGGCATACCCCCCCCAAATACACAACACACACACACACACATCACATACAAACACACACACAACCCACATGCATGCATACCCACACTCATACACAGAGTCAGTCAATACCAGCCAATTTCTACCATTAAGTAGAATAATTTCTGGCTTAGTCACGTCAAGTACAGAGATGAGTCACCAAAAGCTGGATAGGCAATATGTTTGTAAATAAATGTAGGGTTAAAATAGTAAGTCCAGATCTTAATAAAAAAAATTGTTAATATGTATGACTGGATCTTAAGATGGAAGAACAACTCTCGTAAATGTCAGACATTAAAATGAGCAGGAGACAAATATTGATGTGAACTTTATAGACGGGAACTTTGCAAATGGATTTCTGTGAATCTTGAACTTCAAAGCCAGACAGAACCCCTAAGCGGGGATCAAGCAGCTTTGTGAGTGTTTCTGGGGAGCGGCATTTAGGAAATGCCGGTGGGTTGTGCCCCATCCAGAGGACCCCAAGCTGCTGCCTTGGGGATGTTACTGTTCACCAGGGTTCCCTGCTTCCATTCTTCTGTCGGGA
Organism: Peromyscus leucopus; assembly: GCF_004664715.2. NCBI lineage: Eukaryota > Metazoa > Chordata > Mammalia > Rodentia > Cricetidae > Peromyscus > Peromyscus leucopus. The sequence continues at coordinate 52,315,193 of NC_051085.1, forward strand.
GGGGTGTCCCAGGAGCTACACTCCTGGTCTCCAGCGTAGTGAGGGGATTTCCAGCATCTCTTCCAATGTGACTTTTATGAAATACGGGAGACTGTTGCTTAGCTCATTCTGAGAAAGATAAAGTGGGTCCAGGCAAAGGATGGATATGCCTGGAAGGTGTTGCTTGTCTCGAAGGCTTTGGAGCAAGGGATGTATCAGTGTTTCCTGACCCAGGCAGGGGACTCACGAGACAGGCATTGCGTTTGGGGTCCCTTTCAATAGAATTCCCTGGATGGAGGGCAGACTGAGCAGCTGGGAGCTGAAGGAAAACACAACTTCCCAGACAACATTAGGACCATATTCTCCGGTTAAGCTGTCAGGTAAGCATCCTCTGGCGGTGGGAACCTGAAGACAGCGATGTCTCTTTGAAGACAACAGCCGGTCCATAGAAGCCTGACATCTAATCAGTCACCATTTGGCATGGAGGTGGGGAGGCAGACAGACGGGCAGATGCTGATTCTAGAGTCATTAGGAGTGAGGAGGACAAAGCTCTATCCTGGAAATGAAGGCTGCTTACTGTCTTCAAACAGACCCTGGACTCTGGTGTCAGATTGTTTGAGACACAAGATGACAACAGGATTCACCGTCACCTGAGAGTGAGCTATCGGCTTCCATCCTGGAGTAGCTCAAGCTTAGTCCTACTGGGCTAACGATGAGGACCTGCTGTGGAATAGTATTTTAATATGTGTTACATTTGTTTAATGATGCAAAGATGTGTTGCATTTTATTTAACTCTGTGAAGCTGTGTTACTGTGCCCGTCTAAAACACCTGATGGTCTAATAAAGAACTGAATGGCCAATAGCAAGGCAGGAGAAAGGATAGGCAGGGCTGGAAGGCAGAGAGGATAAATAGAAATAGAAAAAGAGAAAGGAGTAAGAAAAGGAGAAGGAAAGGAGGACACCAGGGCTCAGCAACACAGCCAGCTGTGGAGAAAGAAGGAAAGAAAGATATAGAAACAGAGAAAGCTAAAAGCCCAGAGGCAAAAGGTAGACAGGATAATTTAAGTTAAGAAAAGCTGGTTAGAAACAAGCCAAGCTAAGGCCATGCATTTGGAAGTAAGAATAAGTCTCCCTGTATTTATTTGGAAATTGGGTGGTGGGCCCCCAAAGAGCAAAGAGTCAAAAATACAAACTGCAAGGTTCCATCTGGATTCCAGCCTGTACTGGGGCAGGTTGTGTACTGCTACAGGAGAAACCTCTCTAGTCAACACACTCCAGGCCTTTGTAATGGCTCAGTGGGCCAGGCTTGCTGCCGGGCCTTGAAATCTGAGTTCAGTCTCCAGGACCATGTGGTGGAAGGAGAGAACCAATCTCCCAAGTTGTCTCTGACATACACACACACACATACACATGCACACACACACACATAAACACACACCACATGCATGCACACATACCAACCCCCACAAAACACAGTAACTGTGAAAAATCATTAAAAGACATACTCCAAAATACTGTGCTTTACATATTTCATCTCTGAAAATGCAGATTTAATTTTGGTTTTGAAAAGTAACAGTACAGGGCTTGGGAAGATGGCTCAGTGGATAAAGCACTTGACATACAAGCCTGAGGACGTGAGTTCGGATCCCCAGAGCCCCCAAAGGTGCTGGATGGGTGTGGTAGTTGGCCTGTAATTCCAGTTCCCAGGAGGTAGACATGGAGCATCTCTGGAGCAGGCAGACTCCCTAGACTAGCTATACTGAGAGCTGAGAGACCTTGCTTCATAGGAGGAGGGGGAGTATGATCAAGGAAGATTCCCAACATCAATCTCGGGCTTCCACACACATGTGCACAAGCACCTTCCCCAACATGTGCCCACACACATAGGAACATGCCCATACACACACACACACACACACACACACACACACACACACACACACACACACGCATATACATATAGGCATGTAAAAAGACCTGTGGCATGTGCTTGTGTATATGTGGTTCTCAAGATCCACTCTTCAAACTGCAGTGTGATGTGGTCACACAACTTTTCCTTTTCAGCTTCTGCTGTCCTAACCTCCTACAAAGCGGGAAGTCTGCTGTCCCCTCCTGAGGCTCCCCTTGCCCTCCTCTCTGTGGAAACTTCCAAGAGCTTGAGGGTTACCTTAGTTCAGAAGTCAACATTTAGGCCGCCAGGGGAAGGCTCTTATTAGCTACACAGGTTCAAGGCGGTGGTGATCGCGTCAACACAGCCGTCTGAGCCACCTGGGTGCCACACTGGCCAGTGGACACTAATCTCCTCCTTCGGGAATGATCTCACTGATCGAGGTTCCTGAGGAGCCTCCTGGTTCCTTTCTGTTCAACGCCACTTCCCCATGTTGCCATGCAAGGACGGTGGGGTCCAAAGAGGTTTCAGACCCTTGTGTTGTGTCGGGCTCCATGCTACTCTTCCTTCTTCCACAGCTTTTTATTGCTTTCTGTGGGTGGGCACTTGGTGAGAGGTTCTGAGGCATCGCAGAACATCCTAGGGTTGCAGAAAAGACCATCTGCTCTTCTCCATGATGTTCCAGGCCCCAGGCAAACTGATGATTCCCTGATCTTCATGGCTCAAAGTTTCATGAGGCATGAGAAGTCCCTGGGTCCAATGGCTTTCAGGTTCGTACAACACGGTAATTTTCCATACTTTGTGAAAATACACTTCAAGATGACCCATTGTCTGTGACTTAAGAGATAAGATAAATGATGAGCCTTGTTTATGTAGATGATAAGCTAAATTTGAATTTTGGAAAAAATGGATCCATTAGTTGACCTAAAACTATAAAATATGTATTGTGACAGAAAAGCTTCCCTTACACATATGATATATCTTAGCCATAACCTCTCGGCTCCATCAACCTAGTGTGCCAAGCCCTCTCCCTAAGTGCATACATGAACATGTGACATTCTTATAATAGTGAAGGTGTATGAACACCCAACACTTCAGGGCAGACAGTGCATGCCACACCTGTCACCCAGCTGTGACTGATGTGGCCAATAGGCTGAACTCCCTCCTTACGTAAAGAAATCACTCCAGGGGTGAAGAAATGGTGATGGTTGGCTCTTAGTGAAAAGAGAGACAGATGTTTCTATGGCTCTCAGCGGGGGACTGTGGAAGTCATCCACACGCTTCTGTGTGGGAGTCCTCCATCTGCTCAGAGCCTGGCCTCCTGCCCTCTGCCCAGCTGGAGGGCAGCTGCCCATGGCTTGTTCTGATGATCCACGAGGGCTCTCTCATCACCCCTTACACAAACACCTTCATGTCTGCTGCCCCTGAGGGATTGTTTGCCACGGAGTAAGCCTAAGCTAAAATGAGCTCAAGGAGGAAACCTCTGCACCTGTTTGGAGAAGGAATGAAAAGCAAACTCTGAATATTTAGAATGAGTCTGGGCGTTTGTTTGCTAGTTTGTTTTAGCTGGGAATCTAAATGCAAGGCGAAGTTGGTTTGGAAAGATGACTCATGTCTAATTCAAAGTGTTGAGATGCCACCTTCCATTTTTATCCCTCCCTGAGATGTTAGAGAATTGCCCAGGCTTTATTTAAGGTTGGGTGGGGCTGAGGAGATCACTGAAGCTTTTGGTGCTGGGCAATACTGTGAACTCTTGACGAGAGATGTCTGCAGTTTTCTTAAGCTAGGCACCATAGGGCATCGGGTGCTTTAGGTAAGAGACAAGATTAGTTCTTAGGACTGTCATGATGCTGTCATTTAAGCAACTACCACAGGTCTCATACCAGCCACCACTTTCTGACATGAGGTAGAGCTACCATTGTGTCTTCCATAGTAAGTTGTCAGATGATACTCTAAACATTCCTATTGTCTTTGTGGTTTGCATTGAGTGCTGGAGCTCACAGTCTTTGTTTTTTAGGATGGGAAATAGGTGGGCTCTATTCTGTTACCTCCTCATAAATCATTGGTCAAGGAAACCCCAGAGGCCTCCAAAACAATACAGAATATTGCCATCATTCTTGGTTGCCCACTTCAACCAGATGATAAGCTTCCCTAAGACACTATAGATTTTGGGTGCAGAATAGAGAAGTCCAGCTGGAACTGAACTAAAAGCCATTGTTTTGTTGGCTAGCCGGACAGTACTGGACAGTTCTGGAAAGTGCTACATAAGCTGCTGGAGGAGAAAAAGCATCAACAGTCTTACCCAGTCGTGAGTACTGCAATCAACAACCTGATAGGCAAGGTGCACCCTTTGGTACAGTAGTGGTATGACTGTTACAGGGCTAACTAACTGTTTTTGTCTTGAATTTGAGGCCTCCTCCACAGGAGGAGTTCACATCTGTCTTGCAAACCTGATCAAAAACACATGACTTGGGGGATCCATAGACCTTAGTGGGGAGCCAACAACTGTTGTTTTGTTAAATAGGCATGGTAGCAAATCCACAGATTAGTGCGGCCCTTAGCCGTGGCCAGAGAAGATTCTGTTTGAGTGGATGCCAGTTAGTGTAGAGACTCATTACTGGTCAAAGTGTGCAGAATAAGTTACTGTTGAGTGCTTGGCCCTAAGTGGGACATCTGTATTACCAACTCCAAGACCCAGAGGACAGCGTGGGAGAAGGAGAGGAAAGAGCGTAAGAGCAGGAGAATCGGAAGGAGTGCTGTGAAACACTCTCTTCCAGACATGAGATGGCTTTGGCACTGGTGAACCCAGCAACCGTGGTCATCTGCACAGGACTTGCCCAAGACTATGCCCATGAACATTCATCATGGAAGGAAGGATTCATCCAGCCCCACCTTTCCCTGAGGAACTGTAGCAGTCAAAGGTTTCTGAAGAAAAGATAATCACACTCCTCCGTGGGGAAGCCACTGGCAAGTTGCCCTTTGCTCAAGTAAATAACCTCCCACCCATGTTCATGTCATTAAGTTCAGTGGGCCATTAACAGATCCATGAAAGTTCGAGAGAGATGTCTCGGGAAGAAGGTGGAGCTTGGGGAGAGACAGAAGGGAATGAGAGAAGCAGATTATGATCAAATTGCTTTATGTGTGTGTATAAAATTGTGAAAGAATAAGTAAAAATAATTTTAAGATGCAAATAATAAATTCAATCCTGGATGGGTGCATGGGAATTGCATACAGTAGCCATGCCTGGTAAGTGCTTAGAGATACGGGTCTAAAGCTCTGAAGAGAGACAAGCTGTAAATATATATTAGTCTTTATCGGTGTGGAGGACAGAGTGGGACAAATAGTAAGGACTGGGGAAAACCGTTGAGAAGGGCCAGCAACTGTCAAATAGAGGGGAGAGGAGAGATGGAAGTTGCCTTGTTGACGTCGCCAAGGAGAGCATCAGGAAGAATGGAGCGGTGAGATGTGTTAACTCCCACAAGGAAGTAAGGAGAACAATCCAGAAAGAGGTATCTATAGCTTCCTAGGGCTATTATAACAAAGGAGCATGGACTACGTGACCTAAGATTACAAGGCTTGTTCTCTCCCAGGGATGGAGGGCAGAAATCCATAGCCTCCACTGACTCACTGGACAGGCTTCCCTCTGAATGGTCTTAGAAGGATTTCTTTCCCAGCTGCTTCTAGCTCTGACAGGACCACTGCTCCTGGGTGTTCTTTGGCTTGTAGGTCCAGGAGTCTAATCTCTCTGTCTCCATTGCTACTTGGCTGGCTTCCCTGTGAGTCTGCATGACCTCATCTTAACTTGATGACATCTGCAAGGACCCCACGTACAAATTAGATCACATGGGCAGGGTCTGGCTGGATGAGAATTTTCAGTGCATGTCAATGACCAGCTTGGGAACACAGATACCTCTGCCTGGAGAGAAGGTCAGAGATGGAGTGTGAAGGCTTCTCTCTGAAGCAGGCTTTCTCCTTGGAGCCAGTCAATAGGAAAAGGAAGTGTGGGGAAGGAATATGGATGGATCCAGGTTTGAGAGGGAAGGTAGCTTGGGGCCCAGCTGGAGGAAGGGGTGATAAGCATGTGGACCAGCATCCCTGGATGGAGATGTCAGCTGAGTACTCTTGAAGCCCTCCAATCTAGGAGGAGATTGGCAGACAGTCTGTGGCCTCCCCGGGGTGTTCTGTTTTTTCTTCACTCTGGGTCTAGGTCTGTTTCATTGTGCTCTTGTTTTTAAAGGTAGCTGTGATGAAAGTTTATCCTTGCCACCTGGCTTCTTAGAGATGTTGCTATGTTCTAGAGGCTGCAATTAAATAGTCATTGCCTCTTCTAGAGATGGTGGTAGCTTTGTAAACAATAAAACAGCCCCTCCCCCACACCAGCACGGGATCCACAGGAAGCCCTGTTCCTGTATACACAGAGAATAGAGGAAGAAAAAAAAAGGGAAGAGAAATCTCAGGCCTGGAGCCTATGGATCCTAGAGCTTTGTTTGGGGCGGGGCTGTGCTTTCAGAGTCCAGTTCAGAGGAAGTATGAGGAGCCTGTCATGAAGAATGATCGGTATGTACTGTGCTGTCCTTTCTATGTGCTAAGCTAATGCACTGAAGTCTCACGTGAGGCAGTTTTTGTTGATCTTTCAGGATGATGGTGTTGAAGGACTTTGAGAGGGTCAACCTACTCTTCTCTCACGGGGGAAGGAGCAGGGAAGCCAGACAGTGACCAGCTTCACTCTTTGCTGGAGGAAGAGGATACATGGAGCTTTACTGGTAAAGCCAAAGTGACCTTCCTGCTCCCTTTCTTCCAAGCTCAACTTTGTGGCTAAGTACATGGTTCACAGTGGGCCAGGGCCTCCTATGGCTTGCTAGTGGCCTGAGGGGTCAGGTGTCTTCAGAAGAAAGCCTTGGGTGGGAGAGTTTCTTTGATTTGTTAGCTCTGACAATTCGGCAAAGGGCTGACAGCTGTTAGACTCCCCATTTTCTACACCATTTGTACACCTGCTTTTGTTTCCCAGGAATGAGTCAGCAAGGGATGGAGAGAAAGTTCCAGTCTCTCCCAGTTCTCCTGGGATGGAGGCATCTGTGCAGTGTTCTGCTTCCATGGATGAAGGGCCTGGGCAGAGTATCTCCCTGGCCATGCAGAGTCACTGAGCACACATGGGTAGATGGACTTCCACTGAGCAGTCTGTTTCCTAGGTGATAGCCAGGCACCGTATTAGACTTCATCTTCCAACTCAGAGGTGCACAGCTCATTGCAGGTGCAGGATTTACTCAGTACCGGACAATGGGCTCTTGGGTTGTTCACTCAAACCCAAGTGTCTCGGAGCCATGGGTTCATTGTCTCTGAGGCGAAGGTAAGCTCTGTTTCAGAAACACATCGAAGTAAATCCGTGTAGGATTAGTTAGAAGAGGTCACACCGGGTTGCAGTAACAAACTCCAAAACCGGTGGCTTAACGATGCCTCTTCCTCTTGTCGCCTACGTGGAGTCACCCACAGGTGCAGGTGACAGCCTCTTAGGGCTGCTTTCTTCTAGAGATGTCTCAGGCTCCAGGCTGCTCCAGGCTTGAGACAGTGCCATCAGGCTACCTGCTTCTATGGAAGTGGAGGTCAGGAACACAGGGAAATGCACCGGCATTCCGTTCCAGAGCCCGCCACATTCTGCCTCACTGCAGGAGGAGGCTCAGAGGCAGCGCCCTGCTGTGTCTGTGGCACTTAGTGGGTGTTAACAGCAGGGTTCCATTTAGAACGTGACATTGGTTCTTCACACTGTGGGGAGTCAGGGCTCTTTAGCTGGGTGTAGCTGAGGGAGTAGGCACTCTCTTGCAGGTGATTCTTCGGAATGGACAGATGTTCGCGCAGGACCTTAGCATGCAAGGTGATAGCGTTTCCTCAGCTTTCTCAAACGAGGCTGGATTAAAATATTTTGTCCTCACATGTCCCAGGTCATAGCTTAGGAAATATCTTTATGATTTTTATACTCAAGGATAATGTGACTTCATGATTCTGATGAAGACAAGAATTCGTATTTCTCATGTTAAGGACAGGCTGGCTTTGAAGCTGTTCCCTACACCTAGGGCTCATGAACAGGCGTCTGTCTCTTCACTCTTTGGTGGACACATCCTGTTTACAGCAGCCCTGTAGCTCTAGCGGGTTTCTCTGTCAAATGCGACTTCCTTCTCCAGCTATTTCCTCCTGCACCCTGAATTTCAGGCTTGCATCCTGCCTCATCTGTGAATTTTCCCTGCATGATCCGTACTCGACCACGACTCCCCACCTCTCTTACCTCCTAAAAACACTTTGCATCTGTACTGTGTAATTTAGAAGTTAATTATATCCTGTCTTAGTTTGTTCTCTAATTATTCATTGTTTTATTCTCTTCTTTGTTGGGTATAATGTCTTTTGAGAGCAAGGTTCATCTTTACAATGTATTCAAGCTAACGTTTTGGAGTACCCCACAGATGGAATATTGTTCCTAACATGGTGAAACATGTAATCCAGTAGAGAACAAACCTATGAACCCATTACTTGGCTGAATGTGACAGAGCTGTTGGCCGTTGTGAACCAAGAACCAAGAGAATTTGAGATGAAGGGGATTGACATCAGGCTGGACAATCAAGTCCTCATTTCCTCAGAGGGAAATAGCCTTACAGCAAAAGCTGAGGGATGGAAAGGAACAGCTGTAGAGTTTTAGAGGCTGGTATGGATGTTGGATAGGAACTAAGGTTATTCTATGAAGAAATGAATAGCAGGTGTAAAGATCCAGGGACCATAAACCTGGGGGATGGTGAGAAGAATATTTTGAGTGGTCAGAGTAAGGCTGGATGGGATCAGAGTTATACTTTGGAAAATTTAATCTGGCATGAAGTTTGGAAAACCTGGGGGAAGAGATCATCGCGGAGAAGTGATCACAACAGCCTGGGCCAGACACAGAGGAGCTTAATCTAGGGTGGGAGAAATGAACAGAAAGAAACCAATGGTCACTTACGAAAGCTCAGTTAGGACAAGGGGGGAAGTCTGAGAGAGGGGTTCCCAAGAGGTACAGTGCTGGCAGTGTCTGTGGCTGCAGAAGGTGCTGAGACCGCTGAGTATGGTCACTATGTGATCAGTAGCCAGCAGAAACCACCGGAGACATCACCAGCATAAAGGGGGTGATTCATGATGTCCCTCTTCTAGTTAGTGCTTATCTCATTTTCTTTGCTTTCTAAGCCACCCAGTCTATGGCATTCCACTTTAGCAACTTCACTCCTGGTATTATCCAGCTAGTATGCCAGGCTGGCGTAGGGAATTCAAGAAAGTGCCTCTCTAAGGCTCAGAGTAGTGGTGTCTGCCTTTAATCTCAGAACTCAGGAGGCAGAGGTAGACAGGTGTCAGGAAAGTGCCTCTCCAAAGCCTGAGCCCTTGTGGGGGATAGATGGAAGTCTAGACTGGCTGCCTTGTATCACCCTGAAGTCTCCCTCCCGTCAACATCAAGGGAAGAACTGTCAAAACAAACGATCTAACAAAACAAAGACACACTTAAAGGTTAAGGAACCTTGTTTCTCCTCTGCCTACAGTTCCGATGAGACAGCTCGTTACTGCCTATTAAGTGCTGCTAGGTGTGGACCTTCTGAGAGAGGGCCGACCGGCCACCCTGCTTAATTGTCAATGCTGTGCTTTTCATAATTAGTTGGCATTTGATTAACATGTGAAAAACATTCCTGGCAGGTCAACATTGTATTTTTACTAAGTCCTTTTGTGACCATTTAACAATATCAGGGCCATGGTTCCCATGACGCCAGGCTCTATGGCTAACTCAAATCCTTGAGACCTCTATCTTAAGAAGAAACAACACAGGACAGACTTGCCAGGAATGCCTGGAGAGGCAGTAGTTAGTGGGGGCTGTAGTCACAGGGGTCTCTTCTTTCTCTGTGAGGTCTCGGGGCCCTGGTCCAGTAGCCCACCCTTAAACCATGGTCCCGAGACCCCTGACATCCACCAGTTTCATGCTGAACTGGATGTTTCCAGAGTTGGGTCTGACACTTGGATTTTCACAGTCCTCCAGGTAAAAGTCAGGCTGCTGTTTCAGGACAAGTTCCATCCCATGCCAGGACGGGCAGAATGCAGTGGCCGAGGGCTTGCCTAGGTTTTTAGGATCTGGGTTTTTATTCCCAGCACTTGGGGGAGGAAAAAAAAAAGGCTCTTCCCAAAGAAGTTCTGTATCTTGGCAATCTTCTTTTGTCAGTCAAAAATACCTGGTTCCCATGGTGATGAGTAATTGGGATGTAAATCACGGGGATGGATACAAATGAGACAGACTCTTGGGAGTTTGATGTTTGACTTGTATTGATAGGAAAAGAACGCTGTTGTCTTCTGCTGGAGTTGTATTTCCCTACTTCTATAAGTTGATCTGGCCACATCCTTAATTTGATCCTCTCTCCTGACTGTGGAATCGGCCTGCATCAGAAGCCATTCTCGGGATGAAATTTAAGCCCGGGCACATAAACCCCCGCTGGGAGTGAGTCGTACACACAGAAGCAGCCATTTGTGACGTGGGTGGTGATTTTAGAAAGCATCCTCGGAGGGCGGAAGTAAGGAGTGGGGTGAGACCATGTACATTTGGTTGCCTTGAGAACGGGCCTGTGATGGGGTGGTCCTCAGGCGAGGTGGTTCATCATGAGCTCAGGGCAGTGCACCTGTTGTCATGGGAAGCCGCGAGGGAATGCTTCACCAAAAGCCGGAGACTGAGGGACAGAAACTCGTCGCCAGGGGAGGTCCTGGAAGAATTTATAGGATGTTTTCCCGGCAAAGAAGACAGAGTAGGCAGGAAAACAGTCTGCACCAGCCCGGGTCCTCAGGGACACTCAAGGAGAGCAGAAGAAATCAAATCCTTACATTGGTGGGAGACAAGGAGACAGCTTGTGACTGAGGAAAACTAGTTATGTTTAGATTTGGCAAATGACTGGCACTATTTGTCAAACATATGGGACTTCAAACCACAGGGCTGTGATTTCAATTGGTGACATCATGATTCTGTTTAAAAATTAAGCAAAAACTATTCTGCCTCAAGATTATTTGTACAGATTTCCCCAGCTCAATGTTTCTCCTTAGCTTTTTCCTTTTGCACCTCTAAGGGGTTTTTCAAAAATGAGAGACGAGGGCTAGGGATGTGGCTCAGTTGGTAGGCTAGCACAAAGCCCTGCGTTTTATCCCCAGCACCGCATAAATCAAGCTTGGGGGTGTACCCCTTTAATGTCAGCACTCAGGAAGCAAAGGCACGAGGATCAGGGGTTCAAGACCACCCTTAGGGACTTCAAGGCCAGTCTGGGTTGTAGACCTTATCTCAAAAGCAACGAATAACCAAACAAAGGAATCAAGAGGTCCTGAGTTACACAGTGAGAACTGGGTCAGAGAGTCCAGCCTGTTCTATCTATAGTAACAAGGTGCTGAGTCTCGGCCTGGAATACTGACGCGCCTTAGAAGCATCGTTGGAGAAGGCTACCCAAGTAGGCAAAGGTGTTCCACGGTCAAGGTGGGCAGCCCTGTAAGCCAACTGCTGCGTGACGTCACTGTCACGAGATGCTTCGCAGGTGTAATAAAAACCTGTCATCTAGATGATTCCTACAATTAAAGTTGGTTTAGCCACAGAGGCAAATTTCTGTTCATTGCAGTTGTGGAGAAGGGCCTGTATCAGAGCCAGGTCGGCCATACTGGGCTGGAAGCAGGCACTAGACAGGGCGTCTGGCGGGCATTCCTATATTCCTTGCAGCTCTGAGGTGGGGGGGGGGGGCTCAGAGTACTTTCCCCCTCACGTCCTCTTTCCCCTCTAACATGGCCAGTTAGGGCTTCAGGTATCCAATCCCTAGCTCCTCCTTGGAATCCTGGCGTGTTTGCTGAACATGTCAGTCCTCAGTACACTGAGGGCTTATTGGATGGGAAGTTGTGAAATTGGATTTCTCATTCCTATTTGCTCAGACTTTCTATTTTTTTTCCCCATAGCTACAAAATGAGATAAATATTGAACGTGATTATGAAATACAAGAGAAAAAAAACCCCTGCTATTTAAATACAGTGTTTGCTTTATTGGGTATCATGCCGAGATTCATTTTCTGCATCATATCAGGTTGGGCTTAGTCTATAAGATTTTTATGTATCATTTCTCTCTTCATTGTTAGATCTTGAAAGGCAAGCCCCACCCCCTCCTTGCTAATTTGTCTCAAAATCAGCTTAATCAGTGAGTGGGGCATCATATGTTGGCCTCCTTTGGAACTATAGTGCAGTGTGACACCCACTATTTTTAGATGCCATGGCCTCTCTCACGGAGTCTGAAGGGAGCCAAGTGGTGTTCAGGAGGCTGGCACCAATGCTATGCTTCAGCCTAGCAGCAGGACAGAAGGTAGACTCACATCGACAGCCCGAGTGTACATTCCCTTCAGTTCAGTGGGAAGCAAGGCACGCAGCTCCCATGCAAGGAAGTGGTCGGCCCAAAGCTGTCTACTCAGCCTGCTCCTGCCTCTGGCAGACTGTCCCCAGGGGATGTTCATCCGTCTAGCCAGAGGGCCATGGAAGAGGGATGCTGGGAGAACATGACCTCCACAGCCACCTCAGTGGGTATTATACGTGGGACACACTAAGCGAGCCTTGGAGTCCTGGTGACTGATGGAGTGGACGGACTCCCCTTGTCTGGCTCCACCCCTCCACCTCCACCCTGAGGCCTCAGGGAAACACGGGGAAGAGTAGCAGCTTGGGAAACCTTCTCCTTTGAAATGGTCAGCTAAACAGGAACCTGAAAAGGAAGCTGGACTGTTAGTAACATCCTGACTTGCTCTCTCTTTTGTGTCTGGCTTCTCCTCAGTCCACACCCTTCATTAGTGTCCAGCATCGTCTCCTTCCTGCAGAAGGAAGCCAGGGCTGTGCTCTCCGGGAGGGGCAAGAGAGAACGAAGACATTGCTTTTTCTTTCTCTTCTCAGTGTGACTCTGCGGTTTGGCTTTGAGTACCACGGGGCTGGGAAGGGATGCAGGGAGACGGCAGGACGGGGATGTACTCAACTTGGAAAGATGATGTTCCCGATCTTTCCATCCCGTGATGTCCCTCGGGTGGGTCTGAGCAGCCTGGATCAGGACAAACAGTCCAGGACCACTAGTTGCCTTTGCTGGTCTCTGGTGCCCAACCCTGAGGAACAGCAGAGGAGCCTGGAATGTTCTCGACTGTTCCATGGTGCTTAGGGGTTATGTCCATCACCCTGAAAATCTCTCCTAGCTCTTCACAGCAAACAGGCAAACAGTGGAGCTGAGGAAAGACTGTTATTTCTCACAGGCTGTAGGGATTTCGTTACATTTTGGGTGTTGGTCAGAAATACTGGTTCTTGACCCTCTTTTAATAATAAATTAAGCCTCATTTTGAGACAAATTAGCTATAAGAGAACTTCTCCTTTCAAGATATCCCTATGAACAGAAAATCCTTTAAAATCCCACAGAATGCTCATACACTGGTATGTCACATATAACAAATTTCACAATGATGCTCAGAGTAAAGTTTGCATCTAAATAGCATAAATTTTTTCCCCCTTGAATCTTATATGGGCTCTAAACATTTAGGTTTTCTGGATATAGAAAGACAGGGCTGCGTTTGGAAATCTATCTAAATCTTGCTATGTATCTGGGTCAAACCTGAAAACAGATATGACATGGGGCAGCCCCTCAGCTCTGCTGTCCCAGACTTCAACCAGTAGTCTTCATGTTTGACCTTGTATAATTCATAAGCATGTGATTATCATCTTTATGAAGGAAGATTGGAGTTTGGAAGCCTCTGGAGCAGGGGTAGGAATCACAGAGAAGCCCTGGTCCTTCTACAGCTGAGAACCTTCTTCCTGGTTTTACTTCCTCATGCCTCAGCTCCCAGTTTCTCTTTTGGACTTCCTGTTCTATTTCCTACTTTTGTAAAAACCTTATTTGATGATGATGATAACGGTGATGATGGTGATTGTGATGAGGTTATAATGATGATGATTGTGATGAGGTGATAATAATGATGGTGATGATGATGATAGTGATGATGATAGTGATGATGATGATAGTGATGATGATGATAATGGTGATGGTGATGATGGTGATGAGGTTATGATGATGGTGGTGATGATGCTCATGATGGTGATGATGACAGTGATGATGGTGATGATGATGATGGTGATGATGATGATGGTGATGATGATGGTGATGGTGATGATGGTGATGAGGTTATGATGATGGTGGTGATGATGACGACGATGGTGGTGATGATGCTCATGATGGTGATGATGACAGTGATGATGGTGATGATGATGGTAGTGATGATGATGGTGATGACGATGGTGATGATGATGAAATAACTTTCAGTCAGCTTACAAACGGTGCTGCCATTTCCTCAATACAGCTTATTTCTAAGAAGCCCATGTGTCCCTGGAACCCATCCCAGCAGCAAGTAGAGGAAGAGTTTAATTTACTCTTTGCACCTATGTGGGTCACACCATGCTACTTGCTAGTGTTATCATTTCTTACAGATGCCAAAAGCTAACTTCTTAAGAGTGAAGTCTTCCAGGGATCAGAGCTGTCAGGTGATCATGTGGGCTTCCCTCGTCTGTGAAGATCCTGGACAGGGATGGAAATCTCTGAGGGGTCTAAGACGAAGATGGACCAATGGCCAAGAAATGAGGCAGACCTGGTTGTTGCTTTTAAGGGAACAGTGTGTGGCGAAGAATTCCTTCCCCATCTTCCATGTTGCCACTGTTGGCAGGGTGTAGAAAAACCTTGTCTTTCTTGGCGTGACTTAAGTCTGGTGCAAATGCCATTGTGTTCTTTGAGAAGCTGTCAACCTGTTACACACATGACACATGGACTTGGATGGTGTCCGACCCAATGTTGATCTTAAAAACAATAGCCATATCCAGTTCTGGAATGGACAGGATCAAGACAGGGGTCACAGGATCTGCTGAAGAGTTGCTAGAACTTTCCGCACCCATTGCCTCAGAGTGAAATCAGCACTTCAAATTGTGTTTGGACCAGTTTGTAGGTAGTTAGAACTCTTTGTCCCCTCTTCCAGGCTTTGAGGAAATGTTGTATTTTGAACATGGATAAGGAAAGCAGATGTTTTTCTCATCTCCACCCACTCAGTGACTTTGCCAAGTGATTAGAGTTGGAACCCAGGTCACCTCTGAATAACTACTGCCAGGGGGAGGCCAGAGACTCAGCCGAGTCAGCTCTGTGCTACTAAGTATGAGTTCATCTTTTATCAATTAACCATCAAACCAGATGTGGAAGGAAGGTGAGGACGGGCGTGGGAGAGATGCAGCGTCCAGCTCAACTTTGACTTTAAGGCCAAATAGGGCTTAGAAGGGAGGAGAGGAAAATTTTGCAAATTGGTTGGGCAAGCTGATATTTGCTAAATTTAGAGCCATTTATGTTCACCAATTCTGAAGCAGTTTTGAAGCAAATCCAACTAATTTTCTGGCAGGAAGTAATACTTGGGAGGTTTTCTTTTGGGTGGGGGGAGGGAGTGGGAGATTAAGTTGTCTTCACTGATGAAGGAGATATTTCAAAACCTCTCAGCAGCCACCCTTTATTATAATATCACAAGACTGTAAATGGAAGGAATTATACAGCGAAGACTCTGGAAAAACGGAGAGTTTCCGCTGAGTGACAGGAACACAGCTGTTTGGTGCTTGCCTCCATCCTCCTTGGCAACTGGGACTGACCCGCAGCTGAGGTTTCATTTCCTCTTTCGGCTGTGTGCAAATATAGCCCCTTGAAGGCTGTTATCAAAGCCGAGGGCTCTGGCTGGTGTGTGGAGCTGGCCTCATTTCCCCGTGAGTACTGAAGACAGGGAAAGTGTCAATTCAGCTCTAAAGCCCCTCCTGGAGCTGCTGATCTTCCGGATGGGCATGGGGAAGTGGTGAAGGGTGGCTGGCCTTGACTAAGGATCCAGAGTAGTTAAGGATGGTGATAATTTAATTGTACTGAAATGTGGTTTTATTTGTATGTTAATAAATAAAGTTGCCTGGGGGTCAGAGCTAATATAGCAAGCCATAGCAGAAACTGGGCAGTGGTGGTGCACGCCTTTAATCCCAGCTCTTAGGAGTCAGAGCTAGGTGGATCTCTGTGTGTTCAAGGATACAGCCAGCATTGGAGACACACACCTTTAATCTCAATACCAACCATAGAAGACCTGGAGGACTGTACAGACAGGCAGTGATGAGGAGGTCATGTGGTTGGGTTTACAACCGATGAGAAGGCAGAACAAAACGTCTATATAAAGACAAACACACAGGAAGTAGGTCTCTGGGCTGAAGAGGATAGCTGCAGAGTGAAGGGTAAGGCTCTTAGCTCTGGCCTCTTGGGCTTTCATCTTTGCGTTGGCTCTGTGTGTCTTATTGAATAAGACCGTTCATCTACAGTTAAGTTTACCTCAGCTCAAGTCGGGTCCTCTTTTGACATCCCCTCTGTGCCTCAGAGCACAATTTTGTGGGGGAAAATACCCCTCTCCACGCCAGACACCTGCTATGGGAACCTTCTCTCTGCAGAGGCAGAGCCACTGGTACAGAGACAAAGGCAGAACCAATATGGTAGCAGGACACTCAGAGAGATGGAGCAGGTGGGTGCAGAGGAGGAGACAGACCACACTCTGCCCTCTGATATCCAGAGGGCACACGGTTTGGAGGGTTCAGGCGCATGTTTTCCCACCTACGGGCCCTCCTGACCTCCTGATCCATCCTGTGCATGCTGAACGGATACTTGGTATTCAAAGTTGGATTTTGTACAGATAAAATTTGAAAGCTTTTATGCCCCCACATGTCCTGCCACAGGACTGCTTGGTTTTCACCCTCTGGGCTCATGCTAGAGTGCGAAGAGGAGGGGGAATTTTCTAATGGCTGTCGGGGAGTGAGCCAGCATGCATGTGACAGGGTTCCACCTCTACTTCTGCTTTTTAATCCCTTTGAGACAGAATCTCCTACTCCCCAGTTGGCTTTGAGACTCCAGGTCCTTCCACCTCAGCCTCCCAAGTCCTGAGATTATAGGTGTGAGCCATGTCCATCCCATAATATAAAACACAGTACAACTTTAAAGCTTCACAATGTAAACATTTACAATGATTTAGAAGTCTAAGTTCTCTGTAGAAGCCCAAAGTTTCTTAACTGTGTGCTCCTATAAAGTAAAAACAAAGTTATATGGTTTCTTTTTCCAAGAGGAAGGAACAGGATACAGAATCAGACTAAAACAAAACCCAGATGTAACAATGTGAACTCAATGTCCAATATCTGGGACTCATTCATGATCATCTGGGCTCCCAAAGGGTTAAGCAGTCCCACTTCTCCAGTTCAGTCATATGTAACACACACACACACACACACACACACACACACACACACACACACACACACAACTTCTCTCTTAGGCTTAGGCCATCTCCACTCAACATCTGTTATATCAATTAGCTACTAAGAAAAAGCTGTTCATACATGTGCGTAGGCCAATACATTTGAAGCAATACTATGATTGAGATTCCCTCCTCTAACTCTGAGCTGTGTCAAGTGATGGCTGAAGCTAAATTTGGCTTCCCCACAATCAGGGCACAATCCTCTGAGATGCCAGGGAGCCTTTGCTACATGATCCAGGGCTATGGTGGTTTTGAGACCAGAAGAGTCAGGATAGGGCACGGCAGGAACTCAGCAGAGTCCTGTCTGTAGATCTGTCACCTGTTAAACCAGTCCACAGAGTCTTCAGAAACATTCCAAGTCCATGACACTCTGTTCACAGGGAGAATCCCCTGGAGGTCTTGCATTAGCCAAAGGCTAGCATGGTGTTTGTTGTCACTGTTTTTAGTTTGCAAATGTCACCTTTCTTTCTCTTTAGGGACCCATTTGCATAGCCTAGTAGTACCTAGATCCTGTGGATACCTTGACTGGTCAGGGCTAGAAACGTAATAAGAGATTAAAGTAGTCTTTAATTATGTTGACCACAAATATCACTTATACATTAGTGTAAGAATAAAGGGAGGTGGGTGGATAAAGACTATGCTATCCGCTTAGGTATATTTGGTGGCTTTGTTATTAGGCACTATCATCTATCTGTCATTTGTGCCTATCTATGATGACTAGCTATTTGACTATCAACTAACTAAATCTATCTATATCTATATATTTAATATAATATCTAGACTATCTACCTGTCATCTACCTATTATCTTATTTATGAATCTATCAATCATTCATTAATTATGTATTTACATATCATATCTATCACTTATAGTTATCATCTATCATACCTATCAATTCTTCTTTTTAGTGATCCTATTTATTATCAATAATATCCATCCATCCATCTATCCAGCCTCTGCTCTTAGCTGCCTGGCAGAGCCTTTAGTCTGTTCCCTGAAGTAGCACAGGCTTTACCAGATGGCAGGTTCTGAGTAATTATTGCTGAATTATGGAATGATTCCTCTGTAATTACATACGTGTAATGTAAGGAGTCCATGGCATCAGGAACAATGGGCACTCCTTTTTCTTATGGTTCTCCTTCATCTTTATAATTAAAAGGTGGAGAGATTTCTTCATAGTAGAGGAAGAAAAACAGCAACAGGATCTAGGGAGGTGTAGACAGTTGTTAGAAGGAATGTGGGCATCTGAGGGAAATGAGAACATATGAGCAGTTCTTCTCTCTTATTTCCTGTTTGCAGGAAACTTTCAAATACCAGAAATTTTTGGCTACGGCCTTGAAGGTTTAAAGTCGAAAATGACTATTCAACAAGGGAGTGCTGTAAGACTGTTGACCACCTGCACGAGTTTCTAGGGCTGATGAAGCAGTACAGTCATGCTTCAGTGTCTAAGGGTGGGTGGGGGCTGGGTCTAGGGCTTCTTCACACCCAAACATGCAGATGTTCCGATCCCTGACACACAATGGCGCAGTCTTTGCATATCCTCCCGTATATGTCCACTCATCTCTAGATGACGTATCTCACCTAGTTCAATGCCAAGGCCGCACGGGTGGTTGTGATGCCGTCTCTCTTGCTTGGGGGGGCGGTGATGGCAGAAGTCTCCTGTGCTTGTGTTGTAGAGAAGCAGTTACCATGCTTTGATCTGTGGTTGAACCTGTGGATATGGAGCCCATGGACATAGAAGGCTGCTATACAGTAGCCTCCCTCACTTCACATTCAGTATCCTGTGGCCTGAAAATAGTAAGTGGAAAATTCCAGAAATGATAGTTATTAAATTTTAACGGGTATTGTTGTAGTACATTATTATAATTATTCTACTTTACCCTTCATTGTTAATTTCTTGTTGTTCCTACTTTATAAATTAAACTGTATGGGCATGTATGCACAGAAAAACATAATTTATACAGGGTTTAGTACTACCTATAGCTTAGTGTCCAGTAAGAGTGCTTAGAATACATTATTTGCAGATTATGGGGAACCATGAGACCACTATGGTTTAGGACCATAGAAATGTATTTTTCTATATTTCTGGAGCCAGAAATCCAAGATCAGACAGTCAGAGAGTCCACAGTCTATTAGACTATAGAAGATCCTTCCCAGCTTCTTCCAGCTCCATGCGATGCCAGTGGCCTCTAGAGTCTCTTCATTTATAGCCATACTCTTTGCATCTCTATCTGTGTCCACATGTGACATCTCCTGTGAGTCTTCATGTCTTCTTTCTAAGTGTGCCTGCCCGTGTCTCTCCCTTTCCTTATGAGCCACTGGTCATATCGATTCCCTAAGACTTACCAATGACTTCATCTTAGCTTGGTTGCACCAGCAAAGAGTCTACCTCCACCCAGTATCTCATTCACAAAAACAAAGGGTTGAGACGTCAATATAACCTCTAGTGGACACAGTTTCACACTGTGACCCTCTCCTAGCCCTCATCTGGATGACTTGATCTAATGCCCATGCTGCCTTTGTTAGCTGGTACTTGACTCTATACCTTTGACTCTTGTTCTCCGGGGACCCACAGTGGCTGCTGAGCTCAGCACTCCCTCCAGCTGATGTCACTGAGGACAGATACTCCGCACCTTCCGTTGGGCTTATATTCTGCTAAACACAGAATGAAAGGTGCATTGAAACACACTGAATATACCTCTCTGACTGAACGTCCTAGTGTGGCCACAGCATGATCTGCCACGCCCTGTCAAGGAAAGCCTTGGTTGCTTCCATCCTCAGTGTCGGGTTGTGGGGGGCCTTCTTCTACCCAGTCTTCTAAGAGACAGAATATATTACCCTCTATCACTAGCCAGGGAAGAAAATAAACTAAAATCAATATTTAAAATTCAAACAGAATTTCTATTGAATGCATATCACTTTCTTAAAAAAACAGTAAGAGGATTCTTCATAAGTTGGGAATCACTGGGAATAGGTTTGCTGTGGGAAAATCAGATGGCTGGAACTAGTAGACTTAGCTTTCAGCCCTGCTTGGGCCTTTCTACCTGGGTGACTTTGGAAAAGCCTTCTTCTCAAAGTCTGGGCCTTGGTCCCTTCACCTACAAGTCCAAGAGAGAGAGAGTGAGGGCCAGTTTCGGCTTCACAAAATCAACGGAACTGGAGTGTGGTGGTATTTTATTTGTACTGAAATATGATTTTATTTGTATGTTAATAAAGTTGCTTGGGGGTCAGAGCTAATAGCAAGCCATAGCAGAGCTGGGCATTCATGGCGCATGCCTTTAATCCCAGCACTTGGTAGAAGAGCTAGGTGTGGTCAAGGATACAGCCAGCATTGGAGACACATACCTTTAATCTCAATACCATAGAAGACCTGGAGGGCTGTACATACAGGCAGTGACGAGGCAGTCATGTGGTTGGGTTTACAACCAATGAGACGGCAGAACAGAAAGACTATATAAAGACAAACACACAGGAAGTAGGTCCCTTTTCAGAGAGGTCTCTTGGCTGAAGAGGCTAGCTGCAGCAGGCAGGTAAGGCTCTTAGCTCTGATCTCTTGGCTTTCTTCTTTGCATTGGTTCTGTGTTTCTTATTTAATAAGACGGTTGGTTACATCTACACTGGAGTGAAGGAAAAGTACATTTCCTAACATCTCTTTAGGGGCGCTATTAGGTCTTGCATTTAAAACCCACATGTTGGTTCGTAGCGCCCTGCAACCCAAATGGAATGGCTGCCTGCAGTTCTTTTTCTGATTTCCAAAGCATGAATTAATTCACAGAATAACATGGTCAAAGTCCAAATGCCAGTCAAGACACAACTGGAACAGGATTCTTCTGCTTCTAGTTATAGAACCAGCCGAGCGAAGCGGTCACAACTGGAATGGAATCCTGTGCAGCGTGGTTGGGTGAACACATGGAGAAAGGCACACAGATGCTGTGGGCCTGGGGTCCAGATGTTCCAGGGGCTGTGACAACACTGTCTGAGCCTCTGGGGCTCAGGCTGCCTGACAGGAGCTCTGAGAGGGGCTTCTGCAGGCTTTGTCAGCAAGCTGGTGAGGCCCGTGAGGCTCCCAGGCAGCTGAGCAGCAGATGGAGGCTGTGTTCCACGCAGTTCCCTGCAGCTCTAGATTCACATGTGAGATGCCAGCACTGTGGGCCTCTCTTCTGACTCCCGAGGCCCTCTGTCAGCAAGTATTCTGTCCCTACCTATCATGGCCCACCCTCTGGTCCTCTCACTTGGCTCCGCAGGAATAGCGAGAAGCACTGAGAATCTGCTGTGGGATGAAGGTTGAACATGGTGATTCTGGCCCGCCTCTCAAGCCTCAGCCTGCAGATAGGCCTTGAGAGGCTCTCTCTGGGATGCACCTCTGAGGTAGTTTCCTCTCATACTGAGACTATTTGGGAGTGTTGACAGAAAAGCAAAAACAGCTTGTATGCTTGAGTTTGAGTTAATTTCTCATCTTTGAGTCATGTGTACCCCGTTGAAGGATCTCCTGTTTTGACCAAATTGATTTTTATTATTATGTTTATGCATTTGTTTATTATTATGTTTCACCAATATGAGCAAAACAGAAAGGTTCGTACACATCTAGTTCTTACACAACTGCAACACAAACAAATTTTCAAATGTAATACAAAGAAAAACCTAAAAACAAATAAAATTCATGTTAGCATTGTTGGTGGTTTGACACTTTCTGGAGCGGAGGCCCAAAGAAATTCCTTTGTGTAGCCAGTTGTTATCTTGACAGATGAATTCTTTTATTAATGCACTCTAAGTATAAAATTGTTAGCAGCCTTTTTAAAAGCATCCCCCGAGATCCTTCTTTGAATATTGGCAGCTGTCCTCAGGGCTGATGGAGAGCCACTGGTCGGTGTGCACCAGGACTGAGTCCAAACAGCACATCTGCCCTGGGAGCACACACTGCCAGGGTGCTGACCTGAGTGCACATCAGTTCTGTGAGATGAACCTCGCTTTCTCCCTTCCCTCCCCTCGAAACAACCGCAAAACGTTTGTTTATGCAGCACTTACAGATGAAGAATGTGGTCTCTGTTATTTATCCACTAGTCCCTAAGATAATAATAATAATAATAATACAGATTCATGGGCCTGGATCCAAGATGTAGGGTGATTTTATGGGGCGTTAAGAAAGAAACACTGCTGCCAATTAAAATGCGAAACACCACCAATTATAAAATGTGGGGAAAAAATGCACGTTCGAATCAAGTCTGCAGAGTAACTCCAGCAAATATTTGTAGAGCTAGCATTTTCAAGTGTTTATGTACAGTAATTCATTTAATCCTTGCTGCACCCAGTGAGGAAATGGATCAGCCAGAGGAGGCTAGATTTTTCTACAGTGACAAACACCACCCAAATCTCCATGGCTTAACTCAACAAATGTTTATTTCTTGTGCATGTGAAGTCATTTGTGGGTCTGGGCAATGATCCAGGCTTGTGCAAACGAAGGCTATGCTTTCTAGGCTGTCCAACGCATATTCTCCTCCAAATAACTTCTGCTTCCATGATGGCCTTCCTAGGGAAAGGGAATTTGCAGAATTCTATACCAGTTCTTAAACATTTCTCCCCCCCAAAATACTCAAATTGTATTTGGGGATATTTGACTGGCCAGAGCATTTCCTATGGCCACACCCACCTTCAAGGGACATTTGCCTGGACACAGTGAACTAGAAGTCATGCTCAGAGTAATCTTTGCCTGAAGTCAGTTCCACTTGCTGCACTATGGAGGAAATGAAGTTTCAGGCAGGATGGGCAGCTTACCAGGAGCTCACAGCTAATTCATGGCAGTCCTGGGCCTGGAGGTCGGCCCCTAGGAAGTGCACATTTGTGTTGAGAGACACTATCTCATGCCTCCCCAGGAAGATGGGAAAGCATTCACTGGATTTCATGCTATCAAACAACATCTACTAAAAAATCTGAGACATCAAATTTTTAATATTTTGTATACCAAATTTAGTATGGGGAGTTGTCAGTTTAGAACAGAAGTTTCAGGGTTATGGGATCACATTGTCAACTGTCTACATTGTCTGACCTTGAAAATATTTTACTTTTAATTTCTTTTTGTTTTTTGAGACAGAGTCTCTCTACATAGCTCTGATGCACCTGGAACTCACTATGTAGACCAGACTGGCCTTAAACTTACAGAAATCCATCTGACTCTGCCACCGAAGTGTTGGGATTAAAGATGAGTGCCATTATGCCTGCTGTATTTTATGATCTCTTAAGATTTTCTAATGAAGACCCAAAGTAGACAAATGTTCTTGGAGGCAACATTTGCATCCGTAGGATGGATTCTTGTTCTTCAGTTTGGAGTACACGGCTTAGGCAACTTAAACAGAGGCACAGAGAACCTCAGAGCTCTGCCCAGGCAGGAAGCCCACCCACTGTGATCCTTCCATTTTCAAACACTGTTATTAATGAATCTCTGGTTTCTGACATGTGCAAAGAGCAGTGGCAGAGGCAGAGGATGGTCAGAACTGCTGAAGAACAAAGTTATTTCTTGTTTGCTCCATACTTCCATTCACTGATCAGTGGCCCTCTTATAGAATGACCAGGTTTGCTCTGGATTGCTTTCGAGTATCTGCTACCTTCTACCCGCGATCCAGTTAAATGACATCCAGTAGTCGTTCTCGGCTGGAAGGCTTCGGATACTGGACTTCTGCTCTCTATCCCAGTCTCTCACTTAAGCGTTTTAAAGAATGGTATTTATAGAAAGAGTGGGTGAGTGGAAGAGTGTGTGACAGTCCTATTTGCCAGGAACCCCCTATAGTGCGTTAGGGACACCAAAGATGGGAAATAATGACCGGAGAGACAATGCCTATCTCAGGGATACTTCCGTGCCATCTTAAGAGAATAAAGTTCTTGTCCTGGGCATGATAATGTCTTTATTTATATCCTTAAAAATACACCCATCACACAACATCACCAGGTGTTATCTTGTAGTCTGCTAAAACATGGTATGATGACTTGAGGATATTTCCTGACTGGAGGGAATGTTCCCACATACTAGATAGTCATGGCCATGTTCCGAAATTCAAGCTAATGGGTGAGGTTGAACCCTTGGGAGAGGACAGACCCAGAGGATGATGTCTCTCTGGGCTAAAAAAAGCTAATATAAAGATGGTGACAATGTGGCCCCCATCCAATGACTTTATTACCAAGAGAAGCTCACCTCCATTCCTACAAGGAAGTTGGGCCAGACAGCCAGAATGGTAAGCATATGTTTTGTGAGTGCCTACAGTGTGCTAATTTAAGTCCGTCAAGCTCTCATGGAGCAGGTAGTATGGTCATTTTACTGTCAAGGGAACCAAGTCATAAAAAAGGTAAATAAATTGTCCTGGAGCAAGCAGACCTTCAATGTCACCCTTCAAAAGGTCAATTGTCCACCCGGCCTGCTTGTACAGACTGCCACTGTGAGTCGGGGCAGGAGTGTACCAGGCTCAGGTGTTGGCAGCCACGTATCTGGGATGGAGCCTCCTTCCCATCTCCATCTTGGGTGCTGGCTGCTTGAGGTGGATGTGTGTGTGGTGTAACCCTTCTTAGTCCCTCTAGAGGAAAGGCACCACTGTCTTCTGTAGTTCAAGTTCTTTAGTGTGTTTTCTGGACTCCATGCCCACGGCAGCTATTTATTAATCTGCGAAAACCCAATCACTGACCCATCCTTACCATGGAAGGTGGGATTTGTAGTGGAGGCATATCATTTCTTCCTGGGGTGGAGGGTTCTGTCTGAACTTCTGAGTAGGGCACGGTTACCTACGGCTCCTTGCCTCTCAGCTTTTAGGGGCGGGATTCTGGTTCCTGTAGCTGAGGTGGTCCTGTGCTTACCACCTAGACGTGCTTCTGGCTTTGGTGATGGGTCTCCACGTCAGTGGTGGACTGTATTGAAGCTAGCTCACAGAAACTTGACTGAAGTCTGTAAGGATGACTGACAGGTCTTTGTTTTCCCAGTTGGTCAATCAAGATACCTTCCCCACCCTCTGAAACTGTAGCTGTGTCTTAGGCAGGTCCTGGAAGCTGCTGCCTCTTGGCAGAGCTTAACTTTCAAAGTCTTGGGGTGGTCTGTGGTCTCTGCTCAGTTCTTCCTGCAGCCCTAGTGGCCATCCTGTGTGCCCAGTGGAAGAGACTACTGAGCTGAAACAGTTCCCAGCCAATAGGAACTCCGGTTGACCTTTCGGCGGTGGAGGGGTGACAGAGGCTGAGTGCTTGCTAGACACTTGGCTGTGCAGATCTTGCCAAAGGAGCTCCTGCCAGGGCTTCCGACCCAAACCCAGGGCATTGCACACTTAGAGAATTCCATGAATCCAGCACAGAGTGCCCATTTTTGCCTCTCTACCCCCTTCCTTTCCGTTTCAGTCTTAAGAACTGCCCAGCCCAGGCCTGGGGGTTCTGACTGGAGGGCAGGACAGTGGGGACACCAGCAGGAGGCAAGGGCCAGCGGGTCCACACTGGCTCATGCCAAGCCTTTGCCCCACTTCATGGCACCTGGGCCAGCTCCAGTAAGCCTTAAAGAAGGCAACTCGAAGAGCCCCGGGGACTCCGATTCCAGTTGTCCATTTAAAGAATCTGCTTGCTGATAGACCCGACCCTGTTTCCTGCTGCAGTCTTAACCATGTGGGATGGAATCTTTCCTTGGTCCTTCACTTTGTCCCCCTGGTGTGCTCTCCCCTCCCTCCCCTCCCCTCATTCACTGTCAGCAATGGTTAGTGGGAGGTTCCATGCACCCCTAAGACAGTCCTGTGGGAGTCCATGACCAGTTTGTTTTCTTCTGTCCTTCCAAGCTAGCAGGCGTTTGGAACCAGGGAAAAATCCCCACCAACTGTTGCTGTTACAGTTAAATAAAGACCTTGAATATTGAAAAAAAAAAAAAAAAAAAAAAAAAAAAAAAAAAAAAAAAAAAAAAAAAAAAAAAAAAAAAGGTCAATTGTTCATAATGACAATTTTCAAAATATTGTAGTTTTCAATTAAAGTATGCTGATGAGTTACGTACACACATACACATGCACACATGTGTGTATGTGAAAATACACAACCTATTTGTTCATATGTTAGTCATTCATCCTGCAGAGTTCTGGGTATGGGGAGATGGGCATGCTGAGAAACTTACCTTGGAAAGACTGAAATCTGTTGAGGGTCAGTAGTTATGAGTATGATCAAAATGACTGGCTGACTCTGTGATCTGCAGTCACAGGCTCTTTCCCCAACAAGCATGTGGACAGCCAGGCACAGGGATGTCTTAGTTCTGAAGATGCTGCGGACTTACCAGCAGAATGAAGAAGCTGTGTGTACCCTGTGGCTGTTGGGCTGGCACGGGTTATGGATAGAGGGGGCCCGGACTTTGGGTAGAGGACCTGGCCAGGAAGCTCTTCTGTGTGGGGATGAAGGGCTGCTCAGCTCGGGAGGTCTCATAGGAAGGGGCTCCAGCTCTCTAATGATGTGTTTTTAATTATTTTCTCACCATAAACATTCGAATTCATACCTAATTTTTCTATGTATCGTTTTGTGGTCTTTTTCTTCAGGAGCCCTCTGAAATTGTGTAAGATGTGGATTTGGTCCTGTCCCCTCTCTACTGTGTGCTGGGGGCTGGCTAGGTGCTGGCCCTGTGCTTGTGAGGTTTCCCCTGGTCTTATTTCCACATCTTCTTATCAGCTGCTGCTTCTGAGGAGGGGTGGGGTCAGAGATGGTGAGTCTTAGCTGGCAGGTATGGGGAGAACAGTGGCAGTGGCCTCCTGGGGTCTGGGGCAAGGCATGCTGTTGGCACTGAGCTCAAGGAGAGCAGGGATCCTGTAGATTTATGGTGGAGGCATGGCTGACCCCCTCCCCCATTCTGCTGCATGGAATCTTGTGCCCCGTGTCCCATCAATTCAAAATAAAACAAAGCATGAAAGTTCTCAGAAGTAGAAACGGATAAGCTGAGCCCCTCTCCCGAGGCAGGGGCTCTGGGATCAGCCTGTGGCACACAGAGATACACGCCGTTACCATGACAAAGAGCTTCTTAGGTGGCAATGCCTGACCCCTGTGCCTTAGTTTCCTCTGCATCTTGTAGCATCTGGCAGAGCCCTGTCAATAAAGACCTTATCAATAGCGAGGCATCAATAGCCACCCATGAGTTTAACTGCAGGGACAAATATTTGTGAATACTGGCCAGCCACGTTCCCATGATCCCCACCCCAGTCCCGTGAGACAGCTGGGGCTCTTCTCATTTGCAGATGGAGAAGTTGAAGCGCAGCTAGATTAAATGGCTCGCCAGACTGTGTGTAACTGGATCAATTCATTTATTCAACACATTTTAAACTTTATGAGGAAGGAGCTGCAATGCCGGGAAGAGTTCCAGTCAAGCCTGATGATTGATGGGCGGTAAATACAGGGTTCGCACGGGCTCTGGCGCTTCTGCAGCCGACCTGAACAAGGCCAGCCAGGGGACAGGTTAGGATCAATCTGAATCGGAACGCCGTGCAGAGTTGGGATGCAGAACAGAACAGTGTGCATGTATGTATGCATACAATGTGTACATGTGTGCCTGCATGCCTATGTAGCCAATACACTTGTGTATACATATATATATATATATATCTGCATATATACATGTGATATGTGCCTACATGTTTGTGTGTATACATGGGTTCCTGTATATATGTATACCTATGTGTCTGTATGCACATATGTGTACATGTATTCATTCCTAGATGCACACACCCATGTGTGTGCATGCATGTGTACCTACATGTATATGTGTGCCTGAATGAATATGAATGGTACATGCATGCTTGCATGTGTATGGGAATATATACGTGTATATGTGTCAGCATGCATGCATCTTTATGTGTATTTGTACTTGCATGGGTGCCTTTGTGTATGTGTGTGTGTGTGTGTGTGTGTGTGTGTGTGTGTGCGTGCATATGCATGCTCATCTGTGTGTATATGTAGAGAGAGACATACTTCCAGGGCAGGGGGAATCACAAGGCCATCTAACCACAGCCCCTCCCTGGTGACGACCCTGCCAGAATCCACAGCTTTCTGACCATCACTCTCTCTCCTCCCATCCGCCAGTGGCTGGAATGAACCGGCCCAGGAAGCATCATGACTGAGGTGTTTGGCTTCTTGCTTTGACAGTCTGAACGTGATAGATGGGTAGGGCAGAGCTCTGGCCAGGTGAGAACAAAGCAGACCAAGAAAAACAATTACCCAGGGTGGGCAGCCGGCAGGGGCCTCCTGGGAAGCCAAGACCAGCTTACAAATGCTTGCGGCCCGGCCGGGGGAGGGGCAGATTTCTCACAATCAAGGAAAAAGTTGGAGAAATCGGGACTGTGACCCCGCTGTGATTCACATAGCGCCTGCTGGTGGTCATCAGCTACCCTGTGCTTGGCTGAGCATATGGAGGGAGCGGATCCTGGCTGGACCCCACACAGGGAGCCACCTGACAGAAACTGTTCCTCCTTGTCTTAGAGTTTTCTTCCCAGACCCACCAAAATGGCACTGTTTCGACCTATTTTTCGTCCCTTCCCTGCGGGGATGACTCTGCGCTAACTGGCTTGTGGTTCCAGCGGACACAGGAGGAAGTGACCACGGTGTAATTTCAGGGAAAGGGCTGGCATCTTCTGCAGGACCCGGTGAACTGGTGGGTCTCTGCCCTGGCTGCCGCTCTTGGACTTCAGTCCTGATGGGAAGATGCAGGGTCCCCACAGGGGTCTCACAGGGGTCCTTCCAGGCATTGTTATCTTCTCACTGGAGGCCCCAGGACTGCAGAGGCCCGCTGTGACCTGGGCACTGGCTCAGCGAGTTGTGGTGTTTTTCTACCTGCCTTGGTTTTCTTCCACGTGGGAAAACATGAGGTGATGTGGCTGCTGGAAGACATTGGTAAGGGACAGGCTCAGCCCAAGACCCATCGCCCAACAAATGGCTGAGGTACCTCCTAACACATCAAAGCAGCCGCTCTCCCAGCATCTTTCCTGTGGCTCCTCCCAGCACTTCTGACTCCGCCCCCTACCCTAAACCTCTCCCTTCCAGGGACTGGGCTTCCGTTGCCCCCCTACCCCCTCCACACCCCGCCACCGCCCTCCAGCCTTATCTCTGTTTAACTCAGTCATTTGGGCTATGCCTGTCTCCTGGCCTCTGAGCCCAGGCCGCCTGTCTGGGCGGGTGGCTCCTCTCTGTTCTCCTTCCCCATCTCTAGTCGGCCAACCAGGTTCAACCTGGACCCTTCCCTCTGCCTGCCTTCTCTTTTCTATCTATAATAGGAATTTCCATTCTTAAGGGGTAGTCAGGGCCTCCCCATTTTATTTCAGTGTTTTGTTCACCTGCCTCAGCTTCTTCCTCCACACACCATTTGGAAAGTCTATGTCCACCTGAACATTAACAACAGAAAAGCCCAATTGTAACAGCTGACGGAAGGGCCTGGCTGTCGGCTGTGCTTGGTAACGTTGTGGCTTTGTAAAGCTGAGTATTTCTGAGAAGGTGGACTGTCTGGTGGAAATGTGTCTGGGCACAGGAACAAATCGGGTGAAATTTCCATCAGTGTGATTCCCTGCAAGGCTCTGATCTTCCGGGAAGAATTTGCATGCAAGGCATAAAGAGACCAGCCGGGAGTGGCATGTGGTGTCGACACAGCCCGAGTAAGCGTGGTCGCACGTAGCTCCAGAGCAAAGGCTGTCCTGTTTCAAAATAGGCCAATTTTCTGTTACGAAGGTCTTAGGTAGTCTTTAAAAAATATGAGTTTATGATAAAAAAATCATTTTGAAGCCGGGTGGTGGTGGTGGCAGCGCAGTGGCACACGCCTTTAATCCCAGCACTCGGGAGGCAGAGCCAGGCGGATCTCTGTGAGTTCGAGGCCAGCCTGGTGTACAGAGTGAGATCCAGGAAAGGCACAAAGCTACACAGAGAAACCCTGTCTCA
This sequence comes from Peromyscus leucopus, assembly GCF_004664715.2. NCBI lineage: Eukaryota > Metazoa > Chordata > Mammalia > Rodentia > Cricetidae > Peromyscus > Peromyscus leucopus. The sequence goes on from NC_051085.1 coordinate 52,345,340, forward strand.
AAAAACCAAAAAAAAAAAAAAAAATCATTTTGATAAAATTTGGTGACTTTTTTTCTTTTCTTCACATCTGAAAATGGACTAAAAATATAACAAATCACACTGTTTCATCTCTTCAGAAAACCATTGCGCATAAGGCCTGGCCTTCCCTCTCATTCCCATTGTTAACGGTTGTTTATCTTCTTTGCCTTTGACCGACCAAGTTCTCCCCAGGGTGAGGGGCAGAGCCTGAGTTTAGAAAACATTTCCTTTGCTGTTACACAAAGAGATTTACATTTCAATGCTTGGGAAGACATTGAGATTGAATGGATTAGGATTGCTGCTAGTGAAAAAATTGTGTTGTTCCCTGGACTTAAAAAAAAAAAAAAAGCAGTTGTATCTTTTGACTTATCAATCATGTGCTATCAGCTAATCCTGTTCATTTCTTAGCATGCTCATCACAGAGCAGATTTGCTGTGCTGGTGGTGTGGATGGAAGCAACAAATTCCTTCAGTCGGAAGACATTAGGTGTCCTACTTCACTGTGCTGTTGTGGATTAGTCCTGAAGCTTTCACGATAATGTAACAGCCACATTAAACCCACCAACTGTTTCCACTTCCGATTATCCAGAATTAGTATGCACCAAAGACTTCGGGACTGCATGAAATGTAAAGGCGGGGACCTCAGCACCCAGCCAACTGGGTTCCATTGCCAAGCACTTTAGCAAAATTGCCTTTTCCTGGGTCACCTTGCAGCATTTTCTCTTTGAAGATGGTCTGTGGCCATTTCTTGTTTTGGAAGCGTGCCTCATTATGCAGAAAGATTCAAATTAGTGTAATGACCAAGAAAAAATACTCAAGGAGCTCTGAGCATTTGTGCCCCTCAAACCTCATTCTCTCTTCCCAGAAACGGAAGCACATCACAGCACCCCATGTTCACAGAGCACCCCCTCTTCACAGAGCACCCCTCTTTACACAACCCCCCTCTTCACACAACTCCCCTCTTCACACAGTACCCCCTCTTCACACAGCACCCCTTCTTCACACAGCACCCTCTTCACACAGCACCCCTCTTCACACAGCACCCTCTTCACACAGCACCCTCTTCACACAGCACCCCTCTTCACACAGCACCCCCTCTTCACACAGCACCCCCTCTTCTCATTCAACAAGTGGGTCTCGCAGGCAGCTCCATCCTGTTTGCGTAGGCTGACCTACTGCACTGTAAAAATGGCTTCACAGGGTATTACAGGGCATGGGGGCTGATTTGAACCTGTGTCTTAGGTAGGTGGGCAGCATGGCATTTTAGTATTATAAACAAGACTGCAGTGAACATGCAGCTTTTGACGAGGTGTCTGTTAAAACAATTGTGTGTGTGTGTGTGTGTGTGTGTGTGTGTGTGTGTGTGTGTGTGTAGAGAGAGAGAGAAATGTTTTTCTCTGTTCCAGGAGTGTGGTCTCGGTTGGAGGGGGTGTCCAGTTAAGTATGATGTCGGGGTGACGAGTTAGCTGTGGTTGCCAGTGGTGGCTGTGCGGTTAAGATGTCCATGTTCCACATTGCTCCCTTCCTATGGGTTTCCCGTCCTCTTCCCCTTGTTACACAGTCCTTTATAGAAGGGTGAGTTCTGGACAAAGAGATAATGGTCAGAGCATCACATCCTTGAGTCTGCTATGAAGCTGTCCTTGTGTGCCACAGGATGGCTCTAAATGTGGCCTGACACAGAACTGCAAACTTAACTTAAAATGTAAGATATTTTAGTGATTTTTTTTTTTTTTGAAAAAAAGTTCGAGTTCATGGTTCTTCTGTGTGAACTTTCACATGTGGCCCAGAGATGGCAAAATGTTGGCACTTCTTCAGGCACTAATGTCTGCCCACACAACCACATCAAGCATCACTTCCCATTCCCTTTCTCCTAAACCAGTGGTTCTCCACTGGGGTAATTTTATCCTCAAGGGACATTTGGCAATATCTGGAGCCAGTTTAAGTTGTCATCATATTAGTGTGGGGGCTCTTCATCTGGCGTCTGTCTGGTACACAGGAGTCAGGGATGCTGTAAGCATGAATTATGGTCTGGCTGTTGATCCCCTCCAGAACTCATAGAGAACTTAATTCCCCATCATATGTAAACAGTGTTTGGAGATGGGGCCCTTGGGAAGTAGGATGATATGAGGTCAAAAGAATAAGGTTCCTATGATGATATCAATGTCTTCATAGGAAGATCAAGAGAGAGAGTTGCCCTGGTCTGTGTGCATTGTCTCAGGTGGGAGGCACCACTACCATGATACAGGAGGAAGGCCCCCAGCAGACGTTAGCACCCTGACATTGGACTTCTCAGTCTCCATGACAAGGCCCCCAGCAGACATTAGCACCCTGACATTGGACTTCTCAGTCTTCATGACACGGGCTAGAAAAACCTCTCATCTTTATAAATGCCCAGACTGTCATGTTCAGTTAGCATCAGAAAATGGATCAAGACATCAATATACAGGACAGCCCCTGCCGCAGAGAACTTAGTCCCCAAAGGGCAATGGTGCTGCTATTGGTAAATCACCTTTACTCTTTTCCTTCCCACAAGTAGATGGAGATCTGGCTTCAGATCTGAGCCACTCAGCTGTGGGGCATTAGGGACTCAAAGAAGTCCCAGATGCACATTAGGTTCAGGTTGAGGTTAGGCACAGAGGACCGGAACCAGCCCACAGCCACAGCGTGCCTAGGACAGTAGCAAAGCAGGACCACAGGCAGAAGGTGAAGGTTGAAGGTTCCCAGTCACCACTGCCAGTGCAGTCAGGGGCTCTTGAGGGCAATGCCTGGACACGTACAGTGTGAATACAGGGTCTCGATGGCCAGTGTCTCCTACAGGTGGACATCCGTGATGCAGAACACAAACATTTGTGATGAACTTCTGTAAGCTGTCGACTTTCTTCCAATGGAGTGGTATTTCTCAGAGCCTGTTCTGGTTGAAGCCACAACTGCGCCCGGCGGTGACTGAGGTGGTCCAAGGAGATGGGGAAGGAACAGGTAGTGAAGAGAGATGGCGAGGACGGGCCTGTCACTTTCTAGAAGTCCTTTCATTCCCAGAGAAGACGGTGCTGATCTTCGGCTTGCCATAGGCCTTGGAGATGTCTGCATGAAGAGCTGAAGGGCCAGGTAGCAGCATCAGAGATGTGGTATTAGGGAGAATCCTGATGGGCTCCACCCTTCCCTCGGCTTCCTGGATGAAGAACCAAGAAGGCAGAGTATAGGAGACAATTTGAGCCTTTCTTTGCTGGGGGAACAGATTTTTCTCTTCTCCAGAGACCCTTCTTTCTTCCTTCATCATTTTTCTAATCACAGGTAATTTTCTTAGGAGGTCTTGGGGGAACCTGTGGATGACTATTGATAACCTTCCTAAGGCGGCTGAATCATCATTGATAACTTTATTAAAAGTCAGAACACATTTCCTGGTGCCTGTCTTGCCCTGTTTAGAGGTCCATGCAATAATGAGTTTCCTTGGGGAACAGCTTCTCAACTGTGGGTCAAGGTCCCATATGGGGTTGTATAACTCAGCATGGGGCAGGGGGTCATGAAGCGTTTGGCAACAGGTTTCTGAATTTCCAACCTTCAAAAATGAATTCAAAAGCAAATTGGTAACCAGTTGGAAAGTCTCCTGGCAGGCTTGCCCATAGGACACACTCTGCTGTGCACGCTGTCAGACCACCCAACCCCAGCAAACGATGCCTGAAGCCACCCAGCTCAGGCTCAAGCCTATCGTCTGCCATGAAATGTGTGTTCGCTGTTCATAACAAAGTTTCCCGCTCTTAATTAAACATAATGGTTTAATTACAGAAAAAAGACATGTCCGGTCTAGGTCTATTTCCCCGTCATTGTCCCTCAGCATGGATTGCAGTATGTTCCCAGGTTTGGTTGTTACAGTTTTCCTTTGAGTTGTTGACTTGAGTTTCATATAACACAGAAACAAAAGCATTCAATGTTGGCTTGAGATGAGAGCAGAATTCCCAACAGTTCTGAGACGGTCCTAAACACACTTCTGACCCTTTGTACTATAGAGTTTTGTGAAGTGGCATTGAAATACCGACCATCTCTGAGAAACACTGAAGATGCTCTCCATCTTGCAGTAATAAATATTCCCCAATATTTGGTTCTTTTTGTGAAAATAAGCACATCATCTCATGAGTACATAAATTTGCTTTCATCTTTAATAAATGATAGAAGTGTGTATATATGAAAGAACAGCTTTAATTTTCTTTATGATTTACTAACAGTAATCATCTGATTTGTATACTTATTTTACATATCTGTATGCCTGGAGTAGAGTTTGAGTTTCTTTTTGTTTGTTTGTTTGCTTGTTTTTTGTTTGTTTGTTTTTTCCCTGAGACAGGGTTTCTCTGTGTAGTTTTGGTGCCTGTCCTGGATCTCACTCTGTAGCCCAGGCTGGCCTCGAACTCACAGAGATCCAACTGACTGTGCCTCCAGAGTGCTGGGATTAAAGGCGTGCACCACCACCACCCGGCGAGTATGAATTTCTTATGCTGAGAGGTTGAGGGTAGGAAAAACTGAAAATTTTTAAATGTGGGGTCCCAGGAATTAAGTACCTGTACTGTTTGAAACTGTAGGAGGCACCGGTCCATTGAAAATATGTCATGAGAGTAACGGATTGGCCTCCCCTGCTGGTAGGGAGGGAGGTCATTGCTTTGGGTTGAGGCACTTGCTGGAAAGGACTTAGAGACAGTGAAGATTCTAATTGTCCTTTGCCGTGTCCTTGCTCTCCCTTCCGTGAGCTCTGTTGGAAGGGCCTTTGTCCCAGTGTGCAATCAATCTGTTCTCAGTCCAGGACTAACTGTCCTCAGAGACTCAGTACGGAGAAGTGGGGACAGGAAATGGCCCCCAGGACACCAGCACCTCTGGAACTGCACAGACAGCTCTAGTTGTCCCTTGGGCTGGGAGTCTCCTCTGAGGGGTAAGGAGGATGCGGATAGTGTCCGCAGAGGCTGGGAGTGACCCCCTGGCATCTGGAGCTCTGGAAATGTGACATGGACTTGATTCCATCTCATCTCCTCCTCCTCCTCCTCCTCCTCCTCCTCCTCCTCCTCCTCCTCCTCCTCCTCCTCCGTTTCCTCTTCCTGTGGTAGCACAAGGGCATCTGGTCACAGAAGAGATCAGGTAGCTTGTGCAGGGAGTTTATAGGTCAAGGGTTGGGCCAGACAGCGTGACTGGACACACAGGACGATGGAATCTAAGTCATAGGACAGGAGGCAGATAAACAGGAGGCCTGGGCAGGTCAGGCTTGTCAATTAGATGGGGCAGTGGGAGCCACATGGCTGCTCCTCACTCCTGGCCTTGAACCAGGCAAACTTTAACTTCCAAGTTTAACTGAGTGGCCAGGGCGATGGAGCTAGAGCCCTGGTATTCCTTACTGATGGCTTTGATTACTTATGCAGGAGGCTGTGGGAGTGAATAAATGTCCTTCTTATCCCAGAAGGCAGACAATGAGTGTTAGGCTCCCTGCTAAACCTCTGTCCCATAGCCCTGGCTTCAGGCTAGTGTCACTACTCTGACCATGTGCATCGTTACCCGTGTGTATCTCTAGCCATGCCCACCACTGGCCACACCCATCACTGCCCCGGCACTTACCACTGGTCCTGTGCACCGGTCAGTCAGGCTGACTCAGCTCTCTGTGTTAACAATACATGACAACTGTGCTGTTATTACTGAACCCGGGGGCTCCAGGGATGGCTCAGCAGTCAAGAGGCTGGCTGCTCTCGCAGAGGACCTGGGTTCATTCCCAGCACCCACATGGCACCTCACAACAGTTGATAATTCTAGCTCCAGGGTACCCAGCGCTCTCTTCTGGCCTCTGGCCCTCACATGGTCCATGGCAGCTCATGCAAGCCCATGCAGATACATAAAAGTAAAGAATAAATGAAACAAAAGCCCCACTGAATCAGGCCCATGGGAACTGTCCCGTTGATCACTTGCCTTCCTTCCCTTTACCATCAGGTTGATCTAAGAAAGACTTTGTTAGCACAGACACAGGCCGACTGCAAGAGCCAGGGCATGGGAACAGCATGGGAACAGCATGGGAACAGCACTATTTTCTCACTTGCTGACGCCCTGTGGGTCCTGAGCACAGCATTCTGCGCTCAGTGGCCAGACGTGTCTCCACCAGGCTCCGATACACTGTCTTTTCCTTCCCGTTCCTCTTATCTCCGCTTTCCACATTGCCTTGTTCTCATGTCTTTGACCAGATTATCTGGCCAGAGTATTTATGACTGTGTGAAATCCCCATTTTATGAGAGTGCAAAGAATATAAAGTATAAAAATGTCCAACAGAGATTTCACAAATCAATCTTCTGTCTCACACCTTCAGCAAATTGTACGGTGTTAGGAATTTAAGACAGTGGAAGTATTTGTATCTCCGTTACTTCTGCTCACTCTGGAACACTTCCCTCCCATCTGGCATGTGTGAGGCCGGTGACCCGGCACACAGCTTCTCAAGCAGATCCAAACCAGCTAGATTTTTTTTTCCATTTCCTTCCTGCAGCTCTCTCTGGGTCGGCCCTTGCTTCCTCCTGACAAACAGAGCCATGGGTCTCAACAATCCGCACGTTCTGTTCCCCCAGTCCACAGTCTGCAGACTCCAGGCTCTGCCCCAGACAGACCAACTGAATTCAGCTAAAAGCGGTCAGGAAAGCCCCCTCCTAGCATGTACAAGTTCTGGAAGATTTGGTCTATGCTGTAAGACTGACATTAAGATTCTTTGTTTTAGAAGTGAGGGAACTTTGGCTTGGCAGATTAATTTGCCCATGGCACCTATTTACTGACAGAGGAGAGAGCCCAGCCTGAGTCCAGACCCTGAATTTCTTGACCTCTGAGGTCTGTGAGGTTCTGGAGAACCTTAGATCCTGGGGACCACCTCAGTTTGCATCTATTTTATGGACAAGGCCCCTTCACAAGGCTTCACTTTGGGAATGAAAATAACACGGTATACATCGGTGGCTCCTTGTTTCTGTTTATGTTGGAGCTAAATTAAAACTCACAGTGTTAGCTAGTGTTTCATTTTTCTTCCCACTTACCACCAGCTATGACTCAGCCCAGCCCTTCAGCTTCTGGAATAGTCTCTGCTTTGTCAGCTGCACACTGAACTCTTGTGTCTATCTAGGTACTTAGAGTCCAGCGTTCTCGGTCACTCCCCACCCTGTGAGCAGGCAATGCGAGCACCCTGCACGCCCTTTGGTGGAGAGGGTGGCTGCTTTGCTTGTGCTGTAGAGGTCTTCTGCTTAGAAACTGACATGGTCCAGAGAAAATTGCCTTGGAAAAATATAACTCCTTCCTCCCCTCCCCTCCCCTCCCCTCTCCTTCCCAGCCCCTCCCCTCCCCTCCCATATCCCAGGTTGGCCTCAAACTTGTTATGTAGCTAAGGCTGGCCTTGAGCCACTGACCCTCCTGCCTCTACCTCCCAAGTGCTGGGGGATGACAGGCACACACTAGCATTCCTGGCATAAAAATTGTTACTTTGACAATTGCTACATTTTCAAAAAAAATTTATTTCAAAATTCTTGCAGAATTTCATACACTTGTTAAAAAATAATGCCAGTATACATATAAACACTTGACCCAATTCCTCCTGATATAACGACATTTCAGCTAGGAGATGTATTAGGTCAATCATTTCCCTTTATTCAGACTATACTAGTTTTCCACGTATACGGGAAAGTGTGTGTGTATGTGTGTGTATGTGTGTGTGTATGTGTATGTGTGTATGTGCATCTGTGTGTATGTGTTTGTGTATGTATATGTGTGTATGTGCATGTGTGTGTATGTGAGTCTGTGTGTATGTGTGTGTATGTATGTATGTGTATGTGCATCTGTGTGTATGTGTGTGTGTGTGTGTGTGTGTGTGTGTGTGTGTGTGTGTGTGTTGCAGGTATGACGTGGCACATAGTGGAGATCAGAAGACAACTTTTGGACTCCTCTTTTCATATGGAACCAGTTGTCAGGCTTGGTGACAAATATCTTTACCCACCGGAGCATCTCTCCGGCCTGACCTCCATCGTTCCTGCCATCTACCTTGGTGTCTCACATAGAGAACGTCTCTCTCTGTTTTCCCCCCCGCTGTGCTCTGCAAGCCCAGGCAGGTTCCAGGCGTCTGCCTTGCACTCTGGCTGCTGTGGCCCTGAGCTCCCTCTACGTCCACATGGAGTCTTGTGACCTCTGTGGCAGGTGAGGGGATGGCCAGCATGCCTGGTGTCAGCAAGTCACCCTCCTGGCTCCGGTTGTCACCTACCATCTTTGCTTCCGCTTTGATGGGTGAGCCAGGCCACCTGGCCACATGGCCGTGTCTGATGGCCGGGGAACCGGGTCCAAGCACCGCCCTCCGTGCAAAAGAACGAGGCGCTGGCAGGAGTTACTCACACCTGGACTTGTGCGTCCCACTTGAAGCTAACACATTTACCGGACGCTCTCCCCAGCTAGGAAGGGTGGGGCAGAAGTGACCAGAGGTGAGGAAGGGTGGAGGCTTGCTCAGCTGGATGCTGGATGGAGTGCGCTGTGAGAGTTGAGGGTGCGGTCCTCCCCTAGGTGCTTTGACCGCTGTGCCGTGTTGAACGGCCCCCGTCCCCCTTTGTCTCGGTGTCCTAATTTGCAGACTAGACAAGCTGGTACTTCCTGTTGCCAAGGGCCAACGTGTGGCTGGCTAGCTAGACCCTTGTGGATGTCCTGAATATTTGCCTTCTGTTTGGTGTCCTAACTTAGCTGTCCATCCTCAGAAGCACAGGACATCCTGTCTTGGTTTTTCTTCCCGCTGCTGTGATAAAATACTCTGAGGAAAGCGACTTAAGGGAGAAATGGCCTCTTTTTGTTCACTGTGTAGTCCATCCTGGTGAGGAAGTCAAGGACTTGAAGCTGATCACATTCCTAATCAGGAACAGAGAGCAGTAATACGAACTGCAGCTCACTCCCCCTTCTCATTTACACAGTCCAGGATCTCCTGCCCAAGGACCAGGCCTTCCCAGTGCTGTGGGTCTTTCTCCCCCTGCCCACCAGCCTAATAAAGATAATGCTTCCCAGGCCTTCTCAGAGGCTACCTGTGATTTAGATGCTCTCTTCGGGGTGTGTTTGAAGGCTTGATTCCAGTTTCTGTTGAGCTGGCAGTTAACCCGGACCATCACACATCCCCAGTGTGATGGGCAGTTCCTGGGAGTGGTACTCAGGGGAAGGGTGTGTGTGATCCGGAGGCCGCCGCTGCAGCAGAGCCCTCTCGGCCTTGGCGTTTGATGGGTCACAGAGTCTACGATGAAAAGCAGAGCTCCTGGGGAGCAGGTGTGTGCACATTTGAATGGAAAGCGATCTCTGCAGAAGTGACCTGGGAGGGCCTGCTCACAGAGCTGGAAGCCAGAACAGCTTTGAAAGATCAGAACCCAAGGCCAAGAACTCCTGAGAGCCTGGGAAATGCCCGCAGGGTCCTGAGGACTCTTGCTGTGTGGGCCTCCAGGCAATAAAATGAGTGGCATTTTGTGAGCTCTTGAAACTGTCTGGGCATCCCAGCCTGACTGAGCCCTGCAAATGTTCAGGCTGCACTAAGACGTAAGGGGTCTCGGAACAGGCCCTCTCCGAATGCCTGCGTTCCTACCTTACCTCAATGAAACAGTGAGTGCATTTTTCGATTTTGTCACACTCTCGTAAGATTTCAAAAGCAAAACCCCAGTTACAGGCACTTTTACTGGCTGGATTTGCAGCAGTGATTGCTCACACAATTGAAATCTACAATTTCATAGATGCCTTTCCCCACGGGACGGGAAGCAATTCATCAATTAGTGAATTAGCCTCCATTAGCAATGAAGAGAATGCTTTACTCTGAGTTCTTTCCGATACATGGCCAGCTCTCAGCTCACTGACTCAGCCTGAATCTACACAAGGCCACATCATGCTGCTAATGCTGAGCCAGGAACCCCTGCCAGCAAGAGGGAGCCCCTGGCTGGTGGGAAATGCAAGGCTCAGTACAGTTCAGTGGCACCTGCTGTGGAGGCTGGGGAGTGCTCTGAAGTGGAGTGTCAGGAACGGAGTTTCTCTGTAGGGACCATGGTGGCTGTCACCCTTTCCATATCGCTTCCTAATTCAGAGAAAGTTTCTTGTGTTTCTGAGTTTTCAGCATGGAAAACCTCTTGTAAGGGCTTAGATGAAGTTTGATTTGCATCCTTGGGCTCACAAACATGAACAAGGGGTCTGTCTTGGCCCATCTTCCGTACTTTGCGCATCCTGGTTCCTTCAATTCCCTGCATAACTTGCTTTTAAAATAAGCCCTCTTGGTAACCAGGTCTTTTATGGGAGCAAGCCTTGGTTTGAACGTTCTTTTCTTGAACGGGAAACATGAATCATGTGCTTATCTGGCCAGGCTGCTCAGACTGATTATTATTGTTATTTTTAACGTAAGTTGTACTGATTACCTCTAAGGAGCCTTGGAAAGATCAATTATTTATTAAACACCAAGGTTTTCAAATATCGTCAGTTTGAAATGCCCGTTTCTTTTTAAAAACACACCCGTTGTGCCTCTCTTAGGGAGGAGGAGGGCCGTTTCAGGAGGTTTTAATGGAAAACGGTCCTCAGCACTAACTTTCAGTACCGTCTACCTGGCTGCTGTTAAGGCCTGCGTGGAGTGTGGAGGGGCAGCTGATAGGGGATGTGACACAGAGAGAAGGCATTAGCACAGCTGTCTTTGTGTGACAAGGGTCTGGTCTCCAGACAGGTGAACAGGCCCCCATGCTTCTCCATGAATTTCAGCCAGACTTTCAATCCTTTGAAAATAATGTCCTCTGATGTGTTCAGGGCTGTGGCATTGACACACTAGACAAGGGCTGCTGGAGGCAGGAGTGGATGGACGCGGCGGGTCTTCATTTTGATGGATTTATCTATATTTCAATGAGTGTCCTCAGGCATGAGCTCCCTAGGAACTGCTGGGGTCTGTGGGTGACATGTGACGGAAGGACTTGGCATTGGAGACCTTGAGCAGTGTGTAGGGGGGGCTGCCCCATCTCTGCCACTGCTGATTGGGTAAGCACAGGGTCTCCTGATGGATTGCCTCATTTGTGTGAACATCAGAGCTATAAAATGTCAATGACAGAGCTGTCTGCAGACCAAGGGGCAGTAACGCACTGAGATGTGGGGGCCAGATGTCATAACACCAGAGGGTTGTGGGCCAGACTTGGCTGTGTTGTGCCCAGATCGTGACCCCCAGAGAGACCACCAAAGACGAGCATGCCAGAATGCAAAAGCAAGGTTTAATTCTGGATATCCAAAAGCAATACAAGCCTAGGCAGGGACTTTGTCCAATACATCCAACGCAGTGGAGGCTGGAGGAAGTGCCCACCTACCTGCAAGCTCAGCTTTTAAAGGGAAAAATCACAAGGTTACATCATTTAGGGGTGCTAGTATGGGTACAATTCTGATTGGCTCGCTTCTAGGGACTTCTAGAAATTACTTCTAAGGGAGTGGTTGCCCGCCACCATTCTCATTGGCTGCCCTCAGGTGGGGGCATTTCTGTGGTCAGTTACCCTGGAAACCAGGGAGAGAACATTCCATAGTCTGGCAGACATTACCTTGTGACTCTGTACTTTTACACTTCCTGGTTTCTGGAATCTGAACTGACTGGTTTGAGTAACTAATGGCCTATTCCCAAAAGGAGAAATCTTAGGCCTTAATTTTAGGGTGAAAGCATTTTGGTCTTATTTCTAAGATGGCTCATTTTGGTCTCACAGCTGGAGAGGAAAGACAGGGAGATGTGAGAGGGCCCAAGGGTTCAGGGTTTGGTGAGACTGAGGAAAGCCAAGGGCAGCTGCAGACACAGGTCAGTTATTCCATTCTTTTTTTTTTTTTTTTTTTAACATTTATTTATTTATTATGTATACAGTGTTCTGCCTACATGCATGCTTGCAGGCCAGAAGAGGGCACCAGATCTCATTACGGATGGTTGTGAGCCACCATGTGGTTGCTGGGAATTGAACTCAGGACCTCTGGAAGAACAAGCCAGTGCTCTTAACCTCTGAGCCATCTCTCCAGCCCCCAGTTATTCCATTCTTGGAGACACAAGTCTTTTAACCCCACCTCAGCACTTTATAAAGTCTATTCTGATTTCTTGCATTGCACCCACTCTAGCAAGTGCCTTGAGGAGATGTGTGCATCTTTGGACAACCTCTCTGAGAAAGACGGGGAATTTAACATGCCTTTTAACCTATGGCCTGGTTAGGATTTGGGTTCCCCTAGACCCGGACTTCAGTGTTCTGTATTTTTCTGACCAGGATGATTCACTTTTCCAGAGAAGTTCCATCAGGAGCCATCTAAGAGGGGGGACTCTCCACTAACTCTAGGGGAGATTAGCATGAATCGGAGTCCGGGTGGGCCATCTGGGGAGGTGGTAGCGTAAGTAGCATGGCAGAAATTATCCCAGCATACTGGGTTACTGCTGTGTGAGCCTCTTACCCTCTGGCCACTCTGTAATTGCACTTCGATGGCGTGGGTCTCCTGCTGGTTGGTTTTAACATCAACTTGGCACAACCTAGAGCCACCTGGGAAGAGAATTTTAAGGAAGAATTATGTATGTCATATTGACCTGTGGGTCCATCTGTGAGGGATTATCTTGATAGTTGATACAAGAAGACCCAGTCCATGGCGGGTGGCACCAATCCCTAGGCGGCGGGTCCCAAACAGTTAAGCAAATAGAAAGCTAGCTGAGAGCAAGCAAGCACGCATCCATGTGCTTATTCTCTCTTTGCTCTTGATGGGATGTTCTGCTCCTCTTCTGCCTTGACTTCCCTACAATCATGGACTATAGCCTAGATTATGAGCCAAACAAGCCCTTCACCCTACGTTAGTTGCTCTTTTCTAGGGTATTTTATTGAAACAACAGAAATGAGACCAGAGTGGCTCTCTAGTCCTCCTGGCCTAGAACACAACACATGGCTTCATCATTGTTTCCTGAGTGAGTGGGGTGCCCGTTATTAACAAAGAATTATGTCTTTATCTGTAAGATCTTTATCAATTCACTAATTCAGTTTGCGTCTTGGCTGGAGTGATAGCGCTGAAGTAATTCTGTCTCAGGTCCCCTCTGCCTTTAGGATTGTTTTCTTTTCCACTCATGCTTTGTCAGACTTAGGCAGGAATTCTTGTCTCTGAGAGAAATAATTCAGAGCTCTGAAGAGATGCTGCAACTATCCCTCCGCTCCAACGATGAGCCAGCTGTTGGGTCATTTGCAGCTGGTTCCCGAGTGCCCCTGGCCGAGAGATTCTGTGTGTTAGCTGATCCCAATACATTGTAGCTTCAGGGTGAGGTCATAGGGTGGGTTATCCTGGGGATTTAAACGAAATGGTGATAGTAGTTCAGAGCCTTGTGCTGTGCCTTTGGTGGGAGAGAGAGCAGGGCCGTGTTTAGGGGAAGGACATTAGTTATTTTTCGTAGAGATTATTATTAAACTCAATTTATTGACCATACTTATTAATGATCAGGAAGTAGGGTATAAAAAGAACATGCATTTAAATGCTTGAATTTCAGATTGGGAGGTGTTATAAAAGACAACTAATCATTTTCCCATTACATAATGTACTGAACTTGTATAATCTAGAATATCTACTGATTACAAGCAGGATAGACACATTGGTTGACAGCACCATTTGCTCAATTTATAGCTGGCATTTTGGTTGGTTTATTTACATGCTTATTCTTATACCGGAAATCTTTCTATTCATGTTAATTTCAGAATGATGAGTCATCCTATTTATATGGTTAGGACCCACACAGAGGAAAGATGGTTTTGAAAGAATAAAGTGGCATGTGCAAAGGCGAGGTCAGAGGCAAGCAGGAAGTCACAGAGGGCAGAGGGTTCCATCCTTGCTCTCCTAGCCTGACTTTGTAGGGTCTGTTCTGATTTCTCAGATTGTACTAGATTCCAGCTAGTGCCCCTCAAGGGCTCCTCCTTGGAGATGTTGGCTAAGAGCAACTTGGAATTTAGTATCGCTTTCTACCTATGGTGTGGTGTGGATTTGGGTTGGAGACCAGGATAGTATGATCTGCATTTTTCCTGACTGTGCAGCTCTGATGTAGTTCTTCCATCTCTTTGAGCCTTAGCTTACATCTCTGCAGGAGGGGACAATTCTTAGCCCTCGGGTGCTGCTGCGGCTACAAAGCAGAGGGATAGTCTTGGAGGAATTTTGTGCAGAAGTTAGCATGACATTGAACTGATTCTCAGAGAACAAGGCGTGCTATCACTGCGCTCACAAAGAACTCCAAATAATTATGGGCAGAATGGCCAAGAACGTTTAGAAATATGGATAGGAAATTCAATCTGGGAAAATGCTAGTAAGTGCTTAGGGACACTAGAAAATTGGCAGGGTTTCCAGTTGGCAAAATCAATCAAACTACTTTTCAAACGCTTGGGTTCAACAAACTGAAAGGAGTTTGCTGTGCACCTTTTTGTCTAAATCTAGGCTTCTTTGTTTTGATGAAAATATGATCCATAAGCTTCTGATATTTATACTTAATTCACTAAAAGGCTCCTTTTCCCCCCCAGCACTCAGATGTCCCCAAAGCCCCCCTGGGCCCTGTTTTCTTTCTTTATAATCCTTCCTAGCCAACCTCAAAGATGTCTGTGTGCATTTCAAGACTGTTCAGTTAAAATCCTATCTTATTTATGTTTCTCCTATGCTGTATATGCGATCATTGCTGATATTAACTGGGAGAAATATATATTTATAAATATGTTTATATGTAAGTACATAATTTAATAAGTCTCTGATAATATTATAGATATACAAATAATGCACAAATATTCTTATATAATGATGTAATGTGTTTTGTGTGCTCTATAAGGTGGCAAGTGTTGGATGTTCAGGATCTCCTGTACTGTGTGGTTCTGACAAATAGCCTATAGCCATAACATCATGAGCTAGTTACACATCTGACTGTGAACTGTTAATGGGAAGCATGAATGGAGAAGGCAGCTGGGGTGCAGCGCCCACAAGGAACTTACTGACGTCATGTCTTCTGGAAGGGTGCCTGCCTCCTTTGTGCGCACCCTTAGAGGATGAACTTCTAAGGGCCACGATGCAGCCAAGTCCCAAAGAACCCATACATGTACCCATTCAGTTGGTGCTGGTGGAGCAGATAGTTTAGCATTTGGATCATTCATTTCTCCTCCACTTCTTCCAAGAAGAGGGGAAATTCAGGTGGAACTGAGGTTTTCTTTCTAAGCACTGTTCTTACTGAGGAGGTCTGTAAACCTGCCTCTCCCTCTTGAGAGGGGGGCGGTGCACAGGCAACACCAGCATTTTGGGAGTCGTGGATATCTCTTCCCATTTTGTTCCTTTTGCTTCCTCTGTCTATCCCTATGAAGTTGGTTCAGGCTTAGGGCGTTTCTTTTCCAACTTAGAGAATGTAGGGTCCAAAGACAGAGGGTGAGTGTGTGGACCCCTCCTTCTGACCTGCTTTGGGGGAAGCTGGTAGAGACTCCTGCCTCTAAGCTTGAGGAAGATATGGGGTGAGGAGGACTCGCCTGTGATATTGTGTGCTGTGACCATTGTGAGTCAGGCACACTCACGTCAGCATGTTTTAAAGTGATGCTGCTACCTTAAGGGTCATCTGTTGGTGTACAATCACTATGGTTCAACAGTGTAGACTTCAGTGGGACACATGGTATAGCATTGACCATCAGGGGCATGGCTTTGCTGGCTGTGACTCATGCTCTGCTTTAATACAGCACTCTGCCTTAGCTTTTCTTTTCTTTTCTTTCTTTTTTTTTTTTAAAGATTTATTTATTTATTATGTATACAGAAGTGGGTACCAGATCTCATTACAGATGGCTGTGAGCCACCATGTGGTTGCTGGGAACTGAACTCAGGACCTCTGGAAGAGCAGTCGGTGCTCTTAACCTCTGAGCCATCTCTCCAGCCCAGCCTTAGCTTTTCAATAACGGTGTCTGAGATAAACCTTTAAGGCCACTCAAGGGAGGATGGATTGTTCTGGATCACAGTTGCAGAGGCTGCAGGCAGTGGGAGGCTGGTTCTATGTTTCCAGGCCTGAGTGCAGGCAAAACATCATGACCTGGGGCATAATGGAGGCAGAACTGTTCACTTCACTTCATGGCATTCCCATAGACGGAAGTAACAGGAAAGGTCCAGTCCCCAAGGGTGTACCCCCTGTTGATCTGTGTCGATAGTTTGACTTCACAAGCTGAACTTCCTAGCACCTCATCAAGAAGTACCACTAGCTGGGGACCAAGACATGAGTCTAGTGGACCATTTCATAATAATCATAGCATGGCCCACCTGACCCCCCTTGTTTAAGTGAGAGAAAACCCACCATAAGAATTTTAGAGGACTGTGAAAATAGAAACGAAATAAAATAGAACATCAAGTTGGTAACCTACCCGTCCAGAGACCTCTGACAGTTTTCTGTGTGTGTCTGCGTCTATTGCCTGCTGGTTCATTTATCATAGAGGAAATAGTGCACATTTACATAAAATTGGAATCATACTGTGCAAGCAGCTTCATATTTAATAGTTTTATCTCATTTTAAAATTTTAAAATTTACTCTTTGAGAATTTCATAAATTATGTTTTTATCATGTTCTTTCCCAGAACCCACTCCTGCAAGATGTGCCCCCCCACAACTTTATATTCTTTCTCTCTCTTGAAACAAAGAAAACAAAAGCCAAAGAAAAAAGCCACTAAAAATATAGAGTCCGATTTGAGTTGATGACCTACTCCTGAGCATGGAGCCTGCCCTGAAGTATGGCTGATACACTCAGTGTCACTCTGCTGAAGAAAACTGATTTTCTCTCTCCTGGCAGCTTTCATTTGCAAATAGTTTCTTGTCTGGGGGAGGGGCTTAGCATCCACTTCCCCTTGGCTGGGGGAGGGGCTTACCGTCCACTTCCTCCTTGTCACACTCAGATTTTGTCTGGCTTGAGCTGTGTAGATGTTGTGCATCCTGTCACCGGCTCTGGGAGTTCACATGTGCCTCTGGGCCGCTGTGTCTGGAGACCACTTCCTCGAAATCATCCACCGCCTCTGGCATTTTCCACTCCCTCTTCCCTGAACCTTGAGGAAGGGGGATAGAGACACCCCACGCAGGGTTGAGCATGCCAAAGTCTCTCACTCTCTTCACACTGTCTAGTTGTGGGTCTCTGTGTTACTTCCCACCCACATCAAGAAGACGTTTCTCTGATGAGGGTTGAGCAATCCGCTGATATCCATATGTCACTAGGAGTTATTTTATGGCTATGATTATTTAGCAGAATAAAAGTGGTAGGTTTCCCCCTGAACTCAGGACCTATCTGGTCATGAACAGTATCAGGTATGGTTTCTTCCCATGGGATGGATCTTGAATCTGATTTTTAAAAAAAGCGTTGGTTATTCCCCTAATGTTCATGTCACTGTCATACCAGTGGGCGTGTGTTGCAGACACGTCATTATAACTCCCAGGGTTCATAGTGGGTAAGACTGATGATCACCTCTTTACTCTGGTCGTCCACGTAGCACCTTCTAGCCCTATAAACACTCTCCAGAAGTGTTAAAGCTTCCAGCTCAGTACCAGCTAACTCTCTCCCTGTTCTTCATCATAAATCTATGGTGTCATCAGCAATAGGGTCTTATTGTTAAATTGTGGAGGGAACCAATAGCTTTGGCAACAGTCTGTCATGTTTGTGTGTGTGTGTGTGTGGGGGGTCTATGAGACACCTTTCCTGATGATGTACTTTTCTCAGGGGAATAACGAATATTTAAATAAAATTGGGCTCACACTGTGTAAGCAGTTTAATATTTCTTAGTTTTAACCTTTTTTATACCCAAAACTATTTTCCGAACCTTTAAATATTTGCCAGATTTTACTGGCAGCCTATGATTTTATTTCTGAGGTTGCTCCGAATTTTACGGTAGTATGGTCATAACAGTATTTCTGCAGATGGTTGGTACATATGGATTTCTGGCTTTTTATTAGGATAACTTGCTAAAGTTTCTGGGTCTGCTGATAGAAGACTTGGATGTCTGGTGTGTCTATGTGTGTGCATGTGCACTTGCATGTGTACACCTGTGTATGGAGGCCAGAGGTCAATGTTGGTTGTTTACCTCAAATATTCTCTATGTTATTTATGTCTAAGCTGGCTAGCACACAAGCTCCCGGCTCTGGGATTATAGATTCAAGCTGCCGCACCCAACTTTTAACATGAGTGCTGGGGATCTGAACTCAGGTCCTCACGGTTGTGTGGTAAGCATTGTGCACAGCCTTCCCCCTAGCCCCTAGCAGAAGAGGTTTAAACACCTCCTCCAAGCAGATATGGCTGATTTGAAGTAAGATCCTGTGATGCTTTCCCTGCTTTCTTGGAGACCGTTCTTTTCCCTGCGTGTTGCTGACTCTGGGCACTGCCGCGTCATTAGTGCGATGTTGCTGGCTCACTTTGGATGTCATTCGAATGCTATTGTTAATGTGCTGAGATGTGGTGTAGGGCATGGTCCTTCCGTCAAAGCCAGCAGAGGATGTGGCAGTGTCCAGCAGCCCTTCTGCTGCCCTTCATGGGGCTTGTCTGCTCCTGGGAGCTTGCTCTGCCCTTGGCTGTGGCCCTCATTCTACTCCACCTCTCTGGGGTTGCTTTTTGTAGGGTTCTGTGCCCTGGTTCCCGATGAAGGCCCCAGGAATGTTTCCAGTTTTAACCCCACTCGGACCTCAGACTTGTTTGTCCATCAGTCATCTTCTGGCCATGCAAGGTTTTCCTTTCAGGTGAGACAGCTGATTTGGGGTACCACATTCAGTGTAGAGTTTGGGGGCCCAGGAGAGAGTGAATGAGCCAGGAAAACCCCAACGGATGCCCTGCCTACATCTCTGTGAAGTACTCTCATGAAAACTATGACCCAGAGGCCACCTGTAAGTTGGAGAGATCCCCACTCTGCCTGAGTCTTGTCACTCAGGAAGATGCTGTCCTATACTGCACAGCATTGGCAGACCTCACTTCTGCTTGGCTGCTGAGAGCAAGAGGATCCCACGCATTCCCTCAAGAGGGCCAGCCAAGAGGGGACATTGTCTGCCCTTGAGGATGAGAAATCCTCAGAATTCAGACAGTGGCAACAACTCCAGGAAGAGGATACGGCCCAACCAGACTGTCCAAATCCATGTCTACGTACTTGTGGAAATGAGATACAGGATATAGTCACTCTCAGGGTACCTAGGCATACACATTTACATGTAAGAATGGCTGACGGCCATTTATAAGTTTACAGTGGAGAGTTTCCCCCCTTGGCTCAGTGACTGTCTGAAACGCTGTTTCCTTGCAAGAGTGCACTTCCCTTCCAGCTGCACCCTGGAGAGAGGGCCCTCCATTCCCCTGGCTCCTCTGGAAGTGTTCTGTCCCTGTCCTCCCTCTCTGGTCATGCAGAGAGTCCGTCCAAGTGTGACCTTGGGCAGTGGAGCCTGAGTGCCTCTGCCTCCGAGCTCCAGACTCCCCCCCCCCCCCCGCTCCACCCTCCCTCTCTCTTCTTCACCCCTCCCCCACCCTCCCTCTCTCGTCTTCACCCTCCCCCACCCTCCCTCTCTCTTCTTCACCCCTCCCCACCCTCCCTCTCTCTTCTTCACCCCTCCCCCACCCTCCTTCTCTCTTCTTGTCGCCCCTCCCGGTAAAAAGGATGGCGAGTAGGAAGACATATTGACTTTCCTCCTCCTTTATTTCTGAGTATCTGTGCATAGCATACATTTGACACCTTTTCCAAACTTCTGCTCCCTAAGGGTACAGAGCAGAGAACTGGCTTATTTTATCTCTGTGACTCCAAGTGAATTATGCACCTGCCAGCTGCTCTGTTCTCACTGTCCCATTTCAATTGCCCAATGGGTAAAATCCTCATAGGCACCCAGAGAAATGGTCTAGGAGGATATTAATGAGAAATATGTAACTTCCTGATAAGTGGAAATTGTATTCCTGCTATCTTGAGCTCAAAGGGCTCGTCCCTTAGACACACTCCAGGCTTGCCAGTAATTGGCTCTGACCATGGGATTCTGGCTCAGGGTGGTGGGGACACTTGTAAACTCTGGTCCATCTCAGGAATTCTGCAGGAGAACACTGCAGTGTTATTGATTTACTGGGGCTCCTGTAATTATCTTGAAGCCCATCATTCAACAGATGGCATGCGTGCCTGGAAGGGCAGCCCTTGGCGTGTATGGCACCTCCTAACAAGGAGTATGAGGGAATTTTCCCAGGAATACCAGCTAAATGTCATCCCACCACAGAAGGCTTCATCTTAAGGAGATGACACCTTCCTTGAAACCTTAAACAACATTTTTATTATGGTGAGATGTACTTGTCATAAACCTTGTTAGCTATTTTTAGCTGTATAATTCAGGGGCATTAAGAATATCCACCCCATGCAAATGTCACCACCACCGACGTCCAGAGCCTTCCCATCATCCCAGACCAGCTCTCTGTCTCTGCTAGGTAGCAGCTCCCCTTCACCTCTCCTGAAGTTCCTGTAGCCGTGCCTCTGCTGTCTGTAACCATGGCAGTGGTAACAAGGTATCCGTGACTCTCCCTGCCTACCCCAGAAAGCAGGCAACTGCTTCCCGTAATGGGTGAATAATCCTGTGTTAGAAATGTTTGTGTGGCTTTTCCTGCCTGCAGAACCCTGAAGAGGGACATTGTGGATCCTGTAAGCTTCAAGAACTACCTAAGATTTCTTAAGTCCTGGAAGGATTATTTCAATGTAGGGGCTACAGACAGTAATGTTAGCTGGTGCCTATACTGAGTCGCCCATCCTCGAGGGGAGTTGGACCATGTTCTGAGGACACCTTGGGCTGTCAGTCTCTGCCTCATTACCCCACCCTACGCCCTCACTCAAAGGCTATCAGCCATGGTCTCATCATCATCAGTCTTGAGCCGAGGGCTGAGTGTCAGAGGATGGAACCTCATACTCTTCTCCCACAAGCTGGAAACTGAGTCAGAAACAGTCGCTGAGGATCTGAGGTGAAAATTCTGGAAGGAGAGTGTATTAGCCAAGGCTTCCATGACAAACGCCGGGGACTGAGTGGCTCTCAGAGTAGAAAATTATTCCTCCCAGTTCTGAAAGTCTGAGCTGGAGGTGTGGCCGGAGCTGGCATTCTGGAGGTCTGTACGGTTGACTTGTAGGTGACTAGTTCCTCTTGGTTGGTGTCCTCAGGGATGTTCACCCTGCCTGCATGTATGTCCCACCTCTTGTGAGGACAACAAGATATCACATTAGGGATATCTAAATGACTCACCTGACCTTCATTATTCCCTTAAACATCTTATCTATTCCAAATGAGGCCTCATTGGGAGGGGGTAAAGTTACCCCTCCCCCACTGCCCCCAAGATCCTAGGTCAAAGTTCTGTCATGGGGCTGTAAGTTTTTGGATGCAGATCGTATGAGTAAGGAGAAAGGAACTGTGGTGGTTTGAATGAGAAATGCCATGCATTTGTTGGTCCTCAGTTGTTGGCACTGTTTGGGGGAGGTTATGAGACTCTTAGGACGTGAAGATTTGCTGGAGGAAGTCCCTCCCTGGGCTGGGGTGGTATTCTGAGAGTTCACAGCCTCGCCACACTTCACCCTCTCTGCCTGCTTTGCGCAGATGAGATGCAATCGGTCGGCTTTGTCTCCTGCCACCTGTCTGCTATGCACTGTTGCGCCTCGGCCAGGTCTAGAGGCGGCGCGGAGGTTCACTCCGTTGACCCGGCATCCCCATACGCACAGGTCCAGCTTTTATTCTTGATGCTTTGCAATCAGGGCCGTCAGTGCTGTCTACTGAAGGCTCCCAAGGAATGCCCCGTCCATCCAGCAGTGTGGTCCTCGGGCTCACATTTGTTAAAAAGGCTACAGGAAATGTCAGCCAAGCAACAGCTTGGAAAGGAGCTCTGAGCAGTTGATGTGAGCTAGTGAGTATTTTTCCATCAGTCTAGAACAAACAGAGATTGTATCCTTGTGTGTTGTGGGAGTGTCACAGCCTGTCCCCTGTGTCTCATGATTAGCTCTCCTGCTCAGAGCCCAAACCCACATGCCTCTACCTCCCTTCCCCCACCTGTGTGGGACGAGGGTCTCCTTCATGTCTGCCTGTCTTCCGCCTTTCTTCTAGCTCATTGCTTCACTTTCTGTGAAACTCCATCAGACTTTGAAACATCCAGTGGAAATAAAGTCTACGTTGGAAATTTTGTAAAGAAATTATGTTGTGGATTGCGTTAGGAACTATATGTGGAGAAACAGGGCAGAAAAAGATAGATGTCTCTAGGCAACTATTTAATTAATAAATTAGAAAATTGGATGGGAGTAATTAAATGGATTATTTTCTGTGCAATATTAATTACCCTGCATGTTTGGCAAATTCCTTTTTCAAAGGTGGTTCAAAGGCAAATGCCAGTCTAGTTCTATCCAAGTTATGTATGTAGAGACATGAGCAACTTAGGTGTGAATAGCATACACATTAGTGAGTTTCCCCAATCCTGACTATAGGCAGTATTTAAATCAGTTGTGTTTGACATCACTGGGCGTGAGGAAACTCATTTAAAAGTGGCATGTTACAATGTCTTCTGGGCTGAAGACATGGCTCAGTGGGTGAGAAAACTTACTGTGCAAACACAAGGGCCATAGTTCTAATCCCTAGAGCCCACGCAAAGGCTTGTGTGGACTTGCATGACTCTGGAACCCTGGAGCTGTGGGGCCAGAGACAGGAGGACCGCTGGGTTTTCCTGGCCAACTCAGGTTCAGCGAGACCCTGTCTCAGAACAACGTGACGAGTGACCGACAGGACACCTGACATCTTCTTTTGGCCTCCGGCACACTCATGGGTGGGTATACTGCAAAGATATGTGCACATATACCACACACACACACACACACACACACACACACACACACACATGCACACGTAACATATACATACCACACACATACTCACGCATACCACATACACACAGAGACACACATGTACACCACACATGCACATATACATATGCACCACAAAAATACATCACACACATACACCACACATACCACATATGCATACACATATGTCGCAATAAATATGCAAATAACTCACACATGTACACACACATATTCACTCCTCAAAAACTCTATTTTTTAAAAATTGCTTTTTGGTATGTGCATATATACGTGTTTGTGTTTGTGTGTGTGCAGGTGTGTGTGTGTGTATGTGTGTGTGTGTGTGTGTACATGCACGTGTGTGTGTGTGTGTGTGTGTGTACAGGCATGTGTGTGTGTGTGTGTATGCCAGAGGTCACTCTCAGATATTGTCCCTTGGGTATGGTGTCTACCTTGTTTTTCTGAGACAGAGTCTCTCAGTGTCCTGGAACTCATGGAGTAGGCTAGGTTGGCCGTCCGGTGAGCTCTGTCTTCTCAGCTCTGGGATTACAAACCCAGACACCTCACCTAGCTTTTTAAATCACTCCTTTCAAAGGGGCTGCTCTATAGATATTTCAGTTCACTTCAGTGGGGCTGACGCAGCAGAAGCTTAACCTTTGGAGATTTTTTTTTCAGCTTGGATGCAAAGTTGATGTTCCTTTGGCAAAGACGGCTTCCTGGGGGCCTGATCTTCTGGGGGCACAGGACTACTCGGACCATGGGCCTTGACTGTGTTCTGAGCAGCCACTGAGAGAGTGAGTCACAATGACTCGCATGGATGATCTATGTGCGGAGCTATGCGGGCGCCGTCACCGGTCCCAGGGCCACATGCCACAGTCTATTTCTTATTTTTCACCCTGGCAAGCTCTCACGGGGCAGGAATGCTGCCTTTTCTGATTAAAGAGTATGTATCTGAAGACGATGACGGAAGACAAGAAGCCGTGGACAATCTGCCCTGTTACTTTCTGGAGTCAGAACTTCGGCTTTAAGGGTTCAGTGGTGAAACAGACTACCCTGGGCTAGAACTCAAACTCTGCCACCCAGAAAACCATGAAAGAGGCCCCCAACTTGATCACTTTCCCATACCTCTCAACCGCAGCCTCCTCTGCAGGGTAGAGCAGAGGGGACACCTGTCAGGGTCCTGAGAGGCACAGGCAACTCCCTTTTAACCCGGTGGACTCTCTGATCTGTCCTTTATAAAGTTCAGGGCAAATAGATCGAAGGTTCATGTGAAACCTTCCCTGGGTAATATCACCCCAGAGCCCGGAGCCACACCCCAATGCCTGGCATACAATGGTGTATGAAAAACGGCAGACCGTCTCCTTATCCTTAACCTAGCACAGATTTCTTCCATTTGTGTTCCTGTTTCTCCTTTCCGAGATTCCCAGGTAGGGCCCCGCTCTGCACTGTGAGGGTGCCTGCAGAGTTGGAGACCAGCCCCCACCCCGGGGAGTGAGTTGGGAGTGGTCATCGTGGATGTCTCTGTGAGTCCTGAAGAGTTTTCATCTTATATTTTGGAAACGGTTCCCCTCCTGGCTGACCGTTTATGTAGTATTAGATGATAATAAATTGAGAAGATACAGTTTCTCTGCTGCCTTCTTGGTGTGTGCGGAGGTTTGAATGAAAATGTCCCCCAGAGGCTCGTAGGGATTGGCGCTGTCAGGAGATGTGGCCTTGTTGGAGGAAGTGTGTCGCTGTGGGGGTGGACTTTGATGTTTCAGAAGCTCAAGCCAGGCCCAGTGTCTCTTCCTGCTGCCCTCGGATCCGGATATAGAACTCTCAGTTCTCCATCACCACATCTGCCTGTGTGCCAACATGCTTCCCACCACGATGATAATGGACTGAACCCCTGAACTGTAAGCCAGCCCCAATGAAATGTGTCCTTTATTCGAGTTGTTGTGGTCATGCCTTCCCTTCACAGTAGCAGACCTTTGACTGAGACAGCATGCATTGCCGAGAACATGCTGGATGGTTATCCCAAGATCCTCCAGAGTCCTGAGCTGTGTATTTCCCTGAAGACTTCAGAGCCTGGACCCTGGCACCATTTCTCAGATTAACTCAACAGAAGAGTGTCAGGCCAGAAAGTAGAGTAGCTGCCCCTTCTTACGGGAGAGAAAAACAAAAAAACCTGAAGCGTGATGCTCATAGTATTGGGTTTGCAAATAGTCTGAATATGATCGGGATAATTCTGTGTAAAAATAAGTCACTTGAGCCAGGCGGTGGTGGCGCACACCTTTAATCCCAGCACTGGGGAGGCAGAGGCAGGCGGATCTCTGTGAGTTTGAGGCCAGCCTGGGCTACAGAGTGAGTTCCAGAAAAGGCGCCAAAGCTACACAGAGAAACCCTGTCTTGAAAAACAAAACAAAACAAAAGTCACTCGATTGCTCAGCAAGCTACAGAAACAAACAATTCTCAAGAGACAAAAAGAAAAGCCACCTCGAATATACAGGTTACACCTTTATCCTTCATTTTAATACTCTGAAGAAACAGCAGGTGGGCTGCATTTCAGATTTAAAGGGTAAAGAAGGATTCTGTGATCACTGATATTTTAAAGATTGGAAGAGCTGCTTGTCCTGTTTTGTACATTTGAAAAGCTTTGAAGTTAGAATTCCTGGGGACAGTGACAGCCTCCAGAAAGAGTCCCTTGTGGTCACTCCAGAGACCAAAGCGTAGCTGACCGTGTGGTATTTTGACACAGTAACCCCTACACTTGGACATGTTGAACAGAACTAGAAAGAGGGGGTACTATTTCCCCCACATAAACATACCTGTCCTCTGCTGGCCCCTGAACATCTTTACAAGACATGCCATTCATTGGTCCACCTGTCTGTATCTCACATAGGAGTGGGCTCTGTGATGGGCAAACCCTTGTTTCTGAGGATCCACTTGGGGTCTGGAGAATTCTTCAGCTTTATGATCATTCTGTCGCTGAATGGCAGAGAAGAAATGTGAGAAAACAGTCCGCCGACTTCTGGAGCTCTTCTTTTGGAGACTGGTTTGAACTGGTTTCTCCTTTTCCCAGAGTCACAAAGCATCTGATCCAGACTCAGGGCTCCTTCCTTGTTCCATCCTATACTGCTGTGGACAGCCCACCTATCCTTGATGTGTGTTCATAGTGAGAGTTGATCAGATCAGCCCTGCCGGTTCCCGGACCACTGCAAGAGCTGAGTGAAGCCAAGAGATCCACACAGGAATGCAGCTGGGGGTGGGGACGTCAGCTTGAAACCCAAAGCTGCTTATTCAGATCCACCAGAAGGACTTGAGTGTGCTCACTCAGGTCCCTCTGGCCATGACCGCCCGTGGAAAACCCTGAAAACAAACCTACCCTAAGAAGTGGGACAGTAGAGATCCATCAGGACTGGAGAGTGGAGACAGGGAGGGAGTTCTGAGTATAGTGTTCTTTAGACCCCACGCCTGCCTCAAACATGAGGGGACAGCCACAACAGAGCAAGAAAGCAAAGAACATCCTCCTAAAGGCTCCATGGGGCATGTCCCAGAAGACCTGCCCACTACAGCGGCCACCCCAAGTGTGGCCAGAGCTGGGGGTAAAGCTGGAGGACAGGCCTGGCCATTGCAAGAGCAAGAATCAGTGTCCTCATGCACATATTGGCATCCTTTAGGGGACAGAGGGCTGGAAATCTCACAGTCATGACAGGCAGATGGGGTGAGGAGCATCACTGAAGCAGATCGCTCCCCAAAAGGCCAGGAGGGGGAAGAGACAAATGGTGATATCTTGTGGGCACCAACCGAGCTTGCTCATGACTCTGTCCTGCTGAGGACTTTAAGGCAGGGAAGAAAATCCTGCAGTCACAGGAGAAGGCTAAAGCAGATGCTGCAACTGTTCATTTCTCTTTATCATGATCCATCCTGTGCACCTTTCTTGGAATGGCCTTGGGAAGCACCTGGCACACAGAGGCAGTTACTTGTTAGGGATATCTAGTCTTCAAACACGGCTGTTCAGAGAGAGAGGTGTGCATCAACTCTTGTTGCTCACTGAAACTGCCGGCCTTCCTCACACACATCTCCAGCAGGACTGAAAAGTGGTTGCATAGACAGAGGATTCCAGGGGCAACCCAGCAGCAAGGTCATGTGTGGTTTCATGGGCAAGGAATTTTCACTCTGAAGGAGGGTCTTAGGAAGGATAGGATTCTTCTCTACCTTAAAGGACTTACAGCCTGGCTGAGAAAGTAGAAACTTCCCATGCAGAAAGCAATCGGTGTTTGCTCTGAACTTTAGAGTTGGCTGGTATGGCGGAAGTGACAGCCTTAGCATCATCCACTTATCTGTAGAGAAGCTGACTCTGCCTGGAGAGAGAGATACTCGAACTCACAGCCTGCTCCCAGTGAGAGGAAGATACAATGTCACCTGAGCACGGAAGGCACAGTGTCATCACAACTTAAAGAACATTGCAATGGGGTTTATTATGCCATTAAAACGATTGCCACTTGTTTCTAAACAAACCCGAGAGCTGGCTGTAGACAGGTGCCTGCCTGGTACGTATTTCTAATAAGCGCATTGGTTCATTCAATCTACCCCTTTCCCCCCTCCTCTTTGGTGTATATTTAACATTCCCATTATTGCAGAGCAGCCTGAGACGAGCCACTTAGGAACTTCTCTGTTCCCATTACACTTATGTCTCTTATTTAAGGACGCTAATTCTCCCAGCAGCTCCTCATCTGCCTCTTTGCTTTTCCGGATTCCACAGGCAATGCTCATCAGCACTGTCTTCAAGCAGCTGCCTCACTACTAGCAAAGGCTGCCTCCCACTAGCAAAGGCTGGGACTCTGCTCACTCTCCACCCTCCCGTCCCTTCCCATTGTCCTAGTGAAGGACTTCCTTTTGGAGATCCCCCCGGCTGTCTCCGTTGCCAGTTCTTTGCTCTGAGTGATGAATGCTGGGTCCGGGAACCTGAGATCCAGATGATGAATGAGGGAGAGCGGTGAGCAGGTGTTCCTCATGGTGGTGTAGCCAGGTGACTTGTGTGCACAAGAAGAGGGCTCAGAAGACCTGGAATGCTGCCATTGCCCCCTGCCTTGGGCACACTTCCTTCACCTCATACAGCCCAGACTCCCAAATGCCCAGCTAGGCATATGTTGCTAAGAACATGGGTTGGTTTCCTTAGGAAGAAATCCCCTCTTGCTGATCTGCTGACCCAGTCCCCCAACACAAACTCCAAGAGTGACACCCACAAGATCCCTCAAACTTCTGCAGCTGTGTCTTCACTGATGTGGGGGCCCAGCCCCCTCTACACGACGGAAAGAAGAGGAAAATGGGATGCGATGAGTTCATTACCTTGAACCCAAAGCGTGGCAGTCGGAAGATGTTGCAGTAATGGAATCCCCGTGCTTGAACTCTAGACACCTGGCAGGCACCTGCTCAGGCAGGCCTCTCGGCAACCTCGTGGCTTTTCTTCAACATTGGAAGGATTTTCTCTCCTTGACTCCCCATTAATTTAAGTCAGAACTGAAGTTCACAGTGCCTCTCCTCTGTGAGTGACATTTTCCACTTCACACATTGTCGGCTTAGTTTAACACGTTGTTCCTCAGCTGTGGTCGCCTCTGTGGGAACCTACACACCTCACAAAGCAGCGGCTACGCTCCCTGCCCTCCTCCCCCCTTCAGGGCCACCCATTCTCCAGCAGCCTTCGTCCAGATGGAACTAGTGACCCAGCTGTGGGACTGGACAAGGCCTCTGAGTGACATCATCCACTGTGGGGCCACTGGTGTGCATTCCAGGCCTCTCTGTTCTTTAGGGACAGAGAGTTCTAACGTTTGGGACATCGAGTTTTAGTGAGCTCAAATGCCGGGGAACCCTCACAACAAACTCGTCTTGAACAGTAGTTCTGTACTATGGAGCAGTTCCTAGAGGTGGCCATTGGTGGAACTCAATGGAAGAGAAAACATTCCATTGAGTGAGTTGATTTTCCAAGAGCTAAATGAAAAGAACCATGCATTCAATATGAGTTTATATTATATATATTTGGTTTTTCAAGACAGGGTTTCTCTGTGTAGTTTTGGTGCCTGTCCTGGATCTCACTCTGTAGACCAGGCTGGCCTCAAACTCAGAGATCTACCTGGCTCTGCCTCCCAAGTGCTGGGATTGAAGGCGTGCGCCACCACTGCCCGGCTTAGTTCATGTATTTTTAAAGTTTAGATTTCTGACTCCTCTGTAAAGACTGTTCTGTTGACATAGCCCACATTTCAGGGAGATGAGTAGTTAGTCTTTCATAGTTGGGCACCTCATCTTGGTATACCTTATACCCTGCCTTCCCCAGCCAACACATCCACTCCTCCCTTTTGGGCATTTGAACTTTGACCTTTTGACATTAAAATAAATGACACAAAAGACCCCACCCGGATGTTACCTTTGAACTGAACCCAGCAGACATTTGCGTGAAGTCCATCTCTCCGCCTCTATCTGTGCATGGCCTTAGGACGGTTCTAATGGACAGGTCCCTGGCACCGGCATTGTAAGTATGGCAAGACCAACTTCAGAAAGGAGTCTCTGTTTCTTCTCCAGTCCAAACATCCCACCCAAAGCAGAGTTCACTGAGCTAAGCCCCCCGCCACGCTGATGTGCGTTACCCCCATCCCTAGGCCCACTCTCCTCCATGAGGCTGTGTTCCAAAGTTTAGGGGCACCCTCTCAACGACTGCCACACCCAGAGCCTCGGTGGGACACACCCTTTGTGAATACTGAATGAACAGGAGTGTACTAGAGAACAGGGGAGTGCACTTTCCTCCCCCGTAAGGTGTACCGTCTTAACTTCAGTTAAAGTAGAGGAGGTTTCCTCCAACATATGTGAGAATGAGGATGGAGTAATTCACAGTGTGCGTGCGTGTGTGTGTGTGTGTGTGTGTGTGTGTGTGTGTGTGTATGTGTGTGTGTATGTGGTGTGTGTGTGTGTGTATGTGGTGTGTGTGGTGTGTGTGTTTGTGTGTATGTGGAGTGCATATTTGTGTGTGTGTGTGTGTGTATGCGTGTTTGTGTGTGTGTATGTGGTGTGTATGGTGTGTTTGTGTGTATTGTGGAGTGTGTGTTTGTTTGTGTGTGTGTGTGTGTGGTGTGTGTGTGTGTGTGTAAGTTTGCTGGATGGTCAGAAGGGTTCTGAGGACAAAGGAATTGGCTCCCATTGAAGGGAAGGGTGGATACCCCAGGGGCTCCTCAGCTGCATCAGTGGTTGGGAGGCGATGGGCAACAGCAGGAGAGAAATAACCCAGAAATGTGTGGATGAATCAGAGAGTAAAGAAATCTTCCTTTCACTCTCTCAGTGGCAGAACAGCGGCTCCTGAGGCTAAAGGATGTTGTGTGTCTGGGTGGAGTCAGGTGAGGTGGGCCGGGAGAGTAGGGAACCCATGCTTGAGACTCGTTCAGCCTGGACTTAAGTCAGCATTTGGAGGAATCTGATTCGAGGGGGAAATCCTACCTTCCCAAACCCTAGTTTTCTCAGAGGCAAAGTGAGGGAAATGTTTTTCTGTATTAGTAACTTTTCCTATTGTTGTGACCAGATAACTGATAGGAACGGCCTGTGGTAGGAGGGATTTATTGTGACTCAGAATTCAAGGCGGTGTAGTCCATCATGGTGGGAAGGGAGGAGGCAGAAGCTGGAAGAGGCTGGTCACATTCCTGCAGTCAGGAAGCAGAGAGAGATGCATGCTAGTGATATTCACTGTCTCTTTTGAGTAAGTCTAGGATTCCAGCCTGTAGAATGCTGCGAACCATAGTTAAGACAGATCCTCCCATCTCAATGAACCTAATCTAGATAATCCCTCCCAGACATACCCCAAAGCTTGTTTTCTAGGTGATTCTAGAACCTGTGAGGTGGACAGTCAATATTAACCACCACAAATACTTACCTTGCATGGTGGCTGTGAAGGCTTATGGACTAATACATGTTAACTCTTTAACTGTAGTAATAACCAGTGAGTAAGAGCTATTCCTCAGCGGTGAAGCCCCCATCTTGTAACACCCCCTCCAAAACAAATAAACAAGGTACATCTCTCAAAAGACTTTCTTCTTCCTTGCTGAAGACAAGGAAGTGAAGACACAAGACAAGAAATCCCACTTCAAGGGACACTTGTCCCCAGTCCCCAAAGCTACTTTCACAGAGCAGGAGAGAAATGAAACATGGTGTGTGTATTCATTTGCTTAAATGTCTACCACAACATACCACATGCTGGTGGTCCAGAGTTAGTATGCTGTCTCTCACAATTAGAAGCTTGAAGCTAGAGATAGAGGTATCAGTCTGATACTGGCTGGTGGGATTTCACGTCAGGAAGAGCAGAAATGGTGCCAGGCCACATCTTAAAAGATACAGGTACAGCTACTCTATAAAAACTTCACATTGGGCTGAATGGCTTCAACTTGACCTAGAGGTAAAAGCAGTGATGTGTGTGTGTGTGTGTGTGTGTGTGTGTGTGTGTGTGTGTGTGTGTGAAATTGCTTCTCACCTCACAAAGGGACAGAAAGCTTTCAGTGATGCACTTTTTCTGAGTAGGCTATCGTATGACCATTATCCACCAACCATGGGCAAGGTTTAACAAGACCTTTCCACAAACATCCTGACATTGTTTGGGTGGAGTGATGAATGACTAACCAGGAACTTCTGAGTTACTATGGATGCTGATGCCATCATTTTACATGCATGCCCTGACCTTTAGTTAGTTTGGACCCTTATGATAAGTCTGAGGGACTGCAGGTACCTGAGATGCTGAGGTTGGGGAATACAGGGGTTGGGGAAGCAGAAACATATGCCCACTCTGACAGGCAATAGGTCAAGTTCACTTTATGTTATAAGCTTGGGCCAAACACTTCTCAAATCACCAGCATGTCTAATGTGGAGCTGAGTAAGGTCTGAATCAATGTCAGAGGCAATAGAGGGAACAGACACACCATGAGGACAGACATCCTGAGCTTGGGCATTCACTGTGTATTGGGAGGCTGCTATGAAGAGTCCATGTTTTAGCTGAAATGGCCTTCAAGTTTCTTCAAAGTAGCCTGACAACCTTTGTCACAACACACACATTAGAGGGACCACCTGTACCATAGCTACTGTGAAGCCAATAATGTTTAGCTCAGAATTGTGTCTCCCAAATGAATGATTTTAGGTCAACTACAAGAAAAGTGCCATGATTTTGGTGGGAGAGGTGGCTTGACATCTGACCCGATTCTAGGGGTACACTGAGGCACAGGGCCTGTCCCTTGGTAACAATTCCTCCATCTCTATGTTGTTTGTGTCCATCCAGAGTCCCATGAGTTTGAGTTGAGTCTGGTTATGTCAGGCTGCGGGTCTGCCAGCACTGTTTAGATCTTGTGGCCTAATCCACAGCTACAGCTCCTGTTGGAAGCATGCTTAACAGGTGGTAGATAAGGTTTCTTGTATTTGTCTATTGTCCCTGTCCAGGGGTCTCTGTCACAGGCCAGTGTTGCTCCCCTGAGGCCATGAGGAGATCTGTTGCAGCCTGCTTCTGGCTCCTGGGGATTTGCTGACAAGTCTCAATGTTCCTTCACTTAAAGAGCTGTTGTCCTGCTCTCTGCCCCATCCTCCCTGGGATCCTCCCCTGCCCGTGTGTCTGTCTGAAGTTTCTTTTCACAGGGACACTAATACTGGGATCTTGGATTCATGCTATCTGAATGGCCCTTCACATTTCTGCTTGTACATTGTACGATGCTAGTTTCTGTACTTGTGATCAAAATACTTGAGAATGGACTAGTTAATTTTGCTCACAGTTTCAGAGGTATCAGTCCATCATGGCAGGCAGGGAGTAGCAAAGCATGGATATGTGTGGCAGGACAGGAGCTCATATCACAAAGAGCATTCCTGCTCTAGAACACTCTCTCCATTTCCCTCTTTTCAATCCTCAAGATTCCTGTGCTCCTACAGAGAACACAGGTAGACAGAAAGTAGGCAGAGACATAAGTGATTGGCTGACAGACTGAGCTAGCCAATGAGAGAAGTTGTAACAAGAAATTGCATAGACATCAGAGTGGTAGGCTGCCTCCTCCAATCTGTTAGTCAAAGAATGTCCCTGACATACCAGCTATGATCTGAAGAATTGAGGCCATTTGAGACACAGGGTTGGGAGAGCACTCAGTGAAGTAGACAGCAATTTCTGAGTCCCTGAGATCAGGAAAGAATGAATCAGGGTGGGTGGGGTCAGATGAGGAAATGAATGAAACACAACAACACCATGAGGAATTTGGATCCAGTCCCGAACACTTGGTAGCATTAGTGTTTTGGGAAAACTTAACATGAATGTAACCAAGTATCTTTCTTGTAGTTACTCTAGTAACCGACTGGAGAAGAAGAAAATGGATACCGTTCAAATACATAAACCACTAGAACCAGATGTTGTTCAATAAAGATGTGGAGTTATGAGATCATTACCATTTGGAGAGATTTGCTGAAGTTGTCTTCCATTTTTGGTTTCTGGTTTCTGTGGGCCAAATCATGACCCCATGGATGTCCTCTGAAGGATCATAGGATCCCTGTGGACAGGCTGCTAACTAGTAGATTATAGGCAGCTTGTAGAGCACTTGGTGCAGAAGATTGTCTCATAAATAATTATTTCATGGATGCACACATATTTAGGAGAGCATTTAATTCCCTTACTAGAATTTAAAGAATTAGAGAATTAAAAATAAACTTAGAAAGCGAAGGCAACTCAGCAGGCTTTGACTTTTAAAATGAATGAATTTGAAATGAATGTTCAAGACACTTTATGAAATGTGACCCGAGAGCATAGGCTTAGAAAATATCCACACACAGAGAGAAGTCAAACTCTGGCCACACTCCACAGTGCTTAGCAGTGTTTGGGAGTCCCTGAAGAGAAGCATGTACAGTGATCTGTGCTGTGTGTCCTCAGTACATATGCCAGAACCCCATGACAAAGTGACAGCATTAAAAAGCTGGGTGTTTGGGAGGTGACTAAAGTTAGGGAGCATTAGATGAAGGTGGACCTCCTAATGGGATTAGTGTCCTGAGCAGAAAAGCCATCAGAGGGCTGCCTGGTTCCCTTTCACTATGGAAGACACATTGAGACAGTGTCCATCTTCAGTACAAAACAAACAACAAACAAACAAAATCCCTCTCCCCAGGAACTGGACCATGCTGGCACCCCTGGACTTGGGGCCTTCAGAACTATGAGAAAATAAATGGCAATTGCTTTGGCCATCTTGTTCAGGTTGTTTTGTTACAGCGGCCAAGCAATTGCTATTTTGTTACGGCAATGGAGCAACTGACACAATGTGTCTTTTCAAAATGGATAATTTGGCATTTGTGCTAATTTATTACAGACAACAAAGTGTTTGCCTATCATCTGTATTAGGATACTTCTTCCTGCGAGGTCTTGGGATCTAGCTTGGTCAATCAGAAATAGCAGCAATTTGCCAAGTGGTTTCACTTTCCTTGAGAGTCAGCTGAGGCTGAGCGAGATTTTATTCTAATCTTAATTGCTAACATTGACCAGCAGATCACACAGTAACACTGTACCCCCACCACTGTGTGTGTGTGTGTGTGTGTGTGTGTCTGTGTGTGTGTCTGTGTGTCTGTGTCTGTGTGTTACTAAACAGATAAAAGACGGGACGAAGTGGGATGGTACCTGGTAGGAACAGGTAGTCTCTGCTGGACGTATTGCTGTAGGATCAAGCAGAGTCACAGGTTTAAGTTGAGCCCCAGCTTAAAGTCAAGCTACAGAAGCCAGGCATGGGAACATGGAGGTTGTAGACGCAAAGGATAGGACCAGGTCCAGGTGGACAAATGAATAGATCCAGGTCTAGAAAGACAGATGGACAGCAATCAAATATGTCAGATCATCTGTGAGGACTGAAGTGAGCTGAAGCTTCTGAGATAGTCAGCCACAGGCTTGGTGTTGGTCCCTGGGCACACACCTCCTGCGGTCAGATAATGGGTAGGTGCGGTCACTGTCATCACAGTGACATTTCTTCTTTATGAGGTCCAGGTGAGCACACTGCACCCAGCCTTCCTCTGATGTGTCTGATGAGTTCTTGAGCCTGGTTTTTCTGATAGGATGTTAATATGCCCATATCTCCCCAACTTCCTTTGGTAAATTTATTGACTGTCACCCTTTTTGGTATTAGAAATAATTGATCAGTCAGTGCCCCATAGGTGATACCAGGCAGACGGTGATGTCCATGTGCCCACTGAGGTGCACAGTTGTCCTGCTTTGTCAATCGTGCCCAAATTGTAGTCTGTGAAATGGAGTCTGTGAGGGTAACTTTGCACAGCCTAAAGAACCACTGTTTTACACGGTGCTGAGGGGATTAGAGTGGGGCACAGCCTGACCTCAGCATCAAGGTCTGCTGTGACTGGCAAGAAAACAGACTTCTTGGATGCGTGTTCTTAAGGGCTCAGTGTGGCTCTGCCCAGCCACAGACAAACAAGGAAATGGAATCTCTGTTTCTAGAAACAGAAAACCAGAGATATTGTTGGAAAATGGAACAGCTCTCCACAGTGTGTGGACCACAGACTGATGAGCCGTACAACATGAAGAATCATTTCTTGATCCTAGCTTGTTTTTAACACAAGACACAGCATTTATGATGATTTGTAAGTTCGAATAACCGGAAGTCCAAAATTTTTCTCACAACCTTGCAAACCAAACGTCATTCTTCACC
Source organism: Peromyscus leucopus (assembly GCF_004664715.2). Lineage (NCBI taxonomy): Eukaryota > Metazoa > Chordata > Mammalia > Rodentia > Cricetidae > Peromyscus > Peromyscus leucopus. The sequence continues at coordinate 52,380,839 of NC_051085.1, forward strand.
TCAATTTTCACATAGACTCTTTAAGGAATTATTCTTCTTAGATATTAAGGGATGGATTTGGATTCACTCAAGTCCTTATGCCCCCTGCTCCCTCATTTCTCAGGAGCTGAGCAACTCCTGGGGAACATCTGGACTCAGGTCTGAAGATCCTTGGGGAGTTTGGTTCCTGCCATAAACTTCAGAAATCCCCAGGGTATGGCAAGGCAGCTCCGGGAAGGTGCTGAGTCATTCACAGGGACCAAGAGTCCTTGCTGAGTCATGGCTGCTTGGCACTGACACAGATGGAAGTCTCTAGAAGCTGGGAGCAGCTGCTAAGAGAGTCCAGGGAGTCTCCTGTGGTGGAACACCATGGACTCTCAGAGTGAACCTGAGTTCTGTGGTGGAACGTTTCACTGTGCTAGGCAGAGACAGAACAATTGGAGAGTCCCTGGGATTCATGGACACTCAATGAGACCCAGAGGGATCAGGTCTCAGGAGTGGGGTGTGGACGCCACTGGGCACTGAAGGGACAGCTGGCACTTGTGGGGTGAAGATGGGGGGTGGTGGCAAGAGATGGAAAGCAGGGTTTCACTTCTTTCCTGTTTTTCCTTGAGAGCGAAAGAACATACTTAAGAGTCAAGAGTACCGCGTTACACCCTCCTTTGCCGTGTATGAAGCACTTAGATTACATTAGTTCATGTTACAGATAGTTCATACTATCTTTGTAGCAGCTCTAACCTGTAATTTATGACATTATTTTTGCATATAAAGAATATTTTGCATATTCTTTGCATTGCAAAGAAGAAGACAGGGAAACAAAGGAGGGGAGGGTATGGAATGGTCTTGAGATTTTTCAGGTCTGGACCCCTAAGGGTTAGTGCTAACCAATCTGGCAAAATAAATCATGCATTGATATGGTCTGATCATACCCTTGAACGTGGCTTGTGGAATCTGAGAATTTGGTTGATGGACTGGGATTCTCCATTTTTCTCATGTATCTGAGATGAGTTGTATATGTGTTTCTTAGGGCTGCTGTAGTGATTTGGTATAGGCCAAAATAAGATCCCCACAATTCTAAAATGAAAACCCTGAAGGTCAAGGTCTTGGAAGAGGCCTTCCCCCTGAGAACTCTCCTCTTGGCTTTCAGAAGGCTGCCTGCCTGGTTGTCATTTCACACAGCTTCCTGTCTGTGTGTGAGTGCCCGGGCCGCCAGCTCTCCACACCCCAGTCTTCTTGTGATAATTCCTCACACTGGGTTGGGGTCTGAACCGATGACTCCATTTTAACTTGACCATTTCTTTAAGCTCCTGGCTCCAAATAGTTTTATTCTGAGCTACTAGGGATTGGGGATCTAAAATATGAATTTTCAGAGTACAAAATTTAGCCTACAGCAACTGCAAAACCAATTTGGGCTGTGTCAACTCACTAATGTGTGAGCAGTGTGGAGTGTACGGAAATGCAATCTTTTTGATACAATAGGCTCCTCAGAAGTACAGGAATATCAGTGTGAACAGAGTCACATCCTGGGGAGTTGATGGTCCCTGTGTGGTGCCATTTGGTTATGATTTAATGGTGAGCGAATGTTAAATTACTAGTTTATGAAGTCATCTCAGGAAGTTGAGCTTGAGATATGCTTTTTTTTTTTAAAGCTTGATCATGGTTAGTATGACTTGAGAGGGAAATAAAAAATGTTTTAAATAGAATCCACACCACCCTTTGAACTCAATTTAAAGACGAGGAAGCACGCCGGAAGTTTGTTCTCTGCAGCATCATTTGAGGAAGTCCTATTTACAAAGTGCTGTGGCCTCAATATGTCCACAGAAGGCCTGAACACCTTCTTTGTAAGAACCTATTTGGTGTCTAGAAAGGAAGAGTTCTCAAGAGATTTAATGCCCACAAAGCACCATTTCACGGTCCTATCAGCTATTTGGGATTGCATCTTCACATTTCCTGGCTTTCTCTTTAAGAACAAAAACGTGAAGCCCAGCAGCTCAAATATTTATGAAAAGCAGTTCCTGGGGGGGATGGTCAGGACCAGGACCAATGGACATGGCTCCCTCGGTTCCTCTGTCAGCAGTTCTGGGCCAGAGAGGATGCTGAAGTGGGGACAGCAGTGCCGTTCTGTCTCTCCTTCTCTGACAACCTTGCCTTCATGGGCTGTCTGCATTCCCAGAGCCCGGCACGCTCTGGTGATGTGCTAAAGTAGCTGGGTTAGAGGGTAGATGGGATCGTCAATGCTCTACTCATGCACACGGGGGAGAACGCACAGGGTCAGCTTCTTCTTTAAGACTGGAGCCACAACCCCAGAGCTGGCTGTACAGATAGATGGCTCCTCTTGTCCCGAAGCTTCCAATTGAACTTTTAGCTACTTAAGGCAATGATTCCTTCAAGACAAATTCTGTAGAAAAAAGTAAATCTTTGGTTTGATATGTAAAGTTTTGCCTTTTGAAAAGGCCAGTTTAATTTAACTATGGGATGTTAAAATTTATTAATTTTAAGATGTTTAGAATGGTTTAAAAATGAATAAATTCTATAAAAGTTAAAGATTCTAAGCATAGTAATCACCTTCAATGAATCTTAAGATTTAACCTAGCTGGCTCTTTTCATGACTCAATGACGGCTTTCAAGCTCTGCCCATTTGGGCTTGACACCTGATATTTCTTCCTCTGTTATGTCTTTACTTGCTGCTTTTCATGACAAATCCTGAGCCTGTCCCCTCTCATCTCAGTTCCTTAGACTTGGCCCACAGGATAGATTGAACTGTTGACACGTCTCCAACATTCACTATTTAGAAAGCCCAAGAGTTCACTTGGATGACGTTTAAGGCATCATTCAGCTCAAAACCCTGTAGCAACTGAAGACTCATGTATGTCAGCTTTCTATTACTGTAACAAAGATCTGAGGCACTCAGCTTACAAGGAGCTAAGATTTTCCTTCTTTTTGGCTTCTAGTTTAGATGTTTCAGTCATGACCAGTGAGTGGGTCCTGTGGCTTTGCTGGTACGGTGGCTCATCATGGCAGGATCATGTGGCAGAGCAAAGCTGTTTACCTCACGGCTAGGAGTGGAACTTGAGAAAAGCCAGAGAGCAGAGTTCTCTAATCCCTAGCAAGAGATAGTACAGCACAGATACTCCTGTGATGGCTAATATTGATTGTCACCTAGACAAACCTCTGGGTGTGCCTGTGAGGGATTATCTTGATTAGGTTAATTGAGGTGGGGAGATCCACCTTAAAACTGTGGTGGGAAGATCCACCTTAACTGAGGTGGGGAATATTATTCCAAGGCCTGGGGTCTTGGGCTGGATGAAAAAGAAAAAAGAAAACAACAACAACAAACCAGAGCACCAGTGTTTATCTCCTGCTATGTGACTTTGTATGCAGCATAATCAGCTGCCTCCAGCTCTTGAGGACATGACTTCTGGCCACCAGGTTGTATTGCCTAGAACTGTAAGCCCAAATCAACCACTTCCCTCCAATTGACTTTGTTGGCAATCACACCTTTACTCCATGGGCCTTTGGCGGCCATTCCAGACTCAGATTATCCTGGCATCTACAAGACACTCTGTTTCTTCAGCATTATGTACCTTTCATCCAGGAAGCCTGGGCATTCTGGATTGGTGCTTTGCTTTCTCTGTCCCTCCCGTATGACCAATGTTGCCAGGATTGGAGCCTACAGCAAACTTTTTGTTTGTTTTCTTTACTCTTAATGCAATGAAAGTTTTACAGCATTCCCACACTAACCCCCCCTGCAGGGTCCCGATTGGCAAAGCAATGGTTAAGACCCAAATTTAAGAGTGGCTGTGAAACGTCTTCTAAATTTTCCCTTGTTTTCTTTTTACTCTGAACTAGGTAAGCAATTATTTCTGCCATCCTCTCTCCATTTGTCTCCCTCTGTGGCCCCCCTGAGGCTTGAGGCCAGACATTATGGAGGTAGTTTTTCTGAATGATAGCCTGTAGACTACCAGCCTTTCCCTGGGAGGGGCTGTATTCTCTTTACAATCCAAACAACCAAGCCAGGAAAAAAAATCTCAGTAATGTTTCTGGCCTATAAACAGCATGCTTGCTTTGGTTCACTTCCTGACACCTCCCCAGGCTGTTTGGGTTTTTACAAACATCCTCATGGCCCAGGAAGGGTGGGATGAATTGTTTAACAGTTCCAGGAGTTTCAGAGTCTCTTCCTTCAGTCAGCTGGGTTTTAAATGAGCCAGACCAGAAAGAGGGGCACTCGTGTGTGTGTGTGTGTGTGTGTGTGTGTGTGTGTGTGTGTGTGTGTGTGTGTGGTGAGGGTGGGGGGTGGGGTGGGGTGCGGGGAGGGTGGGGATGAGAACACCACAGCAGCAGAGATGATAATCCTGTCCTAAAGTCATGTCCAGAGAGCTTTGGGGAAAGCCACTGAGTTTTATTTCTAGCAGGTGTGTTCACAGGCAGCTGTTCAAGGGACCAGTGCAGGCCAGCTCAGGACGACCTGCGGCCCGTTCTGCCTTTCTCTGTCTCATCCAGAAAAACACAATGACGCAGACACTTTACCAGACAGCGGGAGACACACAGGGCTGCAGGCGAGATGGCCAGCTCTCTCTGATTAAGGGGTCCCGGCTGGGGCGGACCCTCAGCGTAGACCAGTCGGCGGGTCTTTGTGAGGCTCGAGAACTCGGACACAGACAAGATCACATGGATCATTCTATCAGAAGAGCACAGACTCACTCCTTCCCTTCACGTCTGTTTTCCTTCCCTGGAAATGGACGGGCAAAGAACAGAGCCCCGACGGGCTGTCTTCCTGTTCTTTATCCTGGTGACAACAGCAGCTGTGACAGTCTCAGTGACAAAGAGGAACACGTTGCTGAGATACTGGGCCAAAAGATCAAAACGGAGTCCTTGCTTTGCCTCTGAAAAATACCTGTGACTTTGGGGAGAAAACTGCAGATCCACATATGTGCAGTGGGAAATGTGTGCTACATGGACACACCCACCTTGACACCCACTGGACGGGTACAGTTCCCACCCGTGGGTGGGTTTCTGGAAAGCTCAGATTTCAGTTTTGGAGCTTTCTCCGTTGATATTCCAAACCTAAAACAGATTTTTAAACCCATACATATGTGCGTATACACTTTTCTTCCCCTTTAATGTCTCCAAGTGCTAACATGATTCTGTCACTCAGGGATGCATACCAAATGTAATTTACAGCCGTGAGGAGTCAGTCCACAGTGCAAGGTCTTTAACAAGCCTAAGCCCCAGAGCTCTAAAAACGTAGCTTAGAAAGTGGTCTGGAATGGTTATGTAATGGCCAAGCACTGTTTGTGTCCTCTTTTCGGGCTTCTTCAACTTCTAGAATTGGTCCTACTGGGCATCCGTTTTTGTTCTGGCCCCGGTAGTCTATGGCTCACATTTAAACTTCAGCGGAGTCATTATCAACTGCTTCAGCTCTGGAGTCTGACATCTGTTAAGGGAAGATGGCAGGTACCTGGTGCCTGGTGACCTTCCTGGGATCACAGGGTGCTTTTGACCTGCTATGATATCAAGGTGCACTCTGCTTTTCCTCCTCCCCGGAGGGCTGGTTCTGACACTTAACCCGGATTCTGTAATAGCTGAATTCAGGTGGCAGAGGCAGGCAGATCTCTGGGAATTCAAGGCCAGTGGAAACTATATAGTGAGACACACGCCCCAAAAGAAAAAGAAAAAGGCCAAGCAGAAGGTAGCATACATATATCCTATCCTGTTGGGTTTCAACAGTGGCCCTTTTGTTCCACAGGTGCAGCTAGTACCTGGGTTAGTACTCTCTCTTCCACTCTCTTTTTCCCCCTTTTATTCTTTTTAGGAAACAGTCTTTTAAAAATGGAATGATGGTTCTTGTGTATTGTTCATTAACACAGAGTCTTTGGAGACTGGGCCCGACAGTCATCACATGTCGTTCCCCAGAGCTATTGACTGTTCCAGATAGGACGAGACACAATTCACTGATAAGTAGAGCAACAAGAAGGCAGAGGAGATGCTTTCCCCATTCAAATATCTTCCCTAGGAGGTAGATGCCAAAGCACTCCACTTCTACAATGTGCTTCTCAACCTCCCAGACGCTGTGAATCTTTTAGTACAGTTCCTCATGTTGCGGTGACCACCCCACCCATGAAATTATTTCCATTGCTACTTCAAAACTGCAATTTTGCTACTGTTATAAATCATAATGTAAGTATCTATGTTTGCTAATGGTCTTAGTTGATTTTGTGAAAGGGTCATTTAACCCCAAAGGGGTTGCGACCCACACACCCCACTGAGGGGACAAATATCACAGAATTCATGAGTACACAGGTGATTCTGGAAGTGGAACCCTGTAAGTCATCCTGACCGAGAAGACCTTGTAACTGTGTATCTATTCACTTCTAACCAGAGTCAGCAAGGCCTTCTGTTCAACAGACCACAACGGGGAAGAGTGGTGTTGGATTTTGCCGGTTTACAAATATTTCAGTGTCAGTCTTAATCAATCTCACACCCCTTCTCCCAGTTTTACGGTTCTGGTCTTGGTTAGAGTATTAACCAGAGATGGGGATATTACCAGTCACCGCAGTACTGGGTAGACATTGTGGTTAGTTAGGAGGAGCTCTCACAGGCTGCCCTGTGGTGGCCTTTGTGTCCCTCAGTGCTGGGCAGTGGTTAGAGGCAGCAGCTGGCAGGTGGGAGCAGCGGTGGGCGCTACCCTCCTGTGTGACAGCCCTCCTGTGGACCTTGGGTGCCGGGACCATTGGACTTACAGATGCTATGACTTGTGGGGCCCGGAAGTGGAGACCCCTGAGCACTTGGCTGCGGTGGAATAACAGCTTCAGGGCAGGCCGAGGTGTCAGGAATGCCTCAGCCTGAGTGTTTCAGCTCTTGGGTAGGTTTCGAGTTGGGTTTCCTTAACACGAGCCAGCATTACAAGTGTTGGCCCTGAAGGCTTGACAACGATCTAGAATTTTCCAGCGCCTGACACTTCCTTTTTCTTGATCTTTATATACTTCACCTGTCTTCAACCTCAGCCCTCTGCTCTCTCTGGCTGTCATCTTTCTATGTCCATGCTTGTCCTGGCTGGTTTTATGTCAACTTGACACACAAACTGTAGTCATCTGAGATGACAGAACTTCGATTGGAAAGCTGCCTTCATAAGATGGGTGGGACTGTAGGCAAACCTGCAGAGCATTTTTTAAATTAGTGGTTGAGGGGGGAAGGCCCAGCCCATTGTGGGTGGGGTCATCTTTGGACTGGTGGTTCTGGGTTCCATAAGAAAGAAGGCTGAGCAAGTCGGTTAGCAGCACCCCTCCATGGCCTCTGCATCAGCTCCTGCCTCCAGGTTCCTGCCCTGCTTGAGTTCCTGTCCTGACTTCCTTCAGTGATGAACAGTGATGTGGAAGTGTAAGCCAACTTGGTTTTGGTCATGGTGTTTCATTACAGCAACAGAAACCCTAACTAAGATAAGGGTCCTTTTTCTGTTTGCCTTGGTTACTCTAAAGCTGCCCATTTGCTTCTCCAGCTGCCATGCAGCTGGCTGCCTTGAAGCCTCCATAGCTCAGCCTGCTGACTCTCAGCTGTCACTGTCACGGTCTCTGCTGCTTCTGCCGTGGCTGTCACTCTGCTGTCTCTGTGGCTTCTTTCTCTTTGTTGACAGCTCAGCCCACACTATTGAGAATGGCCAGAAATATCATTCACGAGAAGATGGAGCTAGGGATACAGGTGATGTGGGTGCTGGGCACTGACCTCTAGTCCTCTGCAAGAGTGGCATGGGTTTAACCACGGATCCATCTCCTTAACCCTTCAACAGTGATTTAATGGTGCTTAACACCTGCCCAGTGCCCCGCAGAGAGGTAAGTCTCCTTTCCTTGTCTCAGTAGAAAGTTTCTGTAGGACACAGTTCTAGAAGAATCAGAAATATCTGTGAGTTGACTGCTATTGAAACTGGGCAAGGAGTGCACTGGAGTTTCCTCTGCAAGCCTGCTTCCTGTTGTATGCGTTTGGACCTTCCCACAGTGGAAGGTAAATTAAAAATAAGACTTCCGTTTGGGAACGTTAAAGTAGGTTTTCGAGGGTGCTTTTGTGCTGTGGTGTTCTGTTCTTGTTTGGTAGAACCAGTTCACGATGTCTGGGGTCTGCTTGGCGATCTGGGCTGTGGGTGAGGGGTGGGTGGGGAAGGCAGCAGACTCCTGAGCACATTGCTATTTTTGCTTCCTTTGGGAAAGGCATCTCAGAGTTCTGCCTTCAGTTACCGAGTTTCAGCAGCAGAATTCTTTCTATACATGTCTGTCTGCTTTTTCTTAGGAAACGTTGACAGAAAAATTGGGTCCTTAGCATGTCCCACACTTTTTGGGTAGGTGTTAGCATTTGTCTGCTTGTGCATACCAGAAGTTCAGTCTGAATGGTGTGACACCTTTTATTCTCTCTCTCTCTCTCTCTCTCTCTCTTTCTCTCTCCCTCTTCCCTTTCCTATACTCAGTTTAAAAATATTTATCAAGCTTCAGTTAGGGCTAATATGATGGTCACTAGTGATTATCATTTTGACAGGATCTAGAATCGTTGCCTTGTCAAATCTCGAGGCGTGTCTGTGAGGAAATGTCTAAACTGGGTTGAGGTGGATGATCCTAGCCATGGTTGTTCCATAGGCTGGCATTTGTAACTGAGTAAAAAAAAAAAGAAAGTGAGCTGAGCACCTTCAGCGCTTCCCTTTCTGAGCGTGGACATGGTGTGACCAGCTGCTCCGAGTGTGGACACGGTGTGACCAGCTTCTCTGAGTGTGGACATTGTGTGACCAGCTTCTCTGAGTGTGGACACGGTGTGACCAGCTGCTCCGAGTGTGGACACGGTGTGACCAGCTGCTCCGAGTGTGGACACGGTGTGACCAGCTGCTCCGAGTGTGGACACGGTGTGACCAGCTGCTCCGAGTGTGGACACGGTGTGACCAGCTGCTCCGAGTGTGGACACGGTGTGACCAGCTGCTCCGAGTGTGGACACGGTGTGACCAGCTGCTCCGAGTGTGGACACGGTGTGACCAGCTGCTCCGAGTGTGGACACGGTGTGACCAGCTGCTCCGAGCGTAGACACGGTGTGACCAGCGGCCTCACACTGCTTCACGCCTTCTGGCTAGGATGGACTGTGCACTCAAGCTGTGAGCCAAAATGAACCTTCATTCCTCCAGTTGCTCTTGTTCGTCAAGAAGAACAGTAGCTATGATATAATAGCATAGCCAGGCACCTGTTCTAGGTGCTGGTGAGAAACCCGTGAGGAGAAAAACAGACCAAATTGTGTCTACGCTTTATTTCAAGTTCAAATCCAAAATGCCCAGTAAAGCTCTATGGGGCTTCAGGATCTTTAGTTCAGTCTGAATGGCAGGACACTTTCCATTCTTCCATTCCATTCTACTTCCAAAATTGCCTCAATTTTCACACAGCAGTTTTCTCTGATAATTCAGTACAAAATATTCCAAAATGAAACGAAACTCTTCTTGTAAACTCAGACCTTCAATTAGTGTATATTTCCATGTCTCTGTGTTTAAGCATCTAAACTTTTATTTTTTTTTTTGGAAATGGTTTTCATGACTAAGACTACAGATTTGAGCCATGTTGAGGAACTCAGATCTAGGAGGTAGCTTATGCAGAGGCCCGGCAGAGGCCGATCTGAGCACAGTGCCTTTCTGAGTGCTCTTAGGGTTGATACATACCAGCGGCTCAGTGCACTTTCACTGGGGATTGGTTCTGACTTTCCACACATCTGACCCAGAATATTACACATGGTGTCCCCGCCCCCACTTCAATATAGCACCTTTAGGACTACTGCTGTCAAGTGTAGAAGCTGAGGATGTATGGAAGTGACACTCACGTTCGCTCTTAGATTGTCTTTGGAATTCACTGATACTCAAGTCCCTAGAGAATCACCCTTTGGGATTTTGGGACTTTGGGACATCTAAGAGGACCAGGCTTGGGCCGCCCACACACAGTGTGATCGAACAGGAGGGGAAGATATTCATTCATCCTGGAAATGTAGCCATGCCCCTGACAATTCCCCTCAGGACAGAAGAAGGTGGGTTTCTGCTGACTCTACCCTTGTCTATTCCTAACAGTAGATAGTGGCCGGGAAGAGCGAAGGCCTCTGTGGTGGCTTTTCAGGACCCAGGAAGCCTTGCGCATGGTGGATTTCAGGGAACAGATAGTCTTTCTGAAATTGTTTTAAATTGGATTTTATTCTGACATCTGTGCAGATTTCAGCCTCTGTGAGGCCTATGAGCACAAGGCTGTTTTGTAGTAGGCTGTTTTCAAGAAGACATAGGGCTCCAGGATGAGGCCCATGTACCCTCCAGCCGCTTCTTCTATAGTCTCCTTGTGGAAAAAGGACAAGTATTTTTAAAAGCTCACAAAACTGAATGTGAAAGCCTGGACGACAGTGGCATGTACATGCATTGAAGGTTCAGGGCAGGGAGGTCACCCAGCTGTTGACTAAATGTTTCAGCTTTGGGCAGAGTGGATGGGCCTGTTAACCCTTCACCCCTGCAGCAGGGAATTGGCAAGGGTAAGGTTGCTGGCCTCCTTTTCTGTCATCAGCTATTTGTGGTACCAGTCAAGCTGCTCATGATGGGCCCAGATGCTGATAACGGCCTGGTCATGATCTTCCGTGCTCAGCATTCACATCGCAAATAAAGGAGGGAGTTTGGTTTCGCTAGTTTGGGGATGGGGCTTTGGACGACGGTGTTGTAGATTGGATCCAGAGTGTGAGCTTTGCAAGTGTCTGGTCACGTGACTGTCACAAATTATTGACTTCTTGATTCTCAGGTTCCTTGTCTATGGAGTAAGAACAGTATTATGTAGGGCATTTTGCAGGGGTGTTGGAGAGAGAGAGAGAGAGAGAGAGAGAGAGAGAGAGAGAGAGAGAGAGAGAGAGAGAGAGAGGGAGAGTAAATGTGCACGCAAAGTGCAAAACTCCGCTGGTGTGCTGAGGAGCGTTGAGGCTTTAGTGAGGAGACACACAGTGGGATGCACAGGGAGGCAGAGAGGGGATTCCAAAGGTGTGCAAGCACCGAGTACCGGGTACCGCAAGAGCCCTGCACAGTGGGGGGAGTCAGCATCTCCGGCACTCAGGCCTCCTGGTCCATCCTCAGCTACCAGGCTCTTCATGGCCATGTCTCCATCTCTTTATACAATCCCTACCCTTTCATGAGGCTACCAGCCACACCCTAATGAGCTCTCTATCCAAGGTCTTGTGTCTTCTCTATGAGTCTCTCTTGGCTGAATATATTTTTGTCTCCCTCCCTCCCTCCTTTTCTGCCCCCTTCTTCTCTCCCTCCCTCTTGTGCTGGAAGTCAAACTCGGAACCTCATATATGGTAGATAAAGTCTCTATCACTGGGCTAGAAAACCCAGCCCTGGAATTGTTTTAAAATGTCATCTCTGATAACTTCAACAGGGGCTATCCTTCAGGCTGGAGCTCCCTCTGAATGTGAGGTGACTCTGTGTCAGTTTGTAGAACAGTTTTGTCCAGCTGTGACTCTCTGCCTGAGGGGTGGCTCCCCTGGTCACATCATGTTCATTCAAAGCAGGGGCTGCAGTGTAGGTACATCTGGCTGTTGACCTGTTTATATAACTCTGCATTCATTTTCCACCCTGTCTGTGACAGCTGCATCCTGGTAACAGTCAAGTAGTCATAACAGGGACTAGGTGGCCCTAAGTGCAATGATCTCTAGTGTCTGGGCCTTTTAGATGGAAGGGCTGGAGTTCTATGTTTCTCTTACTCTGTACCTAACATGGGACAAAAATGTCTTTTACTAACTTTCTAGTTAGGAAGTATGGGTGCTACCCAGTTCCCCAATCCTGACATGCAGACCATAAGTATGCTCTGAATAGTATCCTAGAAGATTTAAACTCGATATTTAGATGCTTTTATGATAACCACTTTTAAAACTGCCTTCATTTACTAAGTTGTTAGGGTGAGTTACTTAAGTCATGCCATTAGTTAATGTTCAGCTGTCCCTGGGACCAAATGTTGCAGGTCTGCCCAAGGCACAGGATGGAAATTAAATTAGACATCGAGTTAAGCCTGGGACATGCCAAGCAGGAGCGCTCAGAGAAACCACACACAGATAAATGAGAAAAGACCAAACAAGACATCTTTAAACATCAAAAGGAATTCATGAAACATAGTGAGGTACCTCAAAGTCTCCTGTGAAATGAATTCCTGGGGTCCCTTGTGGAGGTGACCCACTATTTGACATTGCAATATACTAGGGGTCACATTTATAACTATCCTGGGAGCTGTGTAGTCCACAGGCCTCAGACTGGACATACCCGTGAGCTTCTAGACACGGCAGGAAGCCAAGATTTGGAGAATGATAGTGAAGCCGTGAGGGGCCAGGCCAGAGACAAGATGCAGTGCTGGGCAAGGGGTTGAGCGCATTGTGGGTGAAGGGAGAGGCGGAAAGCCCTGCTGTCCCAGCCAGGTGCCCTTCAGAATCACATTCTGTGTTGGCTTGGGCGAGACTCCCCCACTGCAGACCGGATGTCCACTCGGAGGATAGTGGCTGGCGTCCAGCTGCTGGGAGGGGAGAGGTTGCTGAACGGGGCTGATGGATTAGAGATTTTAAAGGTAGTTTTGTAGCTGGAAGAGAAATTCATGGAGAAGACTAAGGTAATTTTGGATAGAAAGAGGAATTTGGAGTAAGCAAGAACTGAAGTATGGGGGTTGGAAAATTAACATAGGATGGAGAGAGAGAGAGAGAGAGAGAGAGAGAGAGAGAGAGAGAGAGAGAGAGAGAGAGAGAGAGTTATAATATGGCATGCTGTAGTATAACCCAGAAGGGACATTGCTGAGGAAAGAGACTTGAGGTCCCCTCGATCCCAATGATCTCTGTGAGCAGGGCAGTCACTTAATTTCCCACAGGCTTAGCTTTTGGTGAAATTGGGTCAGGTAGCATAGGGCAGACATGGAACAAGAAATCCAGACATCATCAGGTCTAGAAAAGTCAGTGCTTAATGAGTGCAGTAAGTCCACAGTTAACTGCTAATGGCTCAAGTCCACTCTATCATTTATCTGTCTGTCTTTATCATCTAGCATCTATTATTTATCAATCATCTATCACCTACTTATCATTTGTCTATCATCTATCAATCTACCTACTTATAACCTATCTGTCATCTATTTACTTATCTTTCTATGATCTATCATCTATTTACCTATCAATCATCTATTAATCATATGGTATTCTTATATTTGTATCTCTCTAGCTCTAGAGTATCAATTTACCATCCATCAGCGTCTAGCTATAAACTATATTGACAAAATACTAGCCTTGGTTATTTTGTCTCGACAGGAATGAAATACAGTTTTTCTGTGATTTGAAAATGTCCGTTGCTTTTACAACTCTGAATCAGTCCACATAGCCTGGTGTTGTGAACATTCTGATCATATGAGTTGAATTTTGACTCATCGTAGGGACTTAACACAATGAACAGGAAACATAAAACACTTAGCAAGTCACAAATAAAAACCAATGGAACAGTGGACATGCTCAATATAAAGGAAGCATTTAGACTTGGAAGGTTATAGTGTGTAGGAAAGAAGAGGCTGGTTGTTCAGTGCGGGGCGGGGGGGGGGCACCAGGCTCATTCCTCTATTGCTCAGAACAACTCAGGAACTGGGTGGGGTAACAGCCACCATGTGGGAAAAGCAGAGTATCCTTTCAGGGAAGTTAACTAACTGTTGAAAGCAAGCTGTGTGGATCTGGACAGGACTCTTATTCTGCCTTCTTTGGCTTACTGGTCCACCTGCCTCTACCAGCTCTCAATGGAGCACTTGCTGATGTCACCATTATTACAGCTTCAGGTTTGGGTGAGGTTGGGTCATCAATGGAAGAAGCACAGACTTGGTCAGCCATCAGCCTTTCACTTGGTTCTGCTGTCACCTCCAGAAGATGAACTTGGCCAGGTGCACCATTTCAGTGTGTCACTCATTGAAAGGAGAGACAAGCGAGGCCCTTGTAGAACTCTGTGAGCAGAGTCTAGGGGGCAGTGAAGCGTTAATCTAATTAATCCTTATCAATAAAAAAATCGGGAGTCAAATATGGGGGTAAGAACCTGAAAGATCAGAGAACTGAGAGCAGCCACCCCAAAAGGGCCGAGATCCTCTATCAGCCCCGCCTTACTACTTCCTGTCTCCTCTCTGTCTACAGTCCTCCAAACCTTTATGGTTAACTAGTGGTTAACTCCACCCTCTGGCTCCAAGTGGGCTTTATTTGTCAGAACACAATCAAAATATCACACAGCATTTACCCCTTTTTGTCTAAATAAAAAGTAAAGGTTTTAACTGACATAGTAAAACTATATACAATAAGTACAATAACTATATACAGGCAAGAATTACATTAACAATGTCCAGTCCATTTGCATTTGACAAATTCAGAGAAAATACTCTCTAGAGGAATTTCTAAACAGTCTTATTAAATAAGAAACACAGAGCCAAATACAGGGGTGAAAGCCGTAGAGATCAGAGAAATAATAATAGCCACTAAGTAACCTTAGCTCACCACAAGGCCTACAGCTTACAGCTCCTGTATTTGGCTCTGTGTTCCTTATTTAATAAGACTGTTTAGAAATTCGTCTACAATACTCCATTATCTATTCTATCTTGGTGAGTCCAAAGTATTGTACCTAATTCACTTTCTATCCTAACTTGTATTACTAACCCAAAACTATCTTTTTATGTTTCTCAACCTTATGTACTTTACATCTCTTTTGTGAGTTTTGTTTCTGAACTTGGTAACAAGGAAGACTACAACTATAACTGTTTAGTCTTCAACTCCACCAGAGATCTGAGAAGGCTATAATATTACCTGAGTAAACAGAAAATGCAGAACAAACAACTTCCAAAACTAAGAAATGACAGAAACAGCTGGCTACTTGGACAGTCACCCCAGGTTCCTCTGTAACATTGGGACATCCATCTTCAGTCTACAGGCCTAGAATATCTGACAGGCTTTACTGTGAAGCAGGAATTTTGAAGGGCTGTCCTACCTTGTCTTGGCAAAGTTTGGCAGTCACTTTCTTTTGTGTCTTGCTTGTCCAATTTGGACAGCAACTGTCAGTAGTTGAGGCAAAGGCAGTTTCTTGCCCAGTGCCTAACTTTTGCCACAGAGAAAGTAAACTCCTTATGGAGTTTCTTTGATGCTCATCATCTTCTCTGAAGTAGATTGGTGCCGCCAGGAGCAGACATGTCTCATTGTCATTAAAAAAAGAAGAACCTTATATTATTAAAACATCTTAAATGCCATATTCTATATATCTCTGAAGTGTTTGAAGATGATCTGTCTATCTAAAATATATATCTGTTTGGCCTTGAAAACATACTTAACATGACTACAAGTTTGATTGTAATAGGTGACTAACTACTAACCTACTTTCTTTATTATCCTAAATAGTTTCAAGGATTAGAAATTTACATTACATTGTTAAATGAGCTGTATAGTTATAATACTTTGAACACGAGTAGAAACGTATGTACAGTATGTTCTAACAAAAATAACCTTAACTTTGTATCAGTATACAAAAATATCTTAAACAAGAGTAGAAACATATATACAGTATAGCAAAAATAACCTCAAATTTGTATGAATATACATACCAATGTAAAATATTTAAGACTAGTAGTTGCTTTTTGGTTTAAAAGTAGATTCAATAATCTACCCTTTTATCCTATCCTTTCTGTATTCCCTTTTTTTCTTTTCAGAACAAGATTCCTGAATCTAATTTCCTTTGTTCAGCTTTTTTTCTTGACCATTGCCAATAGCAACTTGTAAACAACCTTCCTAAACAATGACAAATATCGATAACCCAATGAATGACACAAAACTGCCCACTTCACCTCTTGGAAATGTGGGCATCGTGTTCTTAAAATACTTGCTGTTGTCTGAGGGTGACAGCATCTTTAGGGGACCCTGAAAAAAATTGGGATAATTATCAAGTCCTGGGAGAGCTAGCTGTATCATTTGTTGTCCAATCTCTGTGTAATGGGAAAGTGCAGAACTTGTCTTAAGTCCTGGCTAGAGTAGTCTGTGAGGCTGGAGCATCTCAGCTAGCCACTTGAAATTGTCCCGAGCAGTTTGTAGTCCAAAGCTGATCTTTGGGTGGTGTTTGTCAGCTTAGTGGCATTACCATAGTCTAGGTGGAATTATCATTGTGGGGCCCCATTCTTCTTTTCGAGACTTTAAAGCTCTCTGTTAGGCATGGTTATGGGTTACTGCAGAAAACAAACATTTTAATTGTCATATGCAGCAGATCTCAGAGAGGTTAAAAGACCATAATTTGTTACGTACATCCAGAGTACAAAAACTTAATTCCTAGTTACTTGATAGACTAATACCCAAAGTCATGTACAGGAAGCTAGATGATACCTTTTTCTAGAATTAGTTAGTACTCTATATGACCATTAGTATCATTACAAAAAGTTTAAAATATATATATATTAGTTTTATACATTTTGAGATATTTATACCTTAAGAAAAGCTTTAAAAAAGTCAGAATAAAGCCAAAGTATTATGAGATTAGTGGCAATAGAATAGTTCCTTAATTTTGGTTTTTCTTCTGTCCCATATCAGGTGGCTCTTCTGACATGAGGCAGAGATTTTGGATTTTCCTTTTAATAAGCATGCCTGGGTTTAGAGAAGGAGAGAGCCATGGTCCAACTCCAAAGTCAGCTTTAATTTTTAGTTTACCTGGGACTATAAAAAGACCATTTGCATTATATGTCTGTAGAAAACAGCAGAAACAAACATTTGGGAAGATTTATGAAATTTTATCCTGTTGGAGATGTGATATACTAATGGTCCCAAAGAGTCAATTTACTCTTTCTTGGGATATTTTCTTTGGATGATTTGTCCTTTTTCTTCAGATGTCTCATTTGTCTTGTGGTTTTCAGATTCCTTAGCTGGATGCCTTCATTCTCCTGGAAAGACAAAAACAAAACACTGCCCCAACTCTAACTTTCGGGAGTTTCCCTTTTGGCAAGTTACATCTGATCAAATGAAAAGCATTTGTTAATTTTATAAGTTAGTTTAGTTTAAATGGTCTTGTTGTTAAATGAACTATCACAAAAGGTCTCTCTTGTTCAAATCTACTCTTTATAATATTTGCTTTATGGTTTCTCCTGAAATTTTTGTTATACCTTCTAAAGTTGTTGTATCATCTAGAGCAGTATGTTTTTTTACAATAGACATTGTGTCTTTTAATTGCTCTGGGGAAGAGTTTCCCCATGGTGACAGGGGATGATGAACCATATTTGACTTGGGGGCTTGTGAAAGCCCTCCCCCTAAGGCATTTCCCAATGACAAAGGGTTACCTTGTCTGTCCCTTGTTGATTTGTATTCATTGGTCCAATGTCAGCCTTTGCCACACCCTCTGCATACTCCAGAAGGCAGGAACCTTCTGTTTGGATTATTCCTAGAAAAAACATTGGTTCTAGGAATGCCCTGCCTACAATCCTTTTTAGGTGACCTTGTTTACCACAATTAAAACATCTGACATTTTGATTTTTATTTAAGCATTTGGAAATTACCTTTCCTATCCAAGCATCATCAAGGCTATGAGATTCAATATTGACTGTATCTCAGATCCATTCCTTGATGGGTGCTGATTTTGCCTTTAAAGACCTAATTACCCTTTTGCATTGTGAATAAGCATTTTCAAAAGCCAATGATTCAACTATTATTTGTCTAGAATTTGGATCAGATATCATTCTATTTACAGCTAAACTCAGTATTTGTAAGGAACCAGTGAAGATTTCCTTTGGGCCCTGTATAACTTTAGTAAATGACTCAGTTCTCTTTCTGACTTCTTCAACTCTGTCCCAAGCATTCAAAGCACAGAGCCAGGGTGTGGTCATCATACAGAGATTGTCTTTGTATATCAGCATAATTGCCATCTCCAAGAAGTTGGTCTTGGGAAACTTTCATACCTCTAGTCCTACTTCATTGTCCAATGGTCCTAGCCTCATCTTTCTACCAGGTCCTCCACTGTAATTGAGGACCAGGTTCCAATACTGTTGTAACCAAGTCTTTCCAGTCTTATGGGACAATTCTGTTACTAGTTGACCATGAATTTAACATCTGTCTTGTAAAAGGTGAACACATATCATATGAGACTATTGCTTCCTTAAATCTCCTCAAATCTAACATTTCCACAGGAATCCAGGCAGCTCTTACAAAGCCTTGGATACCTGTCATTTGGCAGTTGTTCCTGTAAGGTGACTGGATAAATTAAGTTTTTATTTTTTGATAACCTTAGGATATTCCTCTCTAATTTTATAATGTAATGGTAGGGTTGGTTCTCCTTTAAATTCCCCTGTCTTTGTCTGAATATCTTTATTATCTGTTTTAGTAAGTTCTTCTAAGGCTTGTAACTTATCGGTCAAAATTGCATTATTTTCTTTAGTAACCTTGTCTAAGGCTTGTATATTGGCACTCATATCAAACAACATTTTTTAGGGATAAAATAAGAATTACCAAACCGATAATGTTTATAATTGACATTATGTAAATCCCAGCTAAGTTAATTATCCCCTCATTTAATGGTCCCATTTTTAAACCATCCATTGTGGAATCATACAGAGACCTAACTCCCTCTATTGTGATAGTGTTTTCCATCTTTCTAATGTGGGAACTCTCTCTCTCTCTCAACTAATTTCCCCCTTTAAGACTTCCAAGTTGTCTCATCAAATCTGCTGGTGATGATGGTGACGTGTGACTGTATAGCGTGTCTAAGTGGAGAACACAGGTGATGGACAGCCTGGCTGAGGACAGCTGCTGCTGACTGCCTATCAGCAGCCTGAGGAGGGGGTCCAGGGAAAGCCCACAGCCCATGGGGCAAAGGAGCCAAAGAGCCAGCTGTCTGAAAGGCAGACACAGGGGAACATGTGAAAGCAGCATGTGTGACAGGTGGGAAGTGAAAGCACAGAGCTGCCTGAAGGCAGAGCTGGCCGATGATGAGGGGCTAACTCCAGCAGTAGGTAAATCCCAGACTCACTCAGAGGGCTTGGGGGAAAAAAAAGGAAAAGCCAGTGACTCCAGGTGACTGCAAAGCCATGGGCAAGCAGCTATTTCATAAATTTGTACCCCAATAGTTGGACCCTAGATGAAGCATTAATCTAATTAATCTTTATTAATAAAATAAAATCAGGGGTCAAATATTGTGGTCCTTACCTGAAAGATCAAAGAACAGTTGCTTCCTACTTCTTCTGTTCCTCCATCTAAAAGGGCCTAGATCCTGTCTCAGCCACATCTTGCTACTTCCTGTCTCCTCTCTCTACAGTCCTCCAAATCTCTATGGTCAACTAGTAGCTAGCTCCGCCCTCTGACTCCAAGCAAACTTTATTTGTCAGGACATGATCAAACTGTCACGCAACGGGACAACTCTCTTCCCGTCCCTGTGTCTCACATCCACAGCATTCTAGTTCAGTTGAAGTGTGAAGAGAATCTTGTGAGGACTCACTCATCTTCCATCCTGAGGTCCTCCATTGACTTAGCTGTGGTAGGATCATTTCCTCTGGTCATCACTGATGGCTTTAGAAGCTCCCCTGGCCCCTACCTCCCCTTGTCTCCTTTTGTGGTCATGTTGTGATTGGCTTTCTTCTGTTTTCCAGTACATAGAAAGAGTCAGTGACTCTTCAGTGTTGGGGGGATCCTTCTCTTTAAACGGAGGAAAACACTGGAGATGGGTCCCATTGGTATGGTTGTAACCATTGTTAGGGACTTTTAGAGATCCAGTGACAATAACTGGAAGATAGTACCTTTTTTTTTTTTTTTTTTTTTTTTGGTTTTTCGAGACAGGGTTTCTCTGTGTAGTTTTGCGCCTTTCCTGGAACTCACTTGGTAGCCCAGGCTGGCCTCGAACTCACAGAGATCCACCTGCCTCTGCCTCCCGAGTGCTGGGATTAAAGGCGTGCGCCACCACCGCCCGGCCTAAGATAGTACCTTTTAACATTGAAAAAAAGCAACGGAATTTCTCTAGGGAAGTGACAATTTATATTACTGCATTGTTCTTTTGAAACTGAACTTGAGTCAGTGACACCAGTCTAGAGGTTTTCCTTAAGAGCAGACATGCTCTTAGTGACTATCAGACCATTCTCCTCAGAGAAGGTCACCCATAATTGCCAGGCCTCACCCAATCAGGAACCTCTCTCCCTTTGTTCTGAGATAACTGAGAACAAATGCCTTCACAACATCATCTGTGTTGCTCTTTCCCATCCATAGAACCGGCCGCCCCGTTTCTTTGCTTGTTAGAGAGGAATGTTCCTCACTTAGAGCAGAGAGTGAGGTAGGACAGCGTCTGGTACCTGCTGAACTCTTAGAGCCTCAGAGAAGCACAGGTCTGGGAAAGCATGGCTGTTTTCTCTTGAATTTAAACTTTCTGCTTCAGTGAGGAATCAGTTTTGCTAAGTCTGTACAGACACAGATTCCTCACTCTCAGCACTACAGGGAGGCAGATAGCCTGGTGTGGATCTCCAGCTCACAGAAGGTTTGGTTTGGTTTTTATGGCACACATATGGGAACTACACTGAGTGCCTCTGGGGTTTCTGGTAAGAACAGCTGCAAGGAAGCTGATATCCTGTGGGCCTGGCCTCAGACTCACGCAGGTCCGGGGCCGACAGCTGCCTGGTGCCTCTGTCTCTAACAGCACCGTGACTCCAGCCATCCTGGTCTTGTGCTCTGAAAAATGCTGGGCAGACAGAATAGATACTTTGGGGGCGGGGCGGGACAACTGCTTTGAAAGACTAGACTGTTCTACACCCCCAGCTGTGAGGGCCCTTTGTGAGAAAGTCTCCACACTAGTGAGAGGGGTGGAACAGCTGCTGCCACAGCTCAGATTTCCAACCAGAGTAAATTGTTTGCTGCGGAACAGAATTTTGATCGTATGTGGACATTCAGCTGTTGCTTCCACACGGGGTGACTTAGGGTGCCAATCCCAGAGGCTCTCTGTCTCCCTTTCTTTCTCTGTCTCTCCTGTGTGTGGGGGTGGGGGTGGGTGGGTGGGTGTGCACATGAAGGTGCCCATGTGTACACATGTGTGGAGGCTGGAGCTAGGCACTGGTTGTTTTCTTCAGTTACTTCTCCACCACCTTATTATTATTTTGAGGAAATGTTTCTCACTGAACCATATGTTTTCTTTAAGGGAAGAGTAACAACCTAAATCAGAAACAAGTTTTTGAGTGGTTGATATGGGGTCGTGTTAGCTGCTGAGGCCGGTCCCCAGCTCATAGTCTCAAGTGTTTCTCTTGTCTCAGTCTCTTCAGCAGCTGGGTTGGCGGCCATGCACCAGCACACAGTTAGTTGTTTCTTAAAAGGTCTGCATCAGATGTGAAGGTGACTTTGTGAAATCAGATGAGTAAAGAAGGCACTGCCTCTGCTCTGAGAAACTGTATAAGGATATAAAGAATTGGATACATACAAGTACACACATGCATTAACACATATGCACACACATATGCATACATGCACATACATGCACCCATACACGAACATGAACACACATGCACATACACATAGGTCCACAAACATTTACACATATGCACATACACACACACACACACACACACACACCACATCCCCCCACATGTGTATATACACATATATTTGCGCACACACAAAAGCACATGTGAACACATAGATATATACATAAACACACGCACATGCACCCAAACATGTACATGTTCATGAACACCCACATGCATACACAAATACACACACACACACACACACACACACACACACACACAGACTTTAAAACAGGACACATTTCTCTGAGGGTTTCAGCTTGATCTCTGACCTATCCAAGGCAAGATTCAGTGTGACTAAAAGAAGACATTTGAGAGACAGAGCTAAGATGGAGAAAATTGAAACGTTTGAAATAAAAGGGTAAATATATTCAAACAAGAAGTGGTCCCGAGGCCATGATTTTATTCCATAAATGGGGCCGCGTCATTAAACAAGGTGAAGATGAGCACTTCAGTAGCGAAGAGGATGAAGAGGTCGTGAGTCTCTGCACACAGTAACTCAGTGCTCAGAGGAGTGAGGGCCCGAGGACACAGGCAAACAGCACGGAGAGTTGGCGCCAACAACTGGGTGTGGAGGAAGAACTCAGCCTCTTAAGGTGGCACAGATCTATCAAACAGAATTAACATATTCCATAGGGAATATCAGATTAAGATAAATTGATACTGTACCCTAAGAAGACAGTATCTCTCTATTTTTCTATTTATCTTCAGATATCATTAAAATATCTACACACACACACACACACACACACAAAGACAACAAAGAACATCACACTAATTTAGAAAAGCACCAGCCATTTTTATTACAATGAACTGAAGAATTTAAAACAAACAATACACACCTCTTGTAAATGAATAAAATGGTGATAAAAATATCCCATTAGTAACAAAATAGTCTCTTCGAGCTCCTAATGAGCAAAAAGGAGAATAAACACAGGGTCCCTGAGAATAAGGATGGCCATGGGGATTCTAGACTTGGTAAGTTGTCACAGCTGTGGACATGCTCACGGAGAGGAGTAGAGGAAGAGGAGGGACAAAGACTCAGGACACAGAGGATGACAGGATAAGGAAGGGGGAGGGGAGGGAGAAGATCTTGGGGATGTAGAAGTGAGAACACAGATGAGCAGTTGGGAACATGTAAGTCAGTGGATAGCACAGGCATGTAAGGCCATGATGACTACATGTGAGGAGCTGGATTCTGCCAGCTGCTTGTTGCTGGAGGGCTTCTCTCCAGGTTCCCCAAGCCCCGCAGTCCCACAATCCACTTATAAAATAATCACTCAGACGCTTATATCACTTATAAACTGTATGGCCGTGGCAGGCTTCTTGCTAACTGTTCTTTTATCTTAAATTAACCCATTTTTATAAATCTATAGCTTGCCACGTGGCTGGTGGCTTACCGGCGTCTCTACATGCTCTTCTCCTGGCGGTGGCTGCAGTGTCTCCCTTCCTTCTTCCTGTTTCCCCAATTCTCCTCTCTCTTTGTCCCGCCTATACTTCCTGCCTGGTCACTGGCCATCAGTGTTTATTTATATAGAGTGATATCCACAGCACTTCCCCTTTCTTCTTTTTTTAAAAAGGAAGGTTTTAACTTTAACATGGTAAAATTACATATAACAAAACAATTACCGAGCAAGAATTATAGTTACAATATTAAAGAAGATGTCCTATCTATCTTATATTTGTGAGTTTAAGGTTTTATATCTAACTTATCTTTTATCATAACTGAGGAAATTACGACTATCTAGTCTTCAACCACATCAAAGACCTGAGAAGGAACATAATGGTACCTGAGAAATGGTAGATGGATGCAAGCAACTTTTGGGAATCTTGCAAAAGTAGACCAAGACAGCTGGCAGCCTGGGCAGTCACCTAATGTTTTTCAGCATTGTTGGTGCATTCAAATTGGCTACAGGCCTAGAGTATCTGACAGACCATTTTTAGAAGCAGGAATTTTAAGAGACCATCTTACCCTGTCTTGGCAGAGTACAGTGGTCGCTTTTCTTGTGTCCTGCTTGTCCAGAAAGGACAGCATTGCATTTGTACTGTCAGCCATCAAGGCAAGGGCAGTTCTTTGCCCAGTAGGCCATTTTGTGCCAAAAAGACAAACTTCCAAATGGAAATGTCTTAGAAGCCCAACATTCTCTCGGGATCAAATTGGTGCAGCCAGGAGCAATTGTGTCTCACGTCAACAGAATTCTAAGTTATTTAAATGCCATATTCTCCAGGTCTATGAAGTGTTTGAAGATTACCTATCTATCTGAAATATATCTATGTATACCTAGAAGACTTAACTAACATGGCTACAGATATGATTATCATAGATGACTAATTATTAATCTATTTTTTAATTATCCATTACAATTTTAAATGAGTTATATAAACACAACACCTCAAACAAGAATAGAAATATATACATATATAGAGAGAGTATAACAAAATTAACTTCAAGTTTGTATCAATGAACCAAAATTTATACCAATGTAAAACATTTTAAACATAAACTAAAATCTATACCAATGTAAAACATTTTAAACAAGTTATTCTTTAAAAGTAGGTTCATTAATCTACCCTTTTATCTTATCATCTCCATATCCTCCTATATATCATATCCCTTTTCTTTTTTAGAAAGAGATCACATTTATAATCAACCTGTTTTAAATAAAAATATTGGTTTTTCTCTGTCCCACATCAGAGGGCTCTTCTGATTTGGGACACAAGAATCCCTTAACCATTTTTTTTTTTTTAAAGCAATATGTCTGGGTTTAGAGGGGGAGTGAGCCAATTCCACCTCTAAAGCCAGCTTGGTATATTTGGGAATTTGGGCGTAGCATCTCTTACTACTTCCTGCTGGAGGGGGGCGCTGTATCTTATGGGGACGCAAAGAAAATTTTAGACCTATGGGGTAGTCCGTGAGGCTGTATTGTGTGAACCAGTTGCCTTGAAACCGATCTGGATGTTGGATCATCTGGGCCATGGTGTCATCGGAGACCTTTCAGGGGGTCTTGGCTGGTGAAACCTGATGTATCTTAATCTGGAACAAGTCCACAGCCTCTGGCTTTCTGTGGAAACAAAAGCAGAACCTCTTTTCCAAAGTAACATATCCTTATATCCAAATTTTGAAGTCAAGGTACCTTTAAAATATACATTTTGGCATAACTCAACAGCTTTTGTAATCAAATGTTTTTCTTTAGTTATGAATATCAAAGAGAACATAATCCAGATTCTCTGTGTGGTAGCCATCTTTATGTGGCTTATGTTTTATATTACCTTGAGCCTTGAGCCTATTGCTTTAAACTGTACCATTGTAAGCCCGAAACGGGGCTGTGGCTGCTGGCTCCGCCCACTTCAGCTTTCCAACATGGCAGTGGTACGTTTTCTGCCAGCTCTGGGAGTCATCAAGTCTCAGAAATAGTGGGTCTAAGCTTTTATCAAAGCAGCGTGTAGCCCAGAAACCTCTTTTTTTTTAAATACTAGTAAAGACTAAATCTACCACACAGCTTAATTTGCCGCTGGCAGATGCCTCATTTAGCCATACTGCCGGTCAAACGCACCCGCCAGGAACCCGCCAGTGTCCAAACTTGCGTTTTGCCGCATCTAGCTGCCCGTATGAGACAAGAAGCAGGAACCTGGTTTTGACTCTGTTTAGAATTGGTTATTAAATATTCTCAGGTTTAAGGTGGAAACTCGAGCCGTTGGGCGCCATTTGTTGCTGGAGGGCTTCTCTCCAGGTTCCCCAAGCCCCGCAGTCCCACAATCCACTTATAAAATAATCACTCAGACGCTTATATCACTTATAAACTGTATGGCCGTGGCAGGCTTCTTGCTAACTGTTCTTTTATCTTAAATTAACCCATTTTTATAAATCTATAGCTTGCCACGTGGCTGGTGGCTTACCGGCGTCTCTACATGCTCTTCTCCTGGCGGTGGCTGCAGTGTCTCCCTTCCTTCTTCCTGTTTCCCCAATTCTCCTCTCTCTTTGTCCCGCCTATACTTCCTGCCTGGTCACTGGCCATCAGTGTTTATTTATATAGAGTGATATCCACAGCAGCTGCTCCTCATTCTGTGTAAATATTTAAGATACTAGAACAGGGATTTACCCAAACTGGTCCCCAAATACTGAGATCAGATTTGGGGTGGGACACAGAAAGCTGTCAAGAGCTATCTTTTGGGAAAAGCCCAAGGCCCAACAAGGAAACTCTACACACACTTATGGGACTCACAGTTCCAACTTTACTGACCTATCTAGAGGGCAGAAAAGGAAAAGGACAGTTAAATTTCATAAATTCAGTATCATTTCGCCCACTTTGGCCAGGCAGTACACAGGTGGAGAACACAGTTCCAACAATTTTATATACATATTAGCAAAAAACCCAGCAGCTTAAAAAAAAAAACAACCCACAAAACCAAAACAAAACAAAAACTGAAATAAGTTACATGGAGCTAACTTTGGAAATCCAAGCATAGTTTAACGTTAGGAAGACTGCCTGGGAAAGGAGGTGCATGCTTTTGATTTTAGCACTCAAGAGGCAGAGACAAACAGATCTATGTAAGTTCAAGACCAGCTTTGTCTTCATAGCAAGTTCTAGGCCAGCCAGGGCTACATGGAGATACTTCATCTCAAAACAAAACAAAACACAACACCCAACCCCCCCACAAGAATATTAAGAAGATCAAGGTGGCTTATAATTTCAATAAATCACAAGAAGAATGACATTTGCTAATATCCAATGTTCCTTATTAACTGAAGGAATAATCAAGGGTTAATACAAATTCCATTTGATGCTACTATCCCCAAAGGCAGCAAGTGACTGCCAGGTATGTTTCATATACAATAAAAGTACACGTCATCCTATTGCTGCTGTGACTTTGCAGTATTTCAGAGGTGCTGAACAAAATTATTGAGCAAGGAGAAGTGGAGGGAGAGGGGAATGGAGAGAGAGAGGAGGAGGAAGCGGGGGGGGGGGGGAAAGGGGGAGGGGAGGATGGAGTGGAGATACTCTTTTAGGACGGATGCAGTTGGTCAGAGAGCCAACAGAAAAACTGGGGATAAGTTTCTGGGTACAAAATTAACAGGCACAGAAAAAAAATGATGTTCATAAACAAAACCAGCCAGCAACATGGGGAGGCAGGAGGAGGTCTCACTTGCAATGGCAGCTGAGAAAGTTGGACACACAGTTCTCACAAGAGCCGCTCATGGGCAGCATCAAGAACCAAGTCCAACTAAAAGGCAGAAAGTAAGTTTTGTACAAATGAAAACCTCAATATTATCATTTTAGTTACTTAATCAATTTACACATTTTATGAAACTTCAGTAAAGATTCAAAAACAAACAAGAAAAGATGATTTTGAAATTTCCATGTATGCTTAGCATGTGTGAAGTCCTGGGTTCAATCCCTAGAACTACCACATATATGTTATACATATCATATATACACATATATATTATATATATAAATGTGTATCTATGTATCTATGTGTATATGTAGCATGGGAGCTCACTGTGCAAATAACTTAATTCTTAATACATGAAGAGCTCCCATGCATTGATAAATGTTATTGTAATGGTTAGTGTTAATGGTCAACTTGGCAGAATCCGGAATTGCCCAAGAAACAATCTCCAGGCACACTTAGGAGGGGTTGTCTAGGCTAACATCACCGTGGTGGGAAGACACAACCACCCTGAGCGGCACCATTCCCCGGGCTGGGATCCTGGACGGAATGAAAAGAGAAAAGTGAACTGAGCAAATGTGTTCCTTACTCTGCTTTGAGTGTGACTGTCACGTGACCTTCCTCTTCAGGTTCTTGCTCCTGAACTTCTCTGCTGTGGTGGACTACACCCTTGAACGTAAGACAGAGCCACCATTTCCTTCCGTGCATTTCTTTGGGTAGTTTTCTTGGTTTTTGTCATGGCAACAGAAAAGTAACTAAGTTGCCTATCAACAGTCTGTTGGCAAAGGATCCCGAGATGTGATCTGTCCAGCGAACACAGCAGTCAGACGGCTCCAAAGGAAAGACACTTGACCTTACTCCTAAGAAGAAATATTCCTATTAAATTTGAGATGGCATAACATTTTCTACTGAAATTTGATAACAACCAAAAACGTGTCTCATGAGATTTTTATAGTGTCAGGGAGAGATAGACACAAACTGCTTTGGGGGAGTTTATACTTTTACAACTTATATGAAGAATAAGTGGGGAAGATTCTGTGAAAAAAGGGCGACGCACACTGTCCTGTGAACTAATAGTTCAACGCTCAGACTTCCAGCCACCCATTTCCCACACATTCTGGCAGATCAAGCCATGAGCTTACCAGAGCGCTTTTCATGGCAGCCGAGTGTAGTCCGACTCCAGGTCCACCGTGGGAAAGCAGGGAGCTGGTTCAATAAAGTATGATGCATCATGGAAGGGGGAAAGCATCTGTTACGACCAAGGAGACACTGATAGGAAGCACCCTGCAAGAAACAGTGTGTAAAAATGGCAACAAAGCAGAATGTTTACCTTATTACCATCTGCATAAGGAACTATTTATTAAGACGGGAGCAACCAGAAATGATTCATAAAAACCTGGGAGCAACAGGGGTTTAGGGATAAAAGGACAGAGGAAGACCCTCCCTCCCTCCCTCCCTCTCTCCCTCTCTCTCTCCCTCCCTCCCTCCCTGCTCAACTCTTCTTCCTTTCTGGGTCACTTGAGGCCCAGACTAACTTCACATTCACTATGTAGTTGAGGATGACCTTGACCTTCCAATCCTCTCACTTCCACCTCCCAATCACTAGGATCACAGGCATGCAGGTGCATGCCTGCTTATGCGGTGCTGGGGACCAAACAGGGCTTCCTGCCTGCCAGGCAAACACTCTGCCAACAGAGCCCCACCCCCAACTCTGAAGGTGAATTTTCTACCCCTCCTGCTCTGGAACCTCTAGATGTTTAAAGCATATGTACATATTGTTTGTTTTCTTGACGTAGATTGTGCTTCGTGAAGGGATCACGGTGTTCCCTTGGGAATCTCTGTCCCCTCTTGGCTTCCTGTCTGGTGATCTCACACATGCCCTTGCTATTTAGAAGCCTGCTCTCCCTATAAGACCATGTAGCCAAATGGCCCTCACCAGCTTCCAAAATTGTTGGCTTAATAAACCTCTTTTCTTCCTAAGTGTCCAGCCTGGGGTATTTAATTACAGTAATGTGCATTTAGCGAATACATCCACCGAGTACTTTTACAAAATGAATTTCTAAGAATAGTTACTTTATAGTATCTCTTGCTGGTCATTGTCAGTGATAAGAGGGCCTTTGCCATATTTTCAGTCTGCTACATCTACACCTAATAAATATCCTTATGTTCTACTGTGCGAAGACAGAGTTCCGGTGATGTCTGAGAAATGTACAACTCAATGTATTATTTCCGTTTTGAAATTCCTCCAGTTCCTCCTTAAGCAGGGATTGCACTCCACCCCTGCTTTCTCCTCCACTGTTATCTCCCAAGCCCGAGAGCCAGGTCATGCTTTACCTCCCGGTGGCAAAGCGGCACCCCGCAACCCCCTCCACCCCAGCTCATTTGCTTGGTCTTCGCTTTCACAGCTCGGCTCTGTCAGCAGGTTCCGCTGAAGAACTCTCATTCCTCGACGCTTTAAACATGGCCATTGAGTCGTGCCACTTGACTGCCCTCTTTCTTGTCTGAAAGACAGAGAGGATGTTACATTTATTTTTGTTTCACTGTCCTTCACCCAGTTGGCATTGAGTAGGTGTGTGCTAACCTGGGGCCCTGAGGGATTCTGTATAAACATTGTCATGGCCATCAATAAGAATGTCTCAGTTTCTATAGAGGAAGACTCCCTCTACTTCTGAATCTCCTCTTGGTGGCCATGGCCCATGTACTGTGGACTGTCCATGCTCCTGGGTCCCTGCCTTTTTCTTCTAGCTGCCATGGCATGGGAAGATAGATACTCCATTGCTGTCACCCCAGGAATGTGTCTAGAGTTTGTCTCCTCTCTGTGGTAGAACAAGGGGCCAGTTTCTCCTGCCAAGTCTACATGGCTCCATTCACTCACATTGACTCCCTTATGAACCCACCACTCCAGCCCAGGACCACAAAGTGGGTGTGCCTCCTGCCCTCGCCTCCCACCCACCCACAGGCTGTCAGGGCTCTTTATGGACCCCATGACCACTGTAACACCCTCTCCACTTTCTTGCCTCCTTCATGGGCTGTGACATTGCAAGGTTCCCCTCCCCACGGCGGCAGGGGTTCCTGTCCCTTTGGGTGTTCTTCATTTTGCTTGTTTCTCACCTGTTCCACAGAGAAAGTCCTTGATGCCCCATGTTGGACAGCCCTCCCTCCCCCTCCTCCGATGGTCTGTTCTCATGAGCCTCTGGGCTCATCTCTCTAAAAGGCAGCTCACCATCTCCCTCTCCGGCTTCAAACCCTCCAAGCACTTGCGTAGGATAAATGTCAGACTCATTAGTGTGACCTGTAGTGTCCAGCACAAACTTCCCCAGCCAGCCTTAGCACTTCTCTCCAAGGTTTTCCGTTGCAGCCTGTTCTCTCTACCTGCTCTGGGGCCTCCCAGCACGCTTCTTATCCAGGCTCCATGCCCAGTCTCCACCAGAAAGTCTTGCTTCATCCCCAGGTACATCAGTCTCTGTGGCATCTTCTGCCGACATCTCTGCATGTGACCTTTTTTTTTTCTTCTTCAGTAATTCTGTAAAACATAAGAAGTAAAAGAAGAGAGGGGCGGTGTGTGGATGGCCTGATTGCATCCCTAGTCACCCCCACTACATCTTGGTGTGTAATAGATGCTCAGCTAATTTATATTGTGTCAGCAAGCAAATAAAAGAGCACACTAGTGCTAGTTTGGGCCGACACACAGGGATTCCTGGGCTAACAGCGGTGGAAATGGCCGTGAAAGTTGAGTAGGAGGAGGCTTGGGGAGGACCCAGTGGAGGGGGTCCCTCTTACTAACTATCCTGCCCTTGGTTTTCTTGGAGTATTCATTTAAGGTTGTTTTGTAGTTGTTTTTGAGAGAGGATCTCATTGTGTAGGCAAGACTGCCCTTGAACTCACCATGTAGCCCATGTTGGCCTCAAATACATAGGAATCCTCCTGTCTCAGCTCCCCAGTACGGGCTTTACAGCCATGAGCCAACACATTTGTTTAAAGTGGATTCACTTTTTCTCCTAAATTTTTATACATGACACCATGTTATATCTCTCTCTTTTTTTTTCTGAGACAGGGTTTCTCTGTGTAGTTTGGTACCTGTCCTGGACCTCGGTCTGTAGACCAGGCTGGTGTCAAACTCACAGAGATCCACCTGCCTTTGCCTCCCCAGTGCTGGGATTAAAGGCGCCCGCCGCCACCACCACGTGGCTGTTATATCTCATTCTAATTTATGGTTACATTAATGTTTTGTCTGCTGTACTAGTACATGACGAGTCTCAAGGAAGTTCTCAGTAGACAACCCCTTCAGGGTTGTCCATGTGTTCTTTGTCCACAAATCCTGCCTGTTTCGTCTCATAGAGCAGAAATAGTTTTACTCCACAACTGAACAAAAGTCTTTTTCTCACATGGTGTATTTTTGGAGACAGTGAAGAAGTTATACCCAACTTTGCATGCATTGAGTTAAATATGCTTACATCCTAACGTTTTCTCAAGGCTGTTAGTCTTGAGTAACTTAATCATCATAGCTGCTCATCTCTAGTACTTTTCAGACCCAGCACAGTCCACCGAATGCTGAAGGAAAGCTGCACCCTCGTCCATGCTGACCCATCCCTTAACACATTCATGGCATAAATGATCTCTGTTGTTAATTGTCATTGTACTGTGGGGTGTGCCCTGTTGTAATAAAACAGAGTATTTGAAAGTTTAAACTAACAAACACAGCTTCACCAGAGAACAGGTGTTCATAGTGTTCTTTCTTTCTCAAAGGGCTCCTAACTAACTAACTAACTAACTAACTAACTAGCTAACTATATGTTATCTATTTATATCTATAAAATAGATATATTTATCTATACAGATCGAGATTCCTGGGACATGTAAGATTAGAGTGAGAACAATGCAATATGCCCCGTGTAAAATGAGGTGTATTTCCACTGGCTGGATGCTTGTGTCCAGGCTTGCGCTGCCCAGAAGCGTGTGCCCATGCCTTTCTACCAACACCATGGCCTTGGGGCTCTCATCTCTCCTTAAGCCTCATCTGTAGGTGTTGGCTGTTGTTATTTTGTACCAACAATGGGATAATGTTTAGACCCAACGAGGGGCTTGGCTGGTTTTATGTTGTTGCTCATTAAACACAAAAATAATTACTTCTCCAGATTTTCATTAGCATCAGGGAAGGTTAATAGACTTTTTTGGTCTCTCTTATAGCTATTTAATGAACTGAACAGTAAGGTCTGCTGTATTTGGTATAGCTGTATTGGCTAATAATATGCGTTCTGTTTGTTCATTATGCAAATGATTATTTATTATAATCCCTCACCTCTTCTCACCTCTCTCTCAATGCCAGGTGCCTAGACAACAACAGGCATTCCACCCAGTAGGGAATTACTATTGCCTTGATGAATGAGACCGCAATACTATGTGATAAAAACACTACCTGGGATTTTTCAGGACTCACAGAGGCCGTGAATGCCAAGGCTAGCCTGGGCTACAAAGAGACCTAGTCACAAGAAAACAAACAAAAAAGAAGTTAAAACAAATATAAGAAGGTGAACTAAAATAACTAAAGTCAGTTAAAACTTAGACTAACTCACCTTCAGGACACCCACAAGAAGTGTGAGAGGAACCTGTCTTGGAGGATAGTGCATGATAGTGAGAGGAATGTGACTTCACACAAAGGGACGAGGAACCCAGGAGAAGGCACAGCTGAATATACAAGAGTTTGATTAAAATCTTAGATGAGAATTTACAACATGAACAATAAAAGCATATATTTAAAAACTGGTGTAACGTCAGGGAGGGAACACTAAAGGTATATTATTTGTGAGGTTTTCTTTAACACTATCTGTGAAGAAGCAATATATTACTTGAATATAGATGGTAAAAAATTAAGATAACCATATAAACCCTAAAGAAACTCTTTGAATAAAATAGTAAATACTTTTTGTTAAAGAACAATGAAAGAGATAAAAGAGTCCTAAGAAAAAGACTCAATCAAAAACAAAACCCTAAGGGAAAGAGGAAACTGTAACAATAGGAAACAAATAGAAAATGACAAGTAGAACCCAGCGAGCTCGGCCATACTCTGAGTGACTGAATGTTAACAAGCCACCGCCTCCGTTAAGAGGCAGAGAGTGGTGCTTGCCTCTTGTGCACATGGCTTCGATCCCAGCGCTGCAGAATCAGGAACCTGAGCCCAGTCCAACCAAAACCAAACCCAGACAACATCCTGAGCCAGGCAAGAGATGTCAACAAAGGGGATAGCTTGTCAAAAGGACTTGGATAAATGTTTATACCTTCAAACTCGAGCCTCAGAACACATCATTGGGAAACACACACACACACACACACACACACACACACACAAAAGAAAAATTACAGATCCGCAGTTATAGCAAAAAAAGTTTCAGTAGTTATTTCTCAAACCTAATTAAACAAGTAGACAAAAGTAATCAACAAATGTGCAGCAGATATGGAAATCACCATCGATCCACGTCCTGATGGACATGGAGCGTGCCATCCTGAGATGTCAACATGCTCCATAGCGTGACTCATTATGCAGGTGACATCAACACCGTAGAGAGGCAAGACTGCACATCTATCAGAACGGCTAAGGTTTATGGAGAATAATCACAGAGCAGGGAGATGGCTCGGCGGGTCCACATGTTTGCTGTGCAGGTCTGGTGACCCAAGTTTGGATCCCTAGAACTCACGGAAAAGTCAGACAAAGGGCAACATGTCTACAATCTCTTGTAAGGTGAAATACAAGGTAGAGACAGGAGACTCTCTGGAAACTCACAGGTAAGCTAGCCTGAGTGCATAGCACAGTGATAAAGGTAAGAGAACCTATCTCAAAAAAGGCAGAGGGCAAGGATGGATCCTCTGATCTCCACAGACTCCTGATAGTCCATGGACTCTCATACATCTGGACAGCTGTACACACATACATGCAAATACATCCTTAAAAAGAGTAATCACACCCAATCTTGGTGAAGATATGGGGAAAGTGGGAATGCCATGCATGGTGGTGGAAATGCAAAAATGACACAATTTTAGGAAACACGAGCAATTCCTTGAGAAGACAAACATCAAACTATCACCCAGCCGCTTTTTTAAAGTATTTACCACACAGAAGTGTGCTCACAAAATAGTAGGTGCTTGCAAAGACTTGTCCATGAGTATTCAGTGTTATTAAACACGGGGACATGAAACAACTCAAGCATCCTTCCACGTATGAACGGTTACGTCCACATCAGAGAACGCTCTGAGTTGCAGAGGAGGGAACTGAGAGTCCACATCGTACTGTGTGTGAGGCACTGGGAAAAATACTCGCTGTCCTTCAGTGCCACAGGGTGGTAAAAAGGAGCTTTGTGCCTGTTAACCCAGAGGTTCCAGACTATCACGGCGAGAGAAGTCAACACAGAGGAAAAGGATCAATTTTTATAAAGAACTGATTACCTGAACCAAGGTTTTTTGAAGATCGCACATGTATGTGCCATGATTATTGTTCTCTCAGAGAAGGCTCTGAATCGAATCACACCAGAAAGTGAAGGTTAACATCTCGGGAGGTATGCATACATACATACATATACATACATACACACATACACATATGCACCTACATACACATACATACACACATATGCATACATATGGTAGGAGAGTGGGAGGCAGGCAAACAGACTGCACCCCCTCTTACAAGAAGGAGCGTCCACAACCAGCCATTGATTGCGTCATGGGCGTCATTGCGCCAGGACCTTATGTTGTATTTGGAGAGAAAAGTCAACTTCTTTGAATTTTCCTGAATAAAAACGGCATCTTTTTATTATCCTCTTGGTTACTTCTTTTGTGTGTACCTACACGTGTTTGTGTACATATGTGTGTGGGTACACATGGATATGGATGTGTGCAGAGGTCAGAGTTCATGTCGGGTGCCTTCCTTGGCGGCTCCCCACTTATTTCTTTGAGCCAGTGTCCTTCACTGAGCCTGGAGCTCGCTGATTGGCTAGGCTGGCTGGCCAGGAAACCCCAGGGGGATCCCCTGTCTCTGCCTCTCTAGTAGTAGGATGGACAGACTCACGCCCAGTGTTGAGCTTTTTAAGTGGGTCATGCTTGCGTGGCAAGCCCTATACCCACTGGCCATCATCCTGGCTCCTACGCTCTCGCCTACCTCCCATCTTTAATTTTCCAGGCCTAATATTAATTCTAATGATCCTCACGTCACAAGAATAACAGGAATCTTTTTGCCCCTAAAAGGTAGCCATAACTTCTACTTACCATGTGTTTTACAAAGTCTCATTAAAACCTTAATCGCTTGACCAATGGTTCATGGATCTTGAAACTCTTTTTTCTTTTTTTTCTTTTTTTTTTTTTTTTTAGGAGATTGGGCTTCTTTCTGCGAGTGTTTTTGCCCCTACGAAAGCAGCCCAGTTTCATACAAATTGAAAAGACCTTCGCACCGCCTTTGTCTCAAGTGAAAAATGAGCCCCATTTGATGGCTGACCTTCCGAACAACTGCAGCATCCACAGAAATATACCGGCTCTGTCGGCCCACAGCTGTTGCCTTCTAAGAATCATTACTTGTGTGCTCAAGGGAAAACTCGTAGAACTGGTGAGGCTGACTTGATGGAACTCTTGAAAATACAATAAAACAAAATGGATGTATATAAACCGTGAGTGAGGGCTTTGATTAGAAGCAAAGATGAGTATTTTTGTCCCAAAGACAGGCTGAGTGGTGTCAGCATTTGAGAAAATTGCCTGTTAACATTCTCCATTATAGGAGAGACTTAAAATGGATGTTGCTTTTCATGGTCCTGTCTCAAAATGGATACAAGTGGAAATTTCAAAAAATTTACAAAAAAAAAAAAAAAAAAAAAAAAAAAAAAGTGTGGCGGAGACCCTGCTAGGATGTTAGAGCCGGGAGCTAGCATCTTTTGTCTGCTGGTGGTCCATTTTGGTAACTTTTCTCATTATTAACCCAGTCAAGCTGACACTCAAAAGTAGCCATTGTGTGATCTCCTGTGGAATGTCTTGGGACAGAAGGAAAAGAATATAATTTCCTGACCCTTGTGCCCTTGTCTCTGACCTGACAAGACCCTCATCTCTCATCCTGGGCCTTTGCCAAATACTTTTCTGCTGCCCAGCTTCCAGGAACAGGAGTTGTGCTTATTTCTGTGAAAGGCAGGGCATTTAGAGTTTGCTAGAAGAGGGAGGCAGCTTCCTTTCCAGTCCTCCAATTCCTTGCTTTTAGATGCTCCAGTCATATTGCGGTGGTCACTCAGGATGTCTGGGCCAATGCTTTCTGTTTTTGTTGCACTGAGAAATTTGACTAAGGCCCTGGTAATCTGACGTGAATCTCAGGCCTCTTGGGCTCCATCTTTAGAGGGTTGTCTCTGAGTCCACTCTTTTCTCTCTTCCTCCCAGTTTCCCTCTCTCTCCCTGGTGGACTGACTGTTCAGGTAGGTGCCTTGTGAGGGTTTGTTTTATTATTCAACTTCAAAGAGGATGGATACGATGCAGAGAATTCAAATATTAAATTGCAGGTTCTCTGGCAAGCAGCCCCTGTAGATAAGCATAGGAGAAAATGTAATTAAAACCAATTAACATGAAATTGGAGTTTCTGGTCATTAATTGTGCACCGTCTGATTTGAGCTGTTGGAGCATCTTGGGTTTTGCAGAAAAGATTAGACCTGTGGGCGAAGGACGAAGGATGCTTTTGTCTTTGCAGGTGACTTTGCTTGGAAATTCTGTGCAAGTTGCATTTCAAATTAAGAGTTAGATGGCGGTAACAGAGCTCTTGATAGAGTCATTTAGAACTTTCACCCTTCAAGATCACAGGACCCAGCTCTTTCCAGGCGCTCGGCATTTTCTACCTTCCTGGAAACAAGGTTTTTCTTTTTCGTTTTGGCATCAGGGGCCATTGTAAAGGATTCTTAAGTAATAATATTGAAATATTTTTCAAAGAGCCACTTCTTCCCTTTTGGCTGGATGGCAACTGGGAGTAGCGCCTGCTGTGATTGGTCGGTCCAGAATCAGCCTTGCTCTGATTGGTTAGTTACAAAGTCATCAGTCCAGTAGTGGCTCTTGGGAGACAGAGGGTCCATCTTAGAGGCGTCCAGCCCGCTCATTCCTGCTATGACGGTGACCATAGAAGCCTGTCTCAGCGTCTTGCCTGGGTTCTGCATCTCAGGGGTTGTAGGAAGCAGCTTCTAGGAATGTCCTGAAAGGAACTGAACACTGGCCGTAGCTCACCACTCCCCATGGGATAGCCCTGTGGGGAAGGTTGTCCACCCGCCCCGACGCTGTCTGAGGACAAAGACAGAGGAGGTGACAGCGACTGTCTTTCAGATCAAGTTCCCCTTGAGAGTTGACCTGGGCTCGCTCCAACCACGTCAGAAGGAGCAGTGTGGGTTGCCAGACCAGAGGACACACCATTGGGAAGGCCTGCTGCAGGTTCAAGCCTCCTCAGCCTCCTCTGGCTCAGGATGGGGGGGGGTGGGTAGTAGGGACCTGAGAACCATTCACTAGTCCTGAGCTTATTGGGAGGTGGAGTGGGATAGGTAGTGGGTTTGATTGTTTCTTTTCTTTTCTTTTCTCTTCTCTTCTCTTCTCTTCTCTTCTCTTCTCTTCTCTTCTCTTCTCTTCTCTTCTCTTTTCTTCTTTCTTTCTTTCTTTCTTTCTTTCTTCTTCTTCTTCTTTTTTTTTTTTTTTTGGGTTTTTGAGACAGAGTTTCTTTGTGTAGCTTTGTGCCTTTTCCTAGAACTCACTCTGTAGACCAGGCTGGCCTTGAACTCAAAGAGATGCACCTGGCTCTGCCTCCCGAGTGCTGGGATTAAAGGTGTGTGTGCCACCACCGCCTGGCTGGGTAGTTGATTTGAACAGAAAGATACATTTGCTATTTTTAAAAGAAAGAAACTCACTCCTACACATCCCAACTCCTGTGGTTGTGGATGTTAAGGCTTCAGGGTGACTATTATTATTATTATTACTATTTTTTATCAACTTAGGAGTTATAGTCTACAACATATTTACCCATGGAAGATTAGCAAAATATCCTTTTTTTGTCTTTGATATATATATATATATATATATATATATATATATATATATATATATATATATATATTTCTTTATGGTACTAGAATTGAACCTAGGGCCTCATATATTTTGGACAAGTGTTCTACCTACAAGGTATATTCCCAGTCATCTTTTTACTCTTTATTTTGAATCATGGACTCACTAAGTTGATCAGAACCTAAAATCTTCTTGTCTCAGCCTTTCCAGTAGGTGGGATTAAAGGCTCATGCCACCAAGCCTGGCTATAATATATTTTTTGATGGATATGTCCTGCTACATTTTATACTATGAGGTATGAAATAACTAAGTGTAAAAATCCTCACCATACTTTCATTAATAGACCCACTTATGTGACATCAAAATTGATATTTAAACTCAGAAGAAAATAGACCACATCAAAAGAGGGCTCCTCTGGAGGTGAGCGGACTGCTGGAGGTCTTTATTTTGGTGGTTGTTTTTTTTTTCTTTCTGGATTTAGCTAATGTCATCTATCAGCGTACGTTACATTTATAATCAGGAGACTCTTCACAGTCCCGTCTGTAACATCAGGCCTCTTCATTTTTAAGCTCAATTGAAAAGAGTGGTCAATTTAGAGATTAAAATGGATTCCAGCCATAAGGGACCTGTTAAGTCTTTTAAATAAATTATCTGCAGGATCCAAGCCAGGAAGAGAAGCAGTGGGAGCCTTAAAAGCAGCCCAGGAGCATTTAGACACGAGGCTCACCCCGGTTAGCGGAGGGCTGTGTCTTCCTCCTTCACCTGACAGCGCCATGCCTGCTGCTCAAGGGCACGGGACGGCTGCCGAGCAGTGAGAGCCCTTCCCGGCAGGGCAGCACGGCGTGACCTTCAAGGGTCTGTGACCTTCAAGGGTCTGTTGAAGGGGATTCTGTTCCCTGCTTCACGTCGCCTCCTCTAACTCCTTGGTACCTTTATGTTCTGCTAAGGGCAGAAGTCAGTTGGTTTTCTTGGATTTTGGTTAAGGTTTTCAGTTTCTCAGACATGATTTTTAGTCATCAAAGCTTCTTTAAAGGCCGGCAATTCCTACATCAAGCGTACCTGGCGTAGCCATTGGGTTCTAGCTGCTCGTTAAACAGCCTTTAAAAGGCTTGTTTCCCACATGGGCGGCTAAGATTTTGAAACGGGGGCAGGTACCATGCGAAGATGGAAGGCGTGCAGAATGGAAACCCACGTTGACTCACAGAAAGACAGCATCGAGGACTCCCTCATGACAGTTTGAACACTGCTGTGTCTGTGAGTGCAGGCGAATGGGCACCACCATGCTCATGGCTCATGGACCCCACACGGAGGTCTGAGGACAGTCTCCAGTGTTGATCTTCACCTCCCCCGCTGTTTTGAGACAGAATCTGTTTTGCCTGTTGCTCTGTACACCAGGATAGCTGCCCACCAGATCCAGGGATCCTCCCGTCTCTACCCTCCCATCTCCCAGGGCATCCCTAGGATTATAGGTGTGCACACATGTGCTTAGCTTTGCATGGGTCCTGGGATCCAAGCTCTGGACCTCACACTTAGGTGGCAAGCACTTTATCCACTGAGCACTCTTCTCATGATGCCTTTTAAAGAGACCTGTTCAATTTTGTGTATGGAAGGTTCTTTTCTAGATGCACCGAAGGCCTTGAGCCCATTAGGCTTTTTACAGCCTTTCCAGGGTGGCGATAAGCGAATCAGAAAGTACAGATTCAGTAGGCCAGAAAGTACGGGGAAGGCAATTTGTCTTGTCGAGATTGTGAGATACATGCTGGAGAGTGACTGGTACCCACAGGGAGCTAACAGTGGGACTGAAATTCACTTAAATCAAGCCCTCCCTCCCTCCCTCCCTCCCTCCCTCCCTCCCTCCCTCCCTTTGATGCACAAGGCTGGTGAATCTCTGTCTGACCAGGATCCAGCGCCAGAGCATGAGGGGAGCTTTGCCTGAGGTCATTCTGCCCTTCCCTTCCTTTTCTGAAAGACACAAGCACCAGAGGAACAACCAGAGGGACAGCCTCGAGAGTCTCCCGGGGACTCCTGCCCACATCATGTCTTCCGTGCAGAGACTCCACAAGCTGAACTTCGGTGGTGGAGGATACGGAGACTTCCGCATCATTCCAGGCACACTGGATCTCGACTGTAAATGTTCTCAGGTGCAGTCCTCAGCAGAGCTTTGGACAAGTCATGCACGTTTTAAACATATAGATCATATATACATATATAACATCTGCAGGAGATTGGTTCAGGACCCTGGAGGGCACCCAAGTCTGTGGATGCTCAAGTCCCTTGTGTGAAATGACTCAGGGTTCCTATAGGACCTGCTCATACCACCCCACCCCCCCATGTGCATTCAGTCATCTTGAAACATGTAACACTCAATGTAAACGTATGTGAACTGTACTATAGGTACTATTCGGAGAAAATGACAAGAATAAATGGTGCGCCCAGAACTGTTTTTTTCAAGTGTTTTTGAACTGAGGTTGGTTGGATTTCCTGGTGCAGAACGCACAGACATGGGAGGCTGACAACAGTTAAAGCCACACGAGTGGAGATTTATCCAGCCAAATAATGCTCCTCTTGAGTGCTAAGCACATACAGAAACAGCAGCAGTTAATATCTGTGGTCTGCGAGGAGGTGCTTCCCGGATCGGGGATAAGAGGGCTTGTGTACAGAACCCGTAGGACGGAGCAAATTGCCCTGAGTGATTCCCCTGGTGGTTTTGATGTGGATGCCATATGGCTAAAATTAGACAGGCAGCTGATAGCCAGTGTGTGTGTGTGTGTGTGTGTGTGTGTGTGTGTGTGTGTGTGTGTGTGTGTGAGAGAGAGAGAGAGAGAGAGAGAGAGAGAGAGAGAGAGAGAGAGAGAGAGATTGTGTTTGAGCCATAAGCTAGTTTTGGACTATAAAGGCAATGGTGGAGTTTGTATGAAGATAGCGTGTGTGTCCATGTGCACACACATGTGTGCCTCTCATATACAGAATCCGAGTGGTTTGCTTGTCAATCATCATGTCAGGTAATGCCACCCCCTTCTGACCTCAGCACTGTGATCCTCTCTAAGGACCAAACCCAGAACTACTGGTCTGATCCACCTTGTCCCACGCCTGGCATCTGACAGGCCGTGGCCATCATCTTTATCACCATGGTGTTATTGTGAGGGCTTGGCTGAGTGAAATCTCTGGAGTGGAGTGGACTCCACACATGTCAATCACTCACAGGCAGTGACCCGCATGGTTTTTCTGAATTGCTGGAATTTAAACAGGAGAAAGGATTTTAAGTTAAAAAAAAAAAACAGCAAAACACCCCAAAAACCAAAAACCCGAGGCTGTGGCACCATTTAAGAAAGTTGGGATTCTGACATTTAGGTCCCTACTATAGGCTTAGCATCCCAATTATTGCTTTAGGGAATTGAAAATTGCTATAATAAGGGGTAATAGACTCAATAAAGTGCAAATTTTACACAGTGTTTCAGTGAAGATCTTTCAGTTTATAATCTACACTTCCTTCTTTCTTTTCTCTGTGTTTCCTGAATAAAAGCAAGAAAGAGTATTGACAGTTAATGCTAAGAATACCTTCTCAGGCCATCTTCCTACACACACACACACACACACACACACACACAGAGAGAGAGAGAGAGAGAGAGAGAGAGAGAGAGGCAGACACACACACACACACACACAGAGAGAGAGAGAGAGAGAGAGAGAGAGAGAGAGAGATGCATACATGCATTTGTGTATGCTCTGGTGGTTTGAATAAGAATGGTCCCCATAGACTCCTATATTTGAATACTTAATCACCAGGGAGTGAAACTGTTTGAAGGGATTACAAGGATTAGAAGGTGTGGCCTTCTCTGGGGGTGGGCTTTTATGTTTCAGGAGCCCAAGTCAGGTCCAGTCAGTCTCTCTCTCTCTCTCTCTCTCTCTCTCTCTCT
This sequence comes from Peromyscus leucopus, assembly GCF_004664715.2. Taxonomy (NCBI): domain Eukaryota; kingdom Metazoa; phylum Chordata; class Mammalia; order Rodentia; family Cricetidae; genus Peromyscus; species Peromyscus leucopus. The sequence continues at coordinate 52,422,495 of NC_051085.1, forward strand.
CTCTCTCTCTCTCTGCCTTTCTCTGCCTACAAATGCAGGATATAGCTACCAGCTACCGCTCCAGCACCTGCCGCATGCTCCCTGCCATGATGACAATGGACTAAACCTCTGAAGCTGTAAGCCAGCCCCCTATTAAACGCTTTTCTTATGCCATGGTTGGAATGTAAAGGGTGCCCACAGGCTCATACATTTGGATGCTTAGTCATTAGGGCTACTAATGGCGCTACTTGACAGGGATTAAGAGGCGGGGCCTGGTTGGAGCAGGTGTGGCGTTGTTGGAGGAAGTGTGTCACTTGGGGTGGGCTTTGGGCTTTCAAATGCTCAAGCCAGGCCCGGTGTCAGTCTCTCCCGCTGCCTGTGGATCTGTAGGTAGACCTCTCAGCTCCTTCTCCAGCACCGTGTCTGCCTGCACGCCAGCTTGTGTCCCCTCACACCCACCACACCATGATGATAATGGACTAAACCTCCGAGACTGTAATAAAGCCCCAATTAGATGTTTTTTCTTTCTCAGAGTTGCTTTGGTCATGGTGTCTCTTCACAGCAGTAGAACAGTGATTAAGACGCATGCACACACACATGTATACCTACACATGCACACACACATTCTCTCTCTCTCTCCTTAACATTCTTCAGTCCTCACAGGCACTGTTGAAGGTAGGCTTGATGTGAAGGCCTGGAGGTGTGTCAGACCCAGGCCTTGATCCAAGCCCTGAGGCAGTCACTGACCAGGAGCAGGTGATGTTGGTGCAGAGTTCAGAAATGTACTTTCCATGTGAAATGGAAGTGTGTTTTCAAGTATTTGCAGGCGCTTGTGGAAGGCAGAGGACAATGTTGGCTGTCATCCTCAGAAGTGCTGTGAGACAGGGTCTCTAACTGAGCTTGAAGCTCACCAATTAGGCAGGGCTGGCTGGTGGTCAAGCCCCAGGAATCCTCCTGTCTCCAACTTCTGGCACTGGAGCTGCACCTGGGTGTCACCACACCCAGTTTCTATGCGGGTGTCAAGTCCTCGTACGTGTGCAGCAGACTTCACCGACTGGACCATCTCTCCAGTCCAAGGACTGCAACTTCCTTGGTCAGGCAGGGCTAGAATTCAATTATTCAGACGTCTAAATAAATTTTCCTTGTATTTAAGGCAGATTGATGTTTTTGGAAGTATTTATTTAAAGATAATTAAAATACAATTTAACTGGAGGAATCGGGTTTCTAAAAAATTCCTGTCAGGGTTTGGACAAAGTCATTTCAGGTACTGTGTGGCTGGAGGCTAGCCATAGCAGGGCACGACTCGCTGACTTCTGTGGAGCCTGTTCCTGCCGTCCGCACTGAATTCCTAGGACAAGAACTCACTTCATCCTTCTTCCTGTATAGATGTATATATGCATGTATGTGTAAATGTCCCCAGCCATCATCTATCATCTGTCTGTTTGTCTGTCTGTTTGTTTGTATCTATCTATCTATCTATCTATCTATCTATCTATCTATCTATCATCTATCTATCTATCTATCTATCATCTGTCTGTCTGTCTATCTATCTATCTTATCTATCTAATCTATCAATCATCTATCTATCTATCTAATCTATCTATCAATCATCTATCTATCTATCTATCTATCTATCTATCTATCTATCTATCTGTCTGTCTATCTATCTATCATCTATCTGTCTGTCTATCATCTATCTCTATCTATCTATCTATCTATCTATCTATCTATCTATCTATCTATCTATCTATCTATCTATCCTCTATCATGTGTCTTTCCATTCTATTGGTTCTCCTTCCCTGGAGAATCCTCGTTAATACACAGTGCCTTTGTTGTTATTATTGATTGTATGACTGCTGATGTTATCACAGGTGTCTCTGGAACGCTTTCTCAGAGATTTCTCCCGAGTGAGTTCCCTTCCAGTGCTTGCTTGGGAGAGACTGCCAGCCTTCTCCTCATGCTAGGGAAACTGATTGCTTTGCTGTGTGTCAGTTAAGAATCTGTAACAACCCATGCAGGCTAGTATGATGTTTGCCTTTGCACTACACAAATAGTGAGGTTGGTAGGAAAGCAATGGAAAACAAACTTCAGGGGACCGGTTCCTGTGAGCAAAGCTTCCAAACAATCCACAGGCACTTTGGAAACACCCACTTATTTTTCTTAGACGTGTTGATGATTTCAAGGGCACATGAGAATATGACCTCAGACAAGGGTCTGACAACCTTTTATCATTTTGTCTTTAAAATAGAGACCTGTACACGTAGTTTTCCCTTGTTAGTCTGGACTGTGACATTTCTTTCTTCAAAGAACTGTGTCTATGCTACCTCTCACCATGGCTTTAGGGCTGGTTTATCATCATTTCTAATGTTGCTTTGGGCGTCTTCCTGATCCCTGCATGAGGGACACAGAGCTTGTGTCCTCTGTGAGCATGGATGTCACCGACAGAAGGGTGGTTACTCTCCCTGTCTGCTAGAAGGAGCATTGTTATTTACAGTGTTCCCACAGGCTCATGAAGGTCTTTCAGAACTACAGGAAGAATGTGTGTGTGTGTGTGTGTGTGTGTGTGTGTGTGTGGTGGGAGGGAGAGAAGGTGAATGTGTATATGTATTGTGTGTGATATATGTGCATGTGTATGTGTGAGTGAGTGTGGGTGTGTGTATAAGTGTGGTGTACATATGTTTGTGAGTGTGTGGTGTACATGTGTGAGT